>NC_048220.1:39253918-39482454 GCF_002007445.2 Ailuropoda melanoleuca
AGCCTGATGTGGGGCTCGATCCCATAACGCTCAGGATCACGCCCTGAGCCGAAGGCAGACGCTTAACCGCTGTGCCACCCAGGCGCCCCCAAGTAATGGGGATTTTCTTATAATTAACAAGCTATTAGCCCTATTTTGTAATTTGTTCAATGCAAACAAGTTAAATATGTTCCTTTTTAGAATATCTCACCTGTCAAAAATAAGTTCCCTATACTGCTACACGAAATCACTGCTGCCAGATTTTGGAAGTGGGGGTTAAAAGAGCTTTGGTTTATTTATTTACTTACAATTAGGTTTTATTTTTAAAATGCAGAGTACAGACAAGAGGGTGAGTGTTTTATTTCGATAACTTTTAGAAAGAAGCAGCACACTGGTAATATGGTAGCAGTATTAAAATATTTTAGAAGAGTGGGTTAGCTCTTAAAAGTGAATACTGTACATGTTTGTATGCATCTTATTCTTTGTGCTTTCTGACTGCTGCTTGCGTACTGTCTGCTTGCCAGCACTGATTTGTCTCTACCTCATGTGCCGAAAAATGTTTAGAAACGTTGAAGGATGCAAAGGAAGCCAGGAGTCTTCTTTCTCAAGGAAACATCTAAACATTTTCTTTAAAAATGGGAAAATTCACTGAGAAGCCATCTTTAGACTTGCTTTTAAACCTTTTGGACCAGCAGAGATTTATTATTTAGTATGACAAAGGGGGAAATTGCTCATTCTTGTGCTTACGGAATCAGATAATTTATCCCATTTAAAATGTGACATGGACTAGGTCTTAGGAGAGGCATACAATGTCCATGTACTATACAAATAAGATATTTTTGAAAATGTGGTAGTGCAGGAAACACTTCCTGAAATGACAAGATATAAATTTGCCTGTAAAATCAGAATGCCTTAGTTAATCCTTTGGGATTTGGTCAGGATGATCCCTTGGGTAAGGAATCTGACCCTTTCGAATTGCATGAAAATTAGAAGACAAATGACGATGTCATGGATGGAAATTCATTTCCAAATAAACCACTGGATAGAAATCATTAGAATGAAAACTGTTTTTTTAAACTATGGTTTTTTTTCCTGTCTGTCATTCACGATTATCTCAGATGAGTACACTTTCCATAAAGCATAAAATATACTTATCTAGTTAGGTTTGAGTCCTCATTTAGCAAAATCTCTTAGAGTGGTTTTGTTTTGTTTTTGAAAAATACTACTACTTTAAACAAAGAACCTTAACATGAAAACTGATGTTACTGGCCAAGGAAAGCATTTTGTTTTGTATTTCTCTGTACTAGGAAGGGAAAGAAAATCCATTTTTCACTGCCTCACATGGTAACTATATCTCCGGAGAGCTAAGTCCTCAGGACAACAGGGCATATTATTTTGAGACATTTTACACTTGGCTTAGCCATTTTGTAAAATCACAGATAGTGATTAACCCAGAGGCTCTTTCTCATTTCCTTTTCAGTGGCATTTAGCTATTGATAAATATTAAAGTGCGTGATCTGGTTGCCCAATTCAGGGAAAGGAGCTGTCAGTTTGCCGATTCCAGCCAGCGTTGCCAGAGGGCTCCAACCTGCGTTGCCAGAGGGCTCCAAGCTGGCATGGCCCCTCTGGGCATTGCCAGGTCACCGGGGAAGTGGCCGTGTTGGGTGGCAGTAGGTGTCAGACACGCCACTGAGCAAAGGATCTCAACAGGACTGAGGACAGGAGAGAAAGGCTGCCGCATGAAGTGCTTAGCTGAGACCCCAGAGGAATCTCAGAGTCAAAGAAATTTGAGGAGAAAAAGGTTTTACAACATTGCACTTCCCCAGGCTTGGAGCAGCACGACTTATTAATAGAGAAGGAAATAAAAGCCCCGTTAGTTAACATAACTCTCCAATAAAGATGCGATCCCTGGCAGCCCCAGCAGCCAATTGGCAGATACCCGGCAACAGTCACTCAATTGAGACTTAGGAATAATGCTTAGGTGCAAAGGACCTCTAGCTGTGAGGGAATTACAGCAGGTGACGTGGACAGCGCAGTCATTATGTACCAGGCATGGCTTTTAGTGCTCTTTCGGCATTAGCTCATTCCGTCTTCACAGCCGTGCTCTGAGCCCTTTGCGCAGATGCAGAAAGAGAGGCACAGAAAAGTGAAGGAACTTGCCCAGGGTGATACACCTTCCACCGAGGAGAGCCACAATATAAACCTAAGAAGCCTGCCT
This sequence comes from Ailuropoda melanoleuca, assembly GCF_002007445.2. Lineage (NCBI taxonomy): Eukaryota > Metazoa > Chordata > Mammalia > Carnivora > Ursidae > Ailuropoda > Ailuropoda melanoleuca. The sequence continues at coordinate 39,256,116 of NC_048220.1, forward strand.
CTAGAACTCCCACTCTTAACCACCAAACTGTATCAGCTGTCAGCGAGGAAATTACAAAGCAGAAAATCCCCACTTTTTGCTTCCAAGAGGAGACACAAGTTACGTACATGAAAAGATAATGATCAAGAGATTACAGAAAATGACAGAGGCCCAGTGAGTGCCAAGAAATATTTAGTTGTTGAAATAGCGCCATAGAAAAGGAGGTAAGAAGAAGCAAAAAAAACCTTGAGAAGTGGATCCTTGAATTGGATGTGAGTAAGTAGAGACTGCGTGGTGTCGAGAGAAGGGCCTGAGTTCAGATCCCAGCTCTGCCACGTGCAAGCTGTGTGTGCTTGGCTAAGTTACTTTGTTCTCTGTGCTTTAGTTTCCCTGTCTGCAAGGAAAATAAAACCTATTCCAAAGGATCTCCATGAAGATTAATTAAGCAAGATTTATTAAGTACAGGTCTTAACACAGTACCTGGCACAGGGTGACCATTTAATATATTATTTTCCAGTTGAGGGTTGATGGGAAGAGGATTTCAGAGGGGGAAAGCCTGTAAAATAAACCTGTAGAAGCCAGAAATACAACTTCCACCAGCTCAGCTCAAGCTCCTCGATGGGTAATGTGTCTGATTTGAGCTTAGAACTGAGAGAAAAACAGCTTTGGACGTTCACTAGGGGGTCCCAAGGCTGTGAAGAATTGCATGTGGTCATTTTGACCAATAAGCATTATGCATTTTGTGCAAACCTGTAAGTGTAGGAAAAGACTTAGAGACACCTGAAAAAGGGAAGCCTATTCTATTTGTGGTGATATAGTCTGGAGCCTAGAGAAAATGGAATGACTGACCAGAAGAGTAGAAAAATAGCGTTTCATTCATTAATCAAAAAAACATTTGTCTGATACCAAGCAGGTACCAATCTCCAGCTGGCTGTTAGGGTGTGCAATGAATGAAGTAGAGAACGCTAGGAGCCCCCAGGAAATCAACTCTTGTGGCGGGGGAGACAGGTAAGAAAACAACATGTACAGTCCTTTTTAAGAACCTAAACACGAAGCAATGCACAAGCTGCGGGGGGGGGGTGGATGCACAGAAACTTGGGCTATAACACATGGGGTGGGGAGGAAAAGACTTCTTTTTTTCTTTTCAGGTAACATCTTTTGTTTTTTTTTAATTCAAATTGGTTAACATGTAGCATATTATTAATTTTAGGGGTAGTATTTAGTGATTCATAATTGCATATAACACCCAGTGCTCACCACATCACGTGCCCTCCTCAACATCCATCAACCAGGTACCCCATTCCTCCTACTCCCCTCCCCTACAGCAACACTCAATTTTTTCCCTATAGTTAAGCATCTCTTATGGTTTGCCTCCCTCTCTGTTTTTATCTTATTTTATTTTTCCTTCCCTTCCCCTAAGTTCATCTGTTTTGTTTCTTTAATTCCATATATGAGTGAAATCATATATTTGGTCTTTCTCTGACTGACTTATTTCGCTGAGCGTAATACCTTCTAGTTCTATCCATGTTGTTGCAAATGGCAAGATTTCATTCTTTTTGATGACTGAGTAATATTCCACTGTGTGTGTGTGTGTGTGTGTGTGTGTGTGTGTGTGTCACGTCTTCTTTATCCATTCATCAGTCGATGGACATTTGCGCTCTTCCGTATTTTGGCTATTGTTGATACCGCTGCTATAAACACTGGGGTGCATGTGCCCCCTCAAATCCTATTTTTGTATCCTCTGGTTAAACACCTAATAGTGCAATTGCTGGGTCATAGGGTAGTTCTATTTTTCAGTTTTTGAGGAATCTCCATACTGTTTTCCAGAGTGGCTGCACCAGCTTGCGTTCCTACCAACAGTGTAAGAGGGTTCCCCTTTCTCTGCATCCTCCCCAACAACTGTTGTTTCCTGACTTGTTAATTTTAGCTGCTCTGACTGGTGTGAGGTGGTATCTCATTGTGGTTTCGATTTGTATTTCGATGATGAGTGATATTGAGTATTTTTTCATGTGTCTGTTGGCCATTTGTACATCTTCTTTGGAGAAATGTCTGTTCATGTCTTCTGTCCATTTCTTGACTGGATTTTTTGTTCTTTGGGTGTTGAGTTTGATAGGTTCTTTATAGATTTTGGAGAGTAGCTCTTTATCTGATATGTCATTTGCAAATATCTTTTTCCATTCCGTAGTTGCCTTTTAGTTTTGTTGACTGGAAAAGACTTATAAGAAGAGATAGCCTGCCACTGAATCTCACAGGAAGGGGTAGGTCTCACCAAGCAGCTGGAGGAAGGGTAGGGAGCCACTGTAATTAGAAGGAACAGCATGGACAGAAGGTGATATGAAATAAGAGGACATATTTAAGGAGCTGTAAATGCTTCTTGTGGACAGGGTACAGTTGGGGTGCAGCATGCATGGTTAAGAAATCATGTTCTAAAGACTCTGGAGACCCATAAAGGAATATGTAGAGGAGGGATGAGATTGGTTTTCCCCTTTAGAAAGGTCCCTATGGAAGGGAAATGGGGTAGGTGGTGAGACTAGAGGCCTGCACACTGTTTAGAAAGTCATTGCATGGAATGCAGGTGAGATATAGTTTCAGTGTCATTGGGTGACAAAGGGAGGGACACAATTGATGAACTGTGACATAAGCCTAATGAGGAAAGTTAGAGCACCAAATTCTCCTTAGTTCAAGTAAAGATGGCAAAGTGATGGGGAAGGGGAAAGCCCTAGACAGATGCTCAAGATGATCGATCACAGCCTCAAACACTCAGTACAGCTGTCCCTCTCTAGCACTCTCTCTCTTGTACTCCACCACATTGTCCTTCTCTGCCCTCTGGGATCCCTCCCCTCATTACATAATTGAGAAATGAAGTGGAGTGCATGGGTACTAGAGAGATAGTCAAAAGAGCAAAGGGCAATAAAGAGAGAGAAGGAGATAAACAAAAAGAGACTTGAGGTGATGGGCAGTCCTTTTGCTAATGTCACTAAGAAAATGAAATATGAAAATAGATTTTATCTATAAAAACAAACACATGCCTGTGTGTTCAGATTAAACAATGATATCCCCTCTTGGCCAGCATGGTCTTTTCTAACAGACTGAGAAATAGAAGTATCAGAGGCTTGGATGGGCGGCATTTGGTCCCCTTTGAAAGATGGGTCATATTTTGATTTTTAGAGGAACACGGGTGAGAATGCCTTCTTGATGTTGGAAATGCAGTGGCTGCCCATCACTCTCAGGGTCAGGTAAGGGACTTTCACACGGCCAATAAGGCCCAGATGAGCTGGCCTTGCCCTGCCCACCTGCTTTGCTTCATCTCCCACTTCCGCGCCTACCTCCACCCAGGCTCTTTGACTTCCTTTATATTCATCACTCACCCCTTGTTCATTTACCATACCAGGCTCCCTCTCTTGTCTTTCTTCCTCTGGTTAATTCTTATTGATCCTTCAAATGACAGTTTAAACAACCCTTCCTCAGGGAACCCAGTCCTGATCTCCCCGATAAGGTCAAATACTCCCTAATGGATTCTCTGAACCCTGCCTGCTTCTCTTCCAAAACATCGGCTGCAGGTCTAGCTTCATGTGCGTGTGAGTGTCCCTGAGAGAGAGAAAGAGAGAGAGAGAGAGAGAGAGAGAGAGAGGACGATTTGATTAATGCTTCTCTGCCCCACTTGACTGTAAATTCCATGTGGGCAGGAACCATGTTTGATTTTGCACACCATTTTGCCCTTAATGTCTCAAATGAGTGCTAAATGGAAATAACCATGTAGGGGCATGAGAAGATAATGTCAGCATTGGGAAGAGGTTGAAGGAGCTGAAGCTGAAAAGTAGTGTCAAAGAGCAACTTAATCTATTGACCATTTTACCTACCCCATCTTCACACTAGATTTCTTTTTTTCTGACTGAGTGAGAAAATGTGGCTATTTAAAGTTTAACTTAATTTTTTTTTTAGTTTCCTAAAATCTTAGACTACACACAAAGGCACTGCTGGGTAGTATACTTTTGTTAGAATTCAAAGGCACGTGGGTGTTCATGAGTCCTATAATTGTTACATTACAGATTTTCTATATTAGCTTTCAACCTAACACAAAATTAAGTGCATATTGGAGGCATATTAACTATTTTATGCAAAATCTTAACATTATTTCCTTTAGGACAGTCATTGAAAGTATGGCTCATTATTGAAAATCCATTCCTCAGGGTGTTTCTGTCTAACCACCACAAAAAGATTTGATTTAATGTCTGAAGCCAAATCCCTGCTTTCTTTTGGAATTATAAGAACTCTCAGTAAATCAGAGCATGGCCAATGTCCAATTGTTAAAAGTGGGTCCTACAAGTTACTCTTCTCAAGCTACCTACAGGAGATGGCCAGTATGCAGTTCTTTGGCATCTCTCTAGGAAATACAGAGATTTATAGGTAAGAAGATAAGATTCAAATTAGTCAATTTCCTTATTACAGATATAGTTATCATGTAGAGGGCATACTTTTTAGAGAAGGTTAAAGCAAGAGATAAACTTAAATTGTGGAACTATCTGAGAATTTACCTTATCTATATATAACTCAACTTACCATGAACAAGTTGACTATACAGAAAACTTTCTGGGACCCAGACACTATTTTAAAGTCATAACAGTTTGTGGAGTAAAAAACATTTTTATTTTTTGGAAAAAAATATCTAATTCTTCTAAGGCTTTGAGAAAAATCCAGCTTTTATTTATGTATTTCAACTTCAGCCAGGATAAATGGAACAGCTCCACTGGATAGTCACTGAACAATGGTGGATGGTAGGAGCTAGGTTTCCCACTGTCGGGGTGGAAGGTTACAGATAAGCAAGGGGAAGAAGCTATAATAATCCATGTAGTAATGGATTTAAAAAGTTGGAAACATCAGAATAAACTCATGCTATTTTTTATCAATCTACCAATCTATCTAACCAGATATAAAGAGAGTTACAGACAGATATATTTTCAGATACATGTACAAACCCAGGTTAGTATACACACATATATTCCCTTGCTCTGTCGGACAAGATGGCCGAGAGGCAATGACATGCAGTAGCAATGAGCATACCTAGCACCTAAATGTTGGTTTTTAATATCATTTTCCAATGAAGGAAACCAGAGATCCTTGGAAAAATGGCTGAATCTAGGACTTGGGAAGAAAACATACAAGATGAGCCTGCATCTTATAATGCCAGAAAGTAAAAAATGTGCTCTTAAAAAACACACACACAATGATGGGAATATGTCAAAGGGACCCAAGAGCCAACTGAAAGAACTCTCAAGAGCTAAGGCTGGAACAGTGTGAGCAATAGCATATTACTGAATTATAACCTAAAGTAGAAAATCAATATCCATGGGCCCATACTAATATTCACAAATGATTGGATAAATAAATAAACGGAGAACAGACAAATCTATGGAGAAGAATTCCAAATATTTTATGTAGATACTCTGCCTTCAAGGAGGTTGAGTATAACTCTCTTCCCCTTAAAATGTAGACTTTCCGTAATGACCTCTTTCTGAAGATTTCAGTATGAAAATAAAAAGAATAAGTCTAGAGTGGGAAAACATGAAAAAAAACCACCCCAGTTACGTGATCAACATTAACATCAATAGCAGTAAGTCATTTTGATAGTGTGATGGAGATGGCACTTTACCCTCTGTGGTCTTCCTCCTCAAAATACATAAGCTCAGTCAATCATGAAAAAGAAAAAAAAATTCAGAAAATCCCAACTGAGGGAAATTCTACAAAATGCCTGACCAGTACTCCTCAAAACTGTCAAGGTGATCAAAAACAAAGACAATCTGAGAAAATGTCAGCCAAGAGGACCCTAAGGAAACATGATAACTAAACAAAATGTGTATTCTTTTTTTTAGAATAGAGGAAGGATGTCGGGTAAGCCTAAGGAAATATGATTCAAATATGGACTTTGTTAACATAATACTATGTTAATACTGATTCATCAATTATAACAAAAGTATCATATTTGAGTAAGGTAACAACAATAGAGGAACATGGGTATGGGGTCTATGTACTCTCATTGCCATTTTTCTATAAACCAAAAACTTTTCAAATAGGAAGCTTATTTTAAAGAAAACCTAAAAGGCTATAAATTTAATTTAAACTGGTAGAATTAAATAGTAAGATCTAATCTTACTGATATAAGCAGATATTGAATTCTCTTAAACAAAAAGCCATAATATTTTTCATGTATTAACCTCTATGACCAATTGCTTTCTCTACATTTCTTTAGAAAAAAATAGGTCAAGGTACACATCACCAATTCAGCCAGGTTAGAGTGTTAGGGAACTGCTGAATATATAACTCATTTAAAGAAAAGTTTACTAAAAGGCAGGAAACATTTACATGAGATATGCATTATCTATATGAATATATCTTTCAAAGGGACAAAGAAGAGTCAAGAATAGTTTAGTGTTCTAAGACACACACACACACACACACACACACACACACAAACAAACAAAAACCACAGCACAAACTAGGGAAGAAACAAAGTTTTCAACGAACCAGAAAAAAATTTCATCAAACTGTTAAGATATTATCATTTACTCTTGGTTTTTGATCCTAGCAAACAATGTACATTTGCCCATACCTACATCTTCACCTAGACTCATGGAAATCATGTCTCACGAAATGCTGCTTCTGCCCACGAAAGCAATCCACACTCATTCCGGGGTTAAACCTCTCTTACCACAATGGCACTTACTAGTTACATTTCAGATTTACAGCCACAAAGAACCACTCTCATCCAAGTACCCAGTCCTTCAATTGCTGCATTGTCTTCTTTCTTCAACTGCAGTCCTTCAACTACTTTCTATGTGACAAGCCATGAGTTTGCTTCCATCCTTGTCACTCCCTGGATTGATCTCCAATAGGTGTGCACAATCCTCCAGCTGATGTCTGAATGGTTCAGGGTCATGTGCACTCATTAGCTCTTTATTTTAGGTCATCTGAGCTCTATGAAGGGAGCCCAATTATTATGTAAAATTTCCAATAGAAATTCTATACTTAGCCTTCAAAATTGGATGGTAGATACAAATACTACACCATCTGTGACTACTGTGAATGAGGTTAGCATGCTATTCTTTGGTTGTAAGTATCATACTTGGCTTCCTGGAGGTGTCAGTTATTCAGGTATCACAGCCCTCCTATGATGACACAGTCAGAGGTGCTCTCAGATGACACATGGTCCACCCTTCCCTTATTCTAAAAAAACAACAACAACAACAACAACAAAAAACCCCCCCCAAAAAAGCAAACCTCCACCTTCTGTTTGTTCTAGTGATACAGACATAAAATCAGAACGGAACGTAATGGTAGGAAGTGAGCACTCTTTAACCTCAGTGCTTAATTTATTGGTATTTTCTGAACATCTTCAAGTACATGTATTCCCAAGAGAAATATTACTGCCTGTCTCATAATGATGTCACACAAAATTAATAATTTAAGGATGCTTTAAAATTCAAGTCCCAAAGAATATGATTTTCTAGTTTTTATAGAAAATTTGCAAAATAATACAAATTTCACTTGTAAATTGTAAAAACTGTGTTGGAACAAAATGATTTAATGCAGATGATAGATTTCTTTGAAATGCACTTAAAGTCCTATTATTGATCCATCTGATTCTCCATCAATTCTACTGACCAAGATACATCTATTTTAAACATTAATGCTTTCAGGAATACACAACACTAATAAATATGCCAAAAATGAAAAATATCCAAGAAAAAAATAAGTAATGAATGCCAGCTAAATTTCCAACTGAAATAAGTAAGCTACTCAGTGGTATTATTGGTATCTTTAATCTAGAAAGATGAATCACATTAGTCTTAGAAGTTTATTTATAGTGGACTTAGATTAAATAATACAAGTAACAGCTATAGAATTTGTAGATTGGTATCAGAGAAGAAAGAAAAACATATTAATCAAGTAGACATGTTAACAAAATAAGAGATTAGCCAGGATTATATTTGAATAAATTAGCAGAGGAAAAAGATACCCATAAAAATACCTAGTTTCAGGTTCCTTACTAGAAAATGATATGTTTTGCAGACTAATTCATACAAATGTCCAAGAAGTAAGTACTCAATCCTATTCTTCATATATACTGTAGCATATATGAAACAACAATTTGCTCCTCCCTAAAGAATTCTGATTTGAGATTTTTTTTTAAGGTGATGTGGGAATGAAAGAGAGGCTCTTTCATGCTAGAATAAGGTTCCTACACACATCATTTTGTTGATGCAAAGCACAACGCAAAAGGCACTAGGAACCTTAATTTAAGAACAATAGGCACGAGAGGGGCGCCTGGGTGGCTCAGTCAGGTAAGCATCTGACTCTTTATTTGGGTTCAGGTCATGATCTCAGGGTCGTGAGATCGAGCCCCATGTGGGGGGTGCTCCTCATTGAGCAGGGAGTCTACTTAAGATTCTCTCTCTCCCTCTCCATCTGCTCCTCCTCCTGCTCGTGAGCACGCTCTCTCTCTCTCTCAAATAAATAAATGAACCTTTAAAAAAAGAAAGAACAATAGACATGAGGCTGGTGTCTTCCTGATCCCTGTACTCAGCAGTCCTGGGGCACTTAGTGATGAGTAGGTGTGAAGAATCAGGTTCTGAAAGGCCATTTCTTTGGAAATGAACCCCCCCCTCTTTTATCTTTTGCCTGTCTTGACTGAAGCTCTGAAGAAACCAAGGCTACAGAAGGTGTGGGAAAAGCATGCAACTCAGATAACCCAAAGGAGACACTCATGAAGAGTCTAAATGAAAATAGATTCTGAGGAAAGGTGGGGGGAGTTACTATAATCTTCAAAATTCTTCTGATGTGTTATTGCTTTCAAAGCAGTGGATTTTCTCAAGGTAAAGCTGTTTGACACAAATGAACTCATCTGCCAATCAAAGATCTTTTATTTATAGTCAAGCCAAACACTTGACTATTCTAACATTAGAATCAAATTCTTAGTGTCAATATGTAATAGCCAATTCACCTAACTGGGGGACGTAAATGAAGAAATAATAGGAAAATAGAAAAATGCGTGGCGGCTTTATATCCTATATTCCAGAATTCCATTCTCTTTGGTTTATGTAGTATTTTTTAGAACTATCAAAGGAATTGTTTTGGAGGGAATATAGATAAGAGTCGTATCACACATTCTTAAACAAAAAAACAACAAAAAAAACCCCCTTATTTTAACTTGCCTAATAAATGTAAAGGATTTCAAAATTTCCAGAAGCCTTGGCCTTTGTCTATATACTCCTTTCCAGGCTGCCTATCATTTTATAATAATTTTCATCATTTCCACTATGCTTATCATATGAATTTATGCTTGAAACATTTCAAGCACAGGGAAGCAATCTCGTGAATTGACGAGAACTGACAGATCCCACTGGGCACAGCCTCGCACAGAAGTTTGACTTCAACATTCTTACACGCAAAAGTCCACATACAGACTCCAGAACATTTGCCTCTCAGATGTAGATCTCAAAATCACACCAGTCTGCATCACTGTGTACTACTGTTGCCATTACAAATGCAGCAGGAGTCAGGATTCCAAAACTTGGCTATGATAGTCCGTCAGAGGCAAGAATGTGGGAGTGTTTCTAATTTCAAGATAATAACTTGGAAAGACCTAGCTTTTTTAAAATAATAAATATATTTTATTCAGATTGTCCTTTATGAATATCTCAACATTTTCAGTAGTATATAATGAAATTTTAAAGTCTGATGTATGGAATTTCTTTCGATCATTAACTGACAATAGTGTCTGTAATTTTCAAACAACTTTCAAACATACTACAACCTTCACAGAAACTTGTAGGGAAGGAAAAGGACAGGAGGGGAAGTTAAATGCATTAAACACCTTACGTATATCAGGTGCTATGATTTTTATATACTTCATTCTTTCTTCGGACAAATTTCCCTCCAATCCGTAGCAGAAGTAGGTATGTTTCCCCTGAGCCACTGAGTTGCTTATATCTAGGGACACTGGGATTTGTATGTAAGCTTCCTGATTTACACTAGCTTCTAGAAAGCTTAATGAAAACTTCCATTTTTTTTTTATGTTTTAGAGAAAACTTTATATTTCATCTGGTATACCCTTAAACTTCAGGGACTGCCAAAGTCTTAGAAGCTGGAGGGTTCTCTGCCTCCCTTGTGATTTAGACAAAATTGGTTGGGTTTCCCAATTTCATGATCAGTAAAGAGTCCCAAAACTCAACCCTTGATCTGTGATAACCTCCTAGGGACAGGGCTCAATGACCTCTCTTGCTAACCTATAATGATTCCTTTTAGATTTGCAAACCATGAACACGAAGAAAAGCACTGACTTACTCAGGAAGGCTTGAAGTGAGACATATATACATTGGTGGTCTTTTTTTTTTTTCCTTCACTGTCTCTCGCTTGTTGCTGGGGAAGGTTGTTTATGGACAGAGTATATATAGTCCTCAGCCTTCCTTAGGCTTCCCTTCTCTCTCACCTGCCTCCTTATCTCCCTTCCTCATCTCTACCATTCTACTTGGCTCTGTAGGACCAAAGTCCCCTCTCTTACACAGAGCGGCTTGCACCCTCAATTCACCTGAGCACCTACCTACAGCCAAATTTTCAGAGGACCCCCTTCCTACTGGAAGGGCATCTTCGAAGTATCTCTTCCAGTGCAGGCATTTCTCTTCACCAAGATTTTGGTGCCCTTTGTTCAGGAGATATAAGTGTTTTCACTTCATTACATATGCACATAAGTATTAACATGATGCCTTGTTTACTTTGGCCCTTCCCTCATCACTCTCCCCTATAAATCATAGTTATATATCTTTCTGGCTGCCTTAAATGCTGCCTGGAACAAGGCAAGTTTTAAACAAACAAATAAATAATAACTTAACTCACTGAATCCTGACAACAAATCTGGTGGATTGGTACCATTGTTGTATTTTTTCTTTTATGAATGAGGAAAGTGATGCTCAAGAAAGTCGGGTAATTTGCTCAAAATCAACCAGTCAACATCCGACTCCAATCTGAACTTAGCTCAGTACAGCTCTGAAGCACAGGCTCCTTCCTTGCTTCATACAACTATCTGCTAAGAGAGATGGGTATGAGACCTCTCAAACACTTTGTCACAATACACATGCTATCTCTTCTTCCTCCCCACCTCTCCACTCTCAGATTCTGATACTCCTTGTTACTAGGATGGGAAGATGAGGGCTGGATGGTTTTTTGCACAAACTCTTGCAGGCATTTCTGGTACTATACAACTACCTCCCTCTAAAACACCTTCTCCAACCCTCACCATGCCCATCACTTTGAGAACCACAGGTCTAGATCCTTAAAATGTTGACATTTGAGTTACCTTTCCAAGATATGATCTTATTGAAAAACACACATAAATATATAAAATCGTTTCTGATGTTCTTTCACAATAAAACATGAATAAATCCTTATTCTAACGTGCAAAGGGATTCCAAGTTTTTAATTATCATTTTTCTAGTAGATACGGTTGATGTTTTAAGTAAAACATGAAAAAATGTCACATTCTACCCATTTCAAAGCCTCAACTGACACATTATTTTTCACATAAAATGTCAAATTTTCAATATTTCAAATAAAAATATTTTTCCTGAGATGTCATTTAATGTCTACTTTTGACAACAACTAAAATCAAAACAAAAGCAGCATCAGAAACTAAAGAAGAACAAAAACTTAAGATGATATTGAGCACTTCAGATTCAAGAATCCAGCAGATCCGGTTAACTGAGCACCGACTTCTTGAGGAGAACTGTGTTAAGCATTTTACACACAGTATCTCATTTAGTCCTTAGAGCAATATGATGAAGTAAGGTTATTAGCCATATTTTCTAGATGAGGGGAAAAAAGATACAAGTAAGTTATACAAGATCAAAAGCTGTTCAAGATCATAGAGCTCCTCAGTGGAAGAACAAGGATGCCACCATAGTTGTTTAACTCCAAAGTTCACACATCACTGCCTCTCAGTATTTAATACACTTAGTATATATGACATGGCCAAGTTTGTGAAAAAGACAAGAGGTATATAAGACATAGATATATTTGTTTAGCCCTAAAACATTTGTCAATTATGGAACTTTACCAATCACAAATGGTCAAACACTAAATTGTACAGTCTTCTTCATGTTAATGGCACTTTGCAGGAGTGACCTATCTAAGGTCAAAGAAAGTTTCATGGAAGAGATGAACTGGTGGTAACAGGAGGACTGTGAAGGATATAGGTAGAGTTGTGATAGGCAGAGCAGAGGGCAGAGCGTTCCATGTAAGGCAATCAAATAGGGTTCTTTGCGTTCTTTGGGTTCTTAGGTTCTTTGAACAGTGAGGAGACTGACATAATGAAAAAAGAGGAGTTTGGTTCCAAATCATGAGAATTAAAGATAGATTGGGTGAGCCGCAATTATAGAGAGCTTTGGACAAGTAGAAAAAAAATCCGCGTCTTAAATCATTTACTCATTCCACACAGATCTAGCACATGGGCCAGGGAAAATAAAGAGAAAAGAATAACACAGAAAGCCCCAAAGAATTCTGTTTGTAGTCCGGCAGCAATCACTATCAGAAGCTTGCCTGTCCATATCCATCAGGCAATACCATCCCGATGGAATCCTAGTCTAAGCATGGGCAATACTCCACATAAGGTTTTGCCCATATGCAGGCCAGGCTGGAAATGCCAGGAATTAATTCCTAGAAGCACCCATGGACCCAGTGAAGATGGAAGTTAGATGATAAATTCCCAGTGTCCTCATTTCTTAGGCAGCACAATTCTGAAGCAAGTTCTACATCATCTCCCAGAGATCCTAACAGGATTGAGCCCAGTCGCCTATCTCATTTACCTGAGCATTAATGTGCCCTGTATGGGCCTTTTTTCCCCTTTCCTGTCTCACTTCTCCACGCCACCACTAGTTTTTCCTCAGATCACCTCCTGAATAAATGATTTACTCCTGAACCCTGCTCTTGGGGCTTGCTTCTGAGGCAACCCAACCCAGTACCGATACACAATAGTTCTAGTAACGACCAGCCGTGGAAGAGCACCCGTATGCCAGATTGCACTTTACATATGGTACAACATCTCATCCTACCAACAGCCTCTGAGGTACACACTATTATTGCTTCCATTTTACAGATAAGGAAACTGAAGCAGAGGGAAGTTGACTAACCTGCCCACGGTCACACAGCTAGGAAGCCTGGATCCAGGTTTGAATAAGGCACTCTGGATCTACAGTCAGGGCTCTTGGCCACTAAGTCAGCTGCCTCTCTGTAAGTGGATATATACTACTGTAGAGCGGCACAAATTATGCTATGGGAAGCACAGGGGTCTCTGGAAGAACAGAAGGGTGGCTTCACTCTACGTATAGTTTAGGGAAGGCCAAGCAAACAAAATTCTGATGGATTAGAGGGTTTGTCATGGTAAAAGGCAAGAGCGTGGGAGTGCCTTCCAACACGAGCACCATCACACAGCAGGGCAATGTCTTCTGACACCATGGAGCCCCATCAAGAGTGCTAGAGTAAGGGGTGGTAGGAGTCATGGTGGGGGCTGTTGACTAGCCAGGCTCCAGCCTCCCCAGCCCTTCTTCAAAAGGGCAGCATTTATGTAAAGCTGCTCCTCACACCTACCAGGTCACCGCTAAAGCTTTTACTTGATGGTAGCGTTCTGTGACTTAAAAATACATGTTTGTAATCTCTATGCTAAAGAATGTACATGCCTAAAAACTCATACATAGGATATGTACTGTGGAATAACACTAATACTAATGATAGCTAGCATTCATACATGAAGTTAGAAAGGTAGAGGCCAGAAGAGGCAAGGCCTAATGCCTGCTGCCCTGTATGCAACACAGAGCCAACACATTTTCGAGGCGAGAGAATATATAGAAAGGAGATGACTCTTTCAGAGTGTGATTTGATAGGACAAGATGGATGAGAAGAGAAGAGCCACAGGTGGAGGCTGATCTATATCTGAGAGCTGTATCCTGTCTTCTGAAAAAAAAAATTAAAATGTAACATAAATGTTATAAAAAAGAAACAGAATATGCTATAAATGAAGAAAGGGACCAGCTGCAGAGTTAATTTACACAATTTTGCCTGGCCATGAAGATAAAACATAGATCCCTTCAAGAAAAGAAAGATTGCTGTAAATAAAAGCAAAAGAACCGATTATTAGTTTTGAAGAAATAATTAGTGTCTTAGATAAGGAGGTGATTTGAAGTAATAGCATTTGGATTTTGCAGGTCAACACAATTCAGCAGGATGGCTGTCTTTGCAAACGCAGTTAAATTCTCGCAAGTATCAGAAATTAAGATGTGTGCGAATTATTCATGCTTAAGATGACAATTTTTATATAAATTTTACCTATCCAAACACATGGACTATTTCCTGAAAAATCAAAATTAATCTTGAGAGCACAAAATTCCAGGCACACAAATTTGGAAATGTAATTTTGCACTCGAAAGCACTGATTGGGCACCTACTATGTGCCAGGCACTGTGCTAGGAATCAAGACCCTAATGATGAAGGCACGAGTAAGACAACCCCTAAAGGGAAAATTCATCCTGCATGAAGCTGGAGCTGATTCAAAACAGGAGGGCACAGCAGCTTTCCAAGGGCAGGTGACTCTTGCTGTGATTAGAGAGATAAGGAGGAAAGCAGTCTTCCCCATAATTCAAACTCAACCCAAGGTGTTGTCTCTGGTATATGCTGAAAAGTTCTAAGAATGTGACACACCAAAGAAGCAGTTTTGTTCTCCAGGCAACCTAGAGCTGGTGGGTAGCCCTAGGCTGGAGGAGCTGTAACTGAGCAACCAGATTACCTTCGGCCAGGCCACTCGGCTACCCTCTCAGAGCCTTGTCTCCTGATCGTGGCGATAACAGTAGTTGCCATTAATTGGTTACTAACAGAGTGTCAGGTGCCCTTCCAAGCACATGACAGGTTTTCTCATCTAATCTTCACAGCAACCTTATGAAGTGAGAACTATTTATTGCCCCAGTTGACAGGAGGAGAAACTGAATCACAGTGAGGTTGGATAATTTACCAGAGGGAGCACACCCTCAGGCATGAATTTTGGGTTCATCTTTCCAAAATCAGATAATTATATGAAAAGCTTAGTCCACACCTGGCATTACAGAACCTTTTAAATGTGATATTTATTATTATCTTTATTGTATGTGTAGCAGAAGTTTGCTTGTTTTACCTCAAAACATGACACAATAGTACTATTTGATAACACAAAAAAATTAATTACATAATACTCCAACCATGTAATTTTTATTACTCATCCTTTTCTTTGCACAGATCCATTTATTGAGGAAAACTTTAGAGAGAACCTACTGGGTGTGGCCCTGGGCCGAGTGCTGGGGCTATGAAGTGACAAAGTAGTCAAGGTGGCTACTCCTGAACAGAATGCAGCATGATTGGTTACTACGAAGTCTCAAAGGTTAGCCTGGTCACAGAAAGCTCCTTCAAGCAAAAGGAAGCACAGAAGGCTTCACAGAACGTGGTCATCCTTTAACATGGTGACACCCTGATCTACCTTAACATTCAACCTCTCTCAAGAATCAAAGTATTTTCTTGTTTTAGAATTTGAATGCCCAGGATTCCATGCCTGCTTATGGCATGAGAGGTCTCCTCCACTACCCTCAAGGACACGGGTTTCGATATGTCCACTCTCCACTGCCCGCTTTCCTTTCTCCTCTAAAAACATCAAGGGTCTCTTCATAATTATGTAAATTGTTTTAAATTTTCTGAGCATGGGGCGCCTGGGTGGCACAGCGGTTGAGCGTCTGCCTTTGGCTCAGGGCATGATCCCGGTGTTGTGGGATCGAGCCCCACATCGGGCTCTTCCGCCACGAGCCTGCTTCTTCCTCTCCCACTCCCCCTGCTTGTGTTCCCTCTCTTGCTGGCTGTCTCTCTCTCTGTTGAATAAATAAATAAAATCTTAAAAAAAAATACTTTTAAATTTTCTGAGCAAAGACGCATACACAAACAAGCCAATGACAAGGTTTCTGATACTGAGAAATTCATTCCCTGTTATTTTTTTAGACTTGATGGGAGCTACCGAGGGAAGAGCCTGAGATCCCTGAGCGTGAGAAGAGTGGGAAGACATAAAGGACACATACACGGTATGTGAGGTATATTTTCTCAGCTAATGTGACGATCAGCATTAATGGGCATCAAGTTGCCATGTGACCCATGAACAAGGCTGATTTTTAAAAGTATAGTTTTGTGAAGAAGGAAGTAAGCCAAAAACCTAAGGCTGAGAGATTAAGGGTTTTTCACAGGAGGGGCCAAATACTTCAGAAGGGTGTCAGGGCTAGGTCTCCGAGGAGTCTGTTGATCACTGTATTGTTTCTCAGCATTCCCTTCAGTCAAAGGACAGGTAAGCCTCAACAATATAGAAATGAGTAAATTAACAAGGTAAGCTATAGGATCTTAGGTTTTTAGAGCACCACTAGCGATCATTTAGTTCAACTTCCTCACCCTCAGATTTAAAAAGGAAAACGTGACAACTTCAAGGAGGGGAATCATGAAGTTCCTCTACAAATGACTAGGACTGTTTGGGACCCTATTTAGACATTTAGAGTTTCAGCAGAAATCCCACAAAGAAAGCCCAAAGTAATTATGAGCACTGAATGCCAAGAATATTAAGGAGGAAGCTCTGCTGACCTTAGAGAAAGTGCTGATGATCAGAAAAGATGAAAGGAATTCGTAAGATCTCCTCAACTCACTATATACTATAGGGTTTATAATTAACCTATAAGGTATTTTAGAAGTTCCTTTAATTTGCATCTTATATTTGACGTTCTCCCCCCTGAGATATCATGGAAACATAAAAGATAATGTAAATTTATAAATATTTAAAATAGGTTATGCCAGTTTTGGTTGAAGTCAGAGTAGGTTTTGTCACTTTCAGTAAGTTTCTCAGAGACGGGTGACACTTGCAAGCCAACTTCAGAAGGGTTTTAAAGAAATCTTTGTAAAAGCAGGCTATATATATATATGGATTTGTGACATTCCAACATAAACCACAGAAAGGTTCCTATTAAAAGAGTGAACAAAGCTGAATCATTTTGCCTTCTCTTCCCACTGTGATTTTTATTCATTTGAAGATAAAATTCAAAGCAAACATCTTAGAGCTTCTGTTTGTCACCCAAGAGTTATTTCCAGGAAGCTTAGGAAATCTCACATTTCCAAAATTAGGTCATGACACTGGCACAGCAATCTACTTGATATGTTCATAAAATGGCCTCTGCCACTACCAAACAGAGAACCCCAATGGCAAAATCAATTCTGCATTCTTTGGAATCCCCAAAAATATGGGGAGAAATTCTAATGACAAAACAGCTTCCTAATTTAGTGATTAAGAATTGTAGATTTCTGTCGCATCTCTGCCCCTTTTCCTAATGTGATACTTTGTGAAAGTAATATTGTGTAAGTGAAATGTCCTTTATCAACTTTATCTATCCATTATCACTGACTTCCTCCAACGTGCTTGATACTCTCACACTTCCCTCCAATTCCTCACAGACACCGTCCTACAACCTGGCCTAGATCCTTCACTTGCCTCCTCATGGTCCTACTTCTGAGATACAATCCTGAATTCCACTTCCTCCCCCTCAGAGAAACAAAGGGCATGAAACCAAAACTCCCTCGGCCTCTCCTTCCACCTACCTGAAAACTCTACATTATTTGCATCCGTCCTCCCCTTTCTTCCTCCTATCCTGAGGGAAGTCATGTCCCTCACTGTCCAGATCCTCTCTCTGGACACTTCTTTTGCGGTGTTCCCCCTGATCTACTCATTAACTACTCCTTCTTACTCCTCCTCTTCCTTCTGCCCCCACTGTCTCTTCCTCTTTCTGTCCTTGTCCACAATTTTGAAAGTAGTGTGCACTAATTTTCTCTGCTTTTATAACCCCTGAAATAGAACTCATCCCCAGATTTTCCTTTAAACCACTCTCCAAAGTGTTGCCAATAACTACTAATTGTCAAGTCCATCAGGTATATTTTTAGTTCCTCATTTCTAGACTTCTTTAAAGTATTTACACCAGCCAGTTATTTCTCCCTTTGAATTCCTATAATGCTTTGTATATACCTATACTAATATGTTCCCTACTGTTCTATAATTATTTGTTTCTGTGGCTGTTCTCCCCAAGAGTCTCCAAGTGTCTTCAAGGCAGGACTGTTATCATGTGTATCTGGGAATCCCCTAATGCTTAAATGAATCAGCATGTTCCACGTGTTCTAACGCAACTGACATTCTTCAGCAGCTATGATATTGGGCTATTTCATGATTAAAATGTTTCTTTGGTAGGTCAGCACAGGCTCTGATTTCAGAAAATGTTAATATTCTTTATCCATGCAAAAAATAATAATTTTCAAGACCTGTAATTAGACATCTTGAAGAAAATAATAACGATGGTAGCAAAACTCAAAACTTTGATGATTTTTCACTGTCAGCAAAGCACTCTCAAAGACACTTCATCTAACTGTCAGAACTGCTCTTGGAGGCGGAGGTGGAGCCCATGTCAAAACAGGGCCAGGGTTGTGCCCTTTGATCGCTGCCCAACAACACAGTAAGCAAAGTTCAACTCATGCCTGCTCCGTTTACTGAGTATGTGCCCAGAGGAAGGGATGCCTTTTGCTTTGCACAGAGGCTCTATCCATTCATGAACCACACTCTGCAGTTCTAATTCATCTGCTTGAAGTGGGACGTACTTCTTAAAATATCTGCCTAGAGAAGCACCTTTTCCTAATCCACAGAAAGGACCCCATTGACTGGATCGCCCCTGGGAACAGGATTCACCTCAAATTCCGTACAAAATTTCTCATTCTGAGAAAACACAAAAAGAGCCACTAACATGGTGAAAGTGTAGGTCAGGGACTAACACGACCAGGAAGGATTTCTCAGGGAAAAGCCACTGACATTCGCCGGGCATCCCATGAACTTACCCAACTTGCTAACTAACACTGTGAAACTGCTTCTTTTCTCTGCTCTTCCTGCTAGTCTATTTTTCCAGAAGGTCCACAGACAAGAGTGCTAAGGCATCTGCCACAGAACAACATATGGTGATATAAACACACTGGGTTTTAAAATGAGGTCGGACCTGGTTTTGAGTGGGTCAGCAACCCTAAGTTATAGAAATGGGACCTTGGGCAGGTTATTCACCTTCTTTGAGCATTTCTTTCCTCATCTGCAAACAGGGATTCAAATCAGACCCACCTCTAAAAGTTACTGTTGCCATTAAATGATGCATTTGTGTGAAACCAGCGGGCATGTGCAGGAGTGGGGGGCTGGGGAGTGGTGTTCAGTCAGTGTTCACCTCTTCTATGAAGCAGCCAACGGTGACATTTGGTACTTATATTTTAAGAAGTTCTCTAAGAGGTTTCAGCATGCCATGGTCTAGCAGTCTAATAAATTATTATTCCCCATGCGCTATGAGAGTTTCTTTAATAGCCTACTCCTCGACAGGAAACAGGGAGATACCTACTGCGCTCATTTTCAACAGGTGGTGAAGAGCTCAGAGAGCCTTCCCGAGGTCACAGAAAGCATTAACACCAGAATTTAGAGTTAGAAACCTGAGGCTTTTTTTTGTTTTGTTTTTCACCAGCCAATAATCTGACAGTATAGACTCTTGATTATCCATCCTTGAAACCAAATACATACACACAAATATAATTTCTAGTTGAAATATTTCGTCTTAAATATGTTTCTCTAACAACTGGAAGCAAGAGTCCATCGAGTGATAAACAGGGTCAGCAGGTAATTTATGGCTTGGAGGCATTTGGAGCTATTGTAAAAATGATGGCAATGATGCTACAGCTAGACAGGGTATTGATAAGCATTCATATTTGTGGGGTGTGATCAAAGGAGAAGAGGAGAAGTGTGGATACTGTGGAAGGAAGGAAGGAAGGAAGGAAGGAAGGAAGGAAGGAAGGAAGGAAGAAAGGAAGGGACAAAGGAAAGGAAGGGAAGGATGGATGAAGGAAGGAAGTTAGTTTTAACCTGCAGCAAGTGAGAAACTGGTTGTCAGGTTCTCTCCTTGGGGTATTCTTCCTCTCAGAATTCTGAACTGTTTTCCTTTTCCTTTACTTGCCTATTTTTCTCTGAACCCAGATACCTAAACATTAGTGGAAGTAACTCAGCAATAGCTAAAAGGGATACAGAAACAAGGAGGGGTGGGTGGGAAGTGAAGAATTTAACAGAAGCTTAATAAAACCCCAAATTCATAGCTAATTATTTTCACATGATGGAGAATATTTTCTTCCTTTCTTTCTTTTGTAGACATTGTCTAAAACCTTTCTGACATGGACCACCCACTTAGCCCAGTGAGGATGTAACCTGTCAGCAGTTTAAAGAGCACTATTTTACTAAGTCTCCTTAGACTAAAAATTACATTTAATTTCCATAAGTTGTGGGCATGCTGATATAACTTATGACCACTTTAGTCCTCTATCATACATTCCATAATCAACTTTTACAAAAAACGACTTATTTTTATTTTAAAAGTATAAGATATTGCTAACAGAAACCGAGAAGAATACAATTAGAAGCAATACAAGAAAATAAAATAGAAAAATAGAGAACAATTTTATGTTTAATAGGATCAATATTTCATCTAAAGGAAAATCTTCGCTGTATTATATCTAAACCTGAATTTCTGCCTTAAACAATGGCTGACTTTTTGATCGAGCCCAGGGCATTTGTGAACAAGATGAGTTTGTATAATTATGATCTCTACCTAAATTCTACTGGCCATAAATTGTATTTGGCCGTAACAAGAATTCAGGAACAATCTGAGAATTTGGTACTAGTATTCCAGAATTTCTGGGTAGTTTTGTCACTCAGGGGAAGAGATGGTACTGAAGTGAGATCAGCAAGACCTGAAATCTCATCAGAAGACAGACAAACACTGGCAGAAATTTTAGGTTGACTAAAATGAGCAGAGCTCCATTATCTTGTGTGAGACTTCACGCATTTTGTCCTTCGCTGCATATAGTCATCGAACTCAATGTTTCTCCCACTCGCTAAAATTCTCATAAGACAAGTGAGATTATTATAATGGCTAAAACATAAACTCTAGAAAATGCAATACCGGGCTGAGTTTCTATAGTTTCAATAAATGAAGGAAAGAAAAAGTTAAAAGATGAGAGGCTAAGAGGCCTGATGAGAAGAATGATCCTTGCATTAGCAATCAGGCCAGTTTGCCTTTCTCTGACTATTCATTCATTGTGTTTGCTGTTGAAATATACATATATACATATATATAAATGTGTGTATACACATACACACACACATTTATATATATACATACATATATGCACAAGATATTGTTGATGTATTGATTTATCTCTTCTTTCATTCCATAAAGGATTTAGACCAAAGAAAACAGAATGGGTCAGTACACAAGTTTAACCCTTGGTTTACAGAAGAATAATAAACGGTGACTTGCTGGAGTAAACCTTATTAGGGACCTGGGAAGGACAAGATCAATAAAAGGAAGGGGAGGGGGCTAGAAAAAGGGAAAAGAAGCCTCATTGTGGAGTCAAGTTACCATAATCACCCTATTTTGCCTCTTGATTGAAGTCACCTCTCAGCACTATAAAGAAAGCTTGATAAAATAATTGAAACATGTAGCCCTTAAAAAATTAAATCCTAAGCATCAAATAAGTAAAAGAGTTAATCACCATCTACAGTCACTAATCTCAACTCTTCCTCAGGTTTCCTCAGAGGAGCCCGCTGACAGCAGCACTGTGCAGCCTCCCGAAGCAAGAGCCTTTGGCTTGTGTTTCCCACTGTCTTCTCTCACAGGCACTTGAGTCCATCATAAAAAGGAGGCAAAGGCATTTAAATAAAGCACCTTCCTAAACCTTAAAAGTATACAATTCAGTTGCATTCAACACAGTCCTGGTGTTTCTGGCCTAAAACTATAGCATCTTCATAAATCAGATTACACGAAGTTGTTATACTTTTACATTAGGCAAAAATCTACAGACGTATGCTCGGCATACTATGTTATGTCATTCTTGTTAGACCCCTGAATATGATTCTAGGCCATGATGCTTCTGAAGAGTCCTCTTAATTGCTACTAAATGAAATTTAAATTCCTAGAAAGTGGACTTCCATTTCCCCTTTTCCAACCATGCAAGAAGACCCATTCCTGAATTGCCAGACTATCACTGTATTCTCACAACCAGCCAGAATGAAAAATAAGAAGAGCTATATAGTACTTACTCACCTAGTGAGGCAAACCCTAATCTTTGTTTGGCTTGGAAGTAAAAAGGTCAACAAGTGTAATGGAAAGAAGCCTTTGCAATAAAATTCTCCAGCAAATATTTTGAATGTATCTTTAAAGAAGAAAAGCACATTCTTCATACCACTCTCTCAGCACTCATGGGTTAGTGTTCTATTAAGACAAGTAAAAAGACCACTTATTAACTTTAACTTGTAACCAATAAACAATGAATTTGTAATACTATTGCTCAATTCTCAACACACTAGCCCTAGGGCAAGAGGATGAGAGTCCAAGTGGGAGCAGTATACACAGGCTTCTACTTGAATCATTACCTCTGATAAATGTTTGAAGACTACTCTAGATAACAATTTTCCCTCCTTCTTGCTCCTCAAAAAGCAGAGAGAAAAACAGCACACACCTCTTTGTCCTACCTATCCAAAGGTGTTAGAGCCTTCCTAGAGATGAGCCAGCGTTCATCAAACCAAAGCAGACATCTCCTTTAAAATGTTTATTAGTCCCTGGCATTGATGTGTTGCCAACTTCTGATCTGTCCCTTTGTGAAATAAAAAAAAGAAAATTAAGAAGAAGAAGAGGAGGAGGAGGAAGAGGAGGAGGAGAAGAATAGAAAAGAGAAAAGACCGGACCAGACCTACATGTGAGAATGAGGAAAGAGAGCCCATGGAGATGAAAAGGAGAACAAGTTGGCAAATCCTTTCTTCTCAGCACAGTAATTCATGAGCATGGAACCCAATCCAATAGGGACTCCTACAGTAGGACAAAGGGAAGGAAGGTTTTCTGTCAACAAGGAGCTAGAATCTCTTACTGCAGTATTGAAAGGTGAGGTTATAAATAAGAGGAAAACAACAATCGGGCGAGTTGAGAACCGAGCACATTAATTGGGTCACCTGGAAAAAAACACCACCTTCTTCCTTTGAGGTCAATGGCTTATTAATGAATCCTTCTAAAGGGCCCAGGCAAGAATAGATCTACAGAACTCTCACACTCCACATTGGCTCAGTTTGGCCACCACAATAACAACAAGTCAGCACATGAAGCAGTGACGTATATGAAGGGTTACCGAGGTTCAGGCACAAAGGAAAACCACCAGGACTCTCCACTTCTCTCTACAGCTTTCAAACATATATATCACAGACCTAGAGGAGCATGAATAAGCACATTTGCATTCTTTCAAAAACTATAGAGTTGAATAGCTCATTTCTTTCCTGTTAAAAGTGCAGGCGAGGTAAACGTAACAAAATACGAGGTAGTTATAATGTTAGGTATTCAAAGAGTAACTGCATCCTACCTATCGCAACATAAACAAATGGACCCAAACAACCGGGCTCAGGCAGAACAAAACTGTTGCTTTACAGCAAGGTACACCTTTTAGAAATGAGAATGGTAATTCCCTCCCTCCAAACAAATTGTAATAGCTACAAACTTAACCTTGAAGAAAGGCAAAGGAATAGAAGAAAAAATAATATTTGACAAATCCCTACTACGTGTCAGGGACTGTTTCCAAGACCTTCTTGTCTTAGGGTTAAAGACACTTTATTTGACTGATTCTATAAGAATGACAAGGACCTTATTTCTGATGCCAGAACCTCACCATCAGGCCCAGTAAGGCCATAGAACCAAAGCTCCCACTGAGTTGGGAACTCTGGTGATGCACTTGGAAGGGGGCCATTAAGGTTTGCAGGCATGTCACCCAGACTCCCTCCCAAACACACTCGAGACTGGGGACGGTGGCTCTGGAAGGCAGAGAAGGAAGATACGCCACAGTGTCAGTTCTGGATGTATCTGGTAGTGATAGAAAATAAGTACCTTCCCAGAGTGACAGAGGATGTTACCCACCGTTCTCTACAACTGACTTTCTGCTAACAAGCTCAAATGTCTATAACAAACCAGCAGATGATTTTGGCAGAGCCTTAAGATACCAGGAAGCTTTCATTTGAAACACTGTCATAAAAGTAGTTAGTAAAACCCTCAGAAACCTCTATTTTGATATTTATGACTTATCCTGAGACCAGCCAAAAAATTTACCTAGAAAATATATTTTCAAAATCAGACACATTGCAGTATCCAAAGCAAACCATGTTAGCAGCCACAAAACCTTAAAATGTGCCTTTATCAAGCACTAACAAAGTTTTTGCTATGAGATTTAAATCTAGTCAACCTAAAGGTGTGGTAAAAACAAGCAATTTTAAAATAATGAGCTCTGTCCTTATAATACCATCAGCAATTATTTCCTATACACATATAGTCATAAACTCTAATAAGAAATGGTACATGATGTCACATGTCCTGGGACCTTAATAAATTGCATTGAGCCTTAATACACAATAAAATAGCAATTTACTAAGCAAATTCTTTAAGAGTCTGAACACTTTATGATTTATGTGTTAGAATTCTATTAAATTGGTTCATGCCAGTGGAAGTATTTCTACATAGTTATATTAGAATATATATAGTTACTTAACTTCTAAATAGTTAAATTCCTTAAATGTGAGGCACCAACACATCTCAGTATTATTTTAAAACTGAGTCAACATTCTAAGTTTTCCCTTAACCTTCTTTTGGAAATTCAAAAAGACCTAAGGGCAAGCAAGTTGACATTAGACATTAGATGTCAGAAATACATGTGTGTCCTTCCCCAGGGAATTTTCAAATAAAACAGAAAGAAAAAAAAAATCAAACCTCCGTTTTTCTTAAACTTATTAATTAAATACCTGCCATTCTCAAAATTATTGGGGTTTTTTTTCTCTATGAAATGTTAGCAACTGTAAATGTCCTCGTATTGGAATTCTTATTTTGGGATGCTTTTATACTAACAAGTATTTTGTTATTGCATAACCATTACTTTCTCAGACAACATTAGGTTTTACACATATTTCACTTTTCATCCTCACTTGATACCAATATTCTTGGTCAAGAAAAAAATTGACCTCTGGCACCTGTCATGGAATTTTATAATTCTGAGTTTTACAAACTGAAGGGGGGTATTAATTACTCACCATATCCAGGAATGCCTTCTAAAGGGGAAATTATTCACGTGCATCATGTTTGCAGATCTTCTGTCATTAATATTTTCCTTGTCTCATATGTTACATGTAGTGATTTTCATAGATGAATTCCAACTCTCCTGTTTGAGCAGCTATCATGGGCAATTATTGCAACAAGTATTGAATTCCAAAAAAATCCCCCCCAAAAAACAAACAGCAACAACAAAAGCCCTTCCAGGATTTGGAAAAAGAAATATCACAGAGCACTGCAAGTATGGGTCCATCCATTTAGGCTCCACTAGTTAGTCAACACACTAAAATAACCAGTTCAGTCGCTAATCCTAAATGGTGGCAAATATTGTCCTGGTAAAATCCAACTGCCTAGGGTGTAAATTAATGCATCCTCTCAGGAAGGACTCTGGAATGTGGGAAAAAAGGAGTCAAAAGACAGTTTCTTGTTATCCTTGTTAAAGAAGTATTAGAAGGGAAATGGAAAACTTCAGGTTGCTTTGCCATGCTGTCCTTTAGAAATGAATATTGCTTTTTCTTCTTTCTTAGGCACATATTCATGTGTGGTCACTTTAACGCAGTGCTGCCTTCTGAGACACGTCGGACAAAGACCTGGGCAGAGGGGCTAGAAACCATGTATAATCAAAGCCAACTTCTTTCCCAAATCTCAGAATTGCTGGTTTTCAACAGTAAAAGTAAGAAGGCAAGGAGCAATTTCTGCTTTGCAGGACAGGATTACCATTAGCTACCATCATGACTTCAGAAGGTGCTGTCATGAGGAAATTCATTTCTGCTGCCTAACCCCATAATAAGGCTGTCTGCTCTCCTTAAGTAAATGACTAAGCTATTGATCCTTTCACTGCAGAAACCCCTTTAATTTGTTATCAAGACCATGTGCGGGTTTTTCATATGTTGCCTTGGAAAGAAAATGAATTTCACGGCGGCAAGTCAGACGTTGTCTAACAATTTCTTCCCCCGCTGTCTTTCTTTTCTCTTCTCTCTCTCACCCCAAATTCAATTCCCCAATAGGTGTCATTTACTCTGATGCGCTGACATCTTCTGAAAGATTCTCATGCCCAAGCTATACAGACCTTGCATGCTTTTAAAACACAAAGGCAACAGGCTCCTGCTGGGGTCTCCCAGCTCCGAATTTCCAGCAGAACCTTTGGAATCGTCACAGCCGCCTTGAATGCCCTGGGCTGTGCCGCCCGGCTCTGAGCAGCTCAGGACACTTGCAGGCTCCGTGGTACTGTACATTAACTCTGCAGCAGCCCGCTCCGGCTGCAGAGACTGCTGCCTGACAGGGGATGTGCTGGCGTCAAGGGGGCCCTCTAGGTGGGTTCCCAGACACTGCAGCACGCCCTTGCTCGCCTCCAAGGAAGAGTGAGCCAAAGGGGTTAAAGGAACAGCTCACCCTAAAGAGCAGATTTCTTTCAGTAAGTAATTACCAGGCAAGACAAGCTAAGCAGTAAGAAACCTGTAAATAACCTCCCAGGGAAATGACACCTTGAACAAACAGATATTAGAAGGGAGGGTTTGTGTTTGCTTGTTTTTGTTTTTCCCTTCAGAGCCAGGGCAAAGAATGGGAATAAAAGAAGTCCCAAGAGAATTTGCAAATGACAGCGTTTGGTCAGTTTGTCTCCTTTAAAAGAAAAAAAAAAATTGGTCTAGGAGTGTCTTGCTAACTTTAATGATTTGTAACCATTTAGCTACAGATGACCACACGGTGATTTTTGGACAGGAAATCCTGTGGAAGCCAGTTCTGCGGAAGTCGGTTATACTTCAGTTGCAATTGAGCATGCCATAAAGCTGCTTGTTTGATTAGGGGGTGTGTAGATTTGAGGAGTGCTGAGATAAAACATTGCAATGCCTACAGTTGATATTTTGTAGTTCCTCAAGCTTACCTTTTGTTGCAAAAATTCTGTTCAACAATCCCCTGAAAGCCCCCCATCACTGTTGATGCCATTTTGGAGCAAGAATAAGATAGTAAACTCTTATAATAGTAGGTTGGCACTTAAATGGTGTTTATTGAAGATCAGTAGGAGAATGGACCTTACAAGTAGCAGCGTACTCAATATGAATGTATCAGTTTTAGGCATTTAAAAAAGCTGTTATGTAATTGCTTAATATTAAATGGAATATTGGCAACATTTAATATGTCATGCCATTATCTTCAGTTAAGATTCCTCTGGTGAGGCCCTGTCATCACAGAAAATACTACCCAGAATTGGGGGAAGTGAGGGTATTTCCCACAAAATCAAAACCAAGTATAAATTTAGTCTTGAAAACTGCCATGATTTGGGAAATTTTCATATTGATCAAATGATGATCCTAATGGAAGTATTCCCAGGATGAGGAAGAACTGAATGATTGCTTTAAAAGCAATTCGAACTTGTAGGTTCAGATGGTAGCACGGCTTGAAAGAAACTTGAGAATATATTTGGGGATTTCCTGTAGCCTATGCAGTGTCTTCATGACCTCCTTTTTCTAAAGGGAATAAAACTCTTCCATTAGGTCATTTGTGATCTGAACCAGAAAAGGTCCATCTGAATTATTTTTAACAAGCTTTGAATGCTGGGAATCAAGCATCAGAGAGTAATTCAATATTTGATATTATATGACATATTTAAATATTACTATTTAAGAGCAAGGAAAAGTTACCATGCCTCTCATGCCCACCTTGCCCCAGGGCCTGTACTAAGGATGTTATGCTATTATCTCAATTTAACCCTCACAACACTCTTAGGTAAGGACCATTATTAGTCCTACTCTACGGATGAGGAAATCGGGGCACTTTGATATTAAGTAGCATGACTAAGGTCAAACATCTAGTAAGAGCCATGATTTGAACCAAGAAAGTTTGGCTCCAGAGCCTGCATGAATTACCACTATATTATTAGGGTCTCTATAATAAGAATACCAGTCTGCATTAGTGTTAATGCTTTGGAAAATAACTATTTTTGCAGGTATTACTTTAGCCTTACAGAATAATGCTAAGGAGAGTATGACAATTATTGTGCCAGTTTTGGAGATGAGTCTCTAAAAGGATAGTATTTCTTCATTATCACACATCATGTTAGCAGATCTGGAAGAGAATTCGGATTGATGGGTCAGTGTTTTATTTGATGATGAGGAAGATATGATGATGAACATTAACTTATTTCAAAACCAGTACTTAATCCTCACACTATGTAAAAAGTAGGTCTCCGTGGAAAGGGGCAAGTACAAATATTTACAAAATGATGTAGAAATTGATTTTTCCTTCTACTAAGTACTATTTCTTTGAAATTTCTTTATTTTTTCAGTCCATTCTACTCTACTCTGTTCATATGCCAGAGAAATGCCTATGGTCCATAAGATACCCAAAACATCTCCGAATATTTCTCAATTACCACACACTTCAACAGTCAACTGTTGAATGAACACAGTTCATTCTATACTTATTTCCATTTGTGGGTAATCGTACACGCAAAGCACTTTACAAGTAAAGAAACGTATAAGATTTACCCAGCAGATTACTAAAGGAGATGTAAAATTAAAATATATTTAAACCAAAAGGAGATTTCAACTGAATATTTTTTAGGTGGACTTTACTTGGCTTTTTATTTCTATTTTTATATATGCAACTCTCTAGGATATGGTATAACAAATTAGAATGAAAGGACACAACTGAGAAGCTATGATAAACAGTAGAAAAGTCAAATTTCTGCTTGAGGGATAACAAAGAAAAAAATGTAATTTATTTCACAGTTCAGAGAACCAAGACTACACATTAATAAACAATCCTAAATTGAGTATTTTGAAAACTCAAGGCAATATATATAAAAGAATGGGCTTGCTTAGAGGATAGTAATAGCTTATTTCTGACATTTTTTATCCATGTGTATTAGAAACAGGGTCTTCAGAGTTAGGACTAGTATTTTACAAACTGATGTTTCCCAAGACTTAGTATTTTACAAATGTGTAGTGTTCAAGAAACAACATTTGAGTAGAACAGGTTTGTAATTTAAAAACAAATTCTCAAAGATGAATAACACTGACAGACTAGAGTAATACAAATCTGTTTTTTTCTACTAAAAGGTAGTCATCCCTTCATGGAACTTCTAAGAAATGCCAGGAACATACATAGAAGATTACTGTTCTTGCTGATCCCAACCCCCCTAAAGGAGTGCTAATTATTAGCTTGCGTCATAGATTGACACAAACTTGCTGAGATCCTTACAGCCACGGTGCAGCCTTAGCTCTACTGGCACAAAGGTTGGTTTTTGCCTCTCTCTTCTTTTAAATCTTAATCCCACAGCAAACACAAGAGTAATCAGCCTTTCGGGGACAGACTCACATTAACCATCATCATATGAAGTTGATATAAGAACAAATAAAAAATGTCAATTTATTGATAAAGTGTAAACTACAATACTGTAACCAGAATTTTCATGAAAGATTGTTTAGTGCGCTCAGAACCAGAGAAGTGTTAACTAGCTAGTGTCACCATACCCTTTTCCAATAATTGAAATCCTCTTCTGCCCTGGCTAGGGGATGATGCTTGCAAGGGTGATGGTTTTTGAACTCAATTTCTGGTTGCCCTGTGGTTTTGCAAATGCAGGGCAAGTGCAGGGCAAAGGGAGGCCAGGTTTCAACCAGAGCCTCTTTGGTTCTCCCTGTTTTATTTCGAGGTTTGGTTTGAAAAAGGGAGTCTGGTTCTTAAAAATGTTTACAGAAACGTAACAGAAGGAACACAAAATTAACACTTTCTAGGCAAAATCTTATCTTTGTATTGTCCGTTTTAAGACCCCACTGAAGTTTCTTCAAAACCCTTCAACTGATAGGCTTCCCTCACAATGAGTGTCATAAAAACGATGAAGTTAGACCTTTATGCTAACACAAGCACAGCATAATAGACACACCCTAGTTTCTGAACTTGGGTGTTTCTTAAACTCTTCAGTCACTTATCTGATAGGGAAGGTGTAATGACTTACCTGATTTCCCTGAGTTTCACTTTCAGAATGGAATGGTATTTCCAGTTGTTAAGGTATATCTTTCTGTCACCGCCACATTCTGCTATAACCAATAGCTAAAATTGATGACTCCCTTTTAATTAACTTACATAATATAAGCTCCTCTAGATTTAGATATGAAATGACAAGGATCTAAGAGGTGATCTCTTGTTAATCTTTTATGAATACTAATTATTAGTTCAGATATTTTAGGGAAGTGTCCCATATTTTCAAAAGGCTGGAGAACTTTTGTCTCGTAGTTGTCAAAGGAAAAAACTGATTGCTCTGTTCTACATATCGATTTTGTATAAAACTATGTACATATGCAAACACATCTATAAACTTTTTAAAGCACATTTTCTGTATTTGTAGCATAAATATGTTATATTTTAGAAAAGAGAATCTACAGTCATTGGCTATCTTGGGGGATATGACTTTTTCACCTAAAGTCAGAAAAATAATATTTTAAACATTTCCAACAAAAATGAAATTTATGTGTACTTCTTCCATAGGTATGTGTGTATGTATGTATATATATATATAATTAATAAAGAGGTGAGAGTGGCATTCTAATATGTAGAATGAGATGAAAGATGACTGCACATTCCCCACCCCTACCTCCCAGTAGAGCAGACATTCAAGAACAAATTTTTCTCTCCCACTCTTAAAGAAAACCAATCCCTCTGGAAAGAAACAGCATCTTCCTCCGTGTATTTGCAACACCAAAAACATAGTTGGCACTCAGTAAATGTTAACTAATGAGCATGTGGATAGAGAAGACTTTCCACTTCTGGCAAGTTCTAGAAAAGTCTGAAGGCATTTATAACTTCAGTACATTTATAACTAGAAGAAGAGGAGCTCTTCATGAAGCCATGGTTTCGACTGCTAAGAGTCAGAGGGAACTATGTCATGTTTCAGCAAGTTGTTAGTACATTCACTTTCTACATATTCTATAATCAAGGATATAACCACTAATTGAAAAGTGAAAAAAAATCACTAATCACCTATTTTTTGATCACCTAAAAGCAACAGTAGCTTTGGTAGAAATTTTCATGATAATACAAGTCATTTTGAATCATCACCTTCTCAGTTTAAATGATAAATTAATACATTTGCAGGGAAAAAAAATCTCATATCATTAAACACAATACATTTCATAACTGGAATATTTAGAATACTTGCTAAATTCCACTTTTAATATTTTCCAAAGTGGAAGTGGTAGAATACCTAATGCTAGAATACAAAGAAAGCACTTAATATTTATTATTCAAAAATCAAATGTGGAAAAAAATCCACAGAAACTTTGAAAAGAAAAAGTTGAATTTGCATTCTGTCTTACAGTCTCAAAACATGAGCCCTTAATTTCAGGATTTTGCCTTTTACTTTTTGTGTAATTTTGAACAACTCACTAAACCTCTGTGAGGCTCCATTCCCTTACCTGTAACACAGCAAATTCATAGGCTATTGTAATTTTTAACTTACTCAGGTAAATTATAGAAAAATACTATGTAATGAGAAGACAGCTTTTTAAATGCTGTTCACATATACTTTAAATTCAATCATTAGAAAGTGTAATAAAATATAGACTCTTTACTGGGTCTGTAACTTACTTAAATTTAAATGGAAAAAAAATAGGAGAAAAAAACCCAATGAGATAATGTTTGAAGTCCCTTCTGAAATGGAATTATATTTTATTTCTACCTTTAACTTGTCTAAAGGCTTTATATGATATTTGTTTCAAAATTCAAAGGAATAAAAATATTTCTCATGTGACAAAGTTAAGCTTCAAAATATACCTGTGTTTATGGGATATAACAGATTCCTAAGAATGACTTGGAAAAATACCTGAAATATTGGTAGGTGGAAAAAAAAAAAAAGAAAGAAAAACAACTCAGGTTTTCGGAATAATATCTTAGTATGGATTATTTGATACAGTTAATATGACTTTAAATGTGCAGGTGTATATAAATAAATTGATGCCAATGTAGAAGAAAAGAACCAGAAGGATATATACCAAACTACTGACAAACTAATTACCTCTGAGATAGGGAGCTAAAAGTGGGCCTCATTAAAAAGTAATTTTACTTTTTACTTTACTTATTTCTGAATTGATCTTCTCAATGAGACTATTTCCATATATTATTTACATAATTAAAACATTAATGAGGATAAAAACATATTTAGTATTAGTTTTTATATTCACTATTAATTAAGGAAGAATAGTCATTCTTAGGTAATATTTATGTATTGGAATATAAAACCCAAGGTTTTAATATTTATCAGATAGAATCTCGGACTTGAAAAATCTGACCTCAAACCTCAAAGCTTAACAGTCAAATTCAAAATATATATTTAAGAGTTCAAACATAACACCAATGCTATTAGCTGAATCAATATCAAGCGTTAAAAACAGAAATGAATAACTGATTCATTCTTTTTCCAGGTCCACAGGACTGTAGCTGGGGCCAGAAGCAATACTCACTCGCAGTTGGAAGTATCAACACTAAAGTTATGTCTCCCTGTACAGTGAAGCTTCTGATCACACATCTTGATAATAGTATGTGTTTATTTTACTCCACCTCAAATACGGGAGTACTTGCAAACTCTAAGTCCTTAATTTTGATCTATCATTGTGTCAGCTGGTATATCTCCTTTTTTTAGTTACATATCTACTATAGTAATAGTACAGTAATATATATATAATAATAATATATATTAATAATAATACTTAGTAATAATATGTATATTTCCAACCTAATTTATTGTTTCTTTAATTCTCTAGCAATGACTCACCATCAGTCCTGGGTTTTAGTGACTTTCTAATTGTATTTTTTTGAAGGTATATTTTCATAGTCATTTTAATAGGAAGTTAGAGGCTGCATCAAAGTGTTCAAATTAGATGCCATTTAAAAGGCAAAGACCTCAACTGCTGCTCCCAGTGCACATACATATGCACACTCACACAACACTGACAGTTAAGAGGGTTACCTAAAAGCAAATATGACTATGAAATTTACAAATTATCTATATTTATAGTACAGATATCATATAGATACAGACACGTGTATTGTTATTTCAACATCTTATATTTACTGTATGGAGACACCAATGCTCCATTTTTTATTCCAGTTATCCTTACAATAGATGGTTAAAGATTATCATTAAAATGTAAACTCAAGTGGTGCCTCGGGGTCTCAGTTGCTTAAGCCTCGGACTCTTGGTTTTGGCTGAGGTCATGATATCATGGGTCGTGATATCGAGCCCCCCATTGAGGTAGTCTGCTTGAAGATTCTTTCCCTCTGTCCTTCCCCCCAGTCTCTTTCTCTCTCTCAAATAAATAAATAAATGTTAAAAAAAAAATGTAAACTCCACAGGGGGCCTGAGATTTTTTTGTCTGTTTTGTCCTTGCTATATCCCTAGTACCTTGAATAGTGTCTGGTTTATAATAAGTGCTCAATGAAATATTTGTTGAGTCAATGATTATCATGAGTAAATAAATAGCTACACCAAACATGATTATTTGACTAAAACTCCTTCTAAAGGGCTTGCTCCCCTACACTCTACCATTATAAAACCTGATTGGAATATGTATGAAAACTTGACCCACTGCCACCTGATTCATTCACTGGGCAGTGAATATTCATATTCTGTCTTTGGAATGTGGGTGGTCATAAGAAAAACAGAGACTCTAATCAGTTCCAGTTTGGCTTGAACCAAAATATCACGTGGACTTGGGGGCTGAAGCTGCCATTTTGGGTCAAGTGCAAACTGATGACTAAGGAGACTGTGGCAATCACCAAGAGAAGTTCCAAAGAGCAGAAACACTAACACAACAAGGAACGGAAGATGACATGGCCACAAAAAGAGGAGTTGCTTCAATTCCCAAGCTTGACAAGTCCAATAAGGCCCATTTGTACATTACCGCTGCAAATTTCAGTGTCTTTACAGAAACTGTATTCCCTCCTTTTTTTACGGAAGCTGGTCTGAGCTGGTTTCTTTTCCTTGCAATCAAAATCTGAACTAGATGAGTCACCATATAAGAAACATTATTTTGCTGTTTGCAAATCCTTTCCTTCCCTCCAAAAGTAAAGCAATGTAAAATTAATACTCTATTGTAATGTTGAATAGCCACAGCGAATTAGCTTGACATTGAATTAACGGTTACACGATCAAGACGCTTAAATTAAAACACACACAGAGGAACTAACAATTAGTGTATCTTCATCTATATCCACATCCAGAGGTTCTGGAGAGAGCATTCTTTTGCTATGACTGACATCTAGTACACTCCCAGTCAAAATATTAGCTTCTTTTTCTCAAACCCCTTTCACCATTTTCTTCACTGAATGTTAATCTGTTTCAGATAAGGAGGCAAAAGACAGAAAGAGAGAGATTAAGGAAGCGAGAAAATACTTGAGTTTCATTAGCTTTATGAAAGAATAAGAAATTTTAGTACTTGAAAAGCATAATTCCTTTTTAAGGGAAGAAAGGACATATATATGATTATTTTAACACACTCATTTAAAATATTTAAAATATTAAAATTTATTAAAACCAGAATTCAATATTTTGGAACAACAGTTATGAAGTCATTTTGATATAACTAAATAAAACATTCCGCGCATTTGAGCACAAAATGAATTCAAGGCCAGTTATTAAATACTAGCTGCCTATTTTAGACAGATCCCCTCTCTTTAACCTAGCATTTTATACACTCTGCTCTGTTGTTTTTAATTCTGACTTGGGGATGAATTCATAATGCTCAGTATCTTTCTTTCTAATTGCCATATTTCACCCCTAAAAACACCACCATAGATCATACAAATCACTTAATAGATACAAACGAGCAAAACATAACACAGGTCCCACAGTGAATGAGACAGAAAGTATTAATATGAGATCCAATTGCCTAGCTATATATCTTATACTTTTCTCTACAGGAAGCCCGTAAAGAGTGGGAAAAAATTCCAAGTACAATATAACCTGATTTCACCTGTTGTTCTTTGTCACAAAAAGAAAAGAAAAAAAAAAAGAGAAAAAGGATGAAGACACAAAGAAACCTTAAATTTTTCCAAAAAACAAAGCAGCAAAACTAATCAAATGGTAAATTTACTGTGAGGATTTCTCCTCTTTCCCCCTTGACTCTTCTCTCCTTTAGATTGGTGATAGAACAGGAGGTGGAGCAAAAGTAAAAAGCAGAAAGTGGACAGATGAGCATCTGGTGCTTTGTTGTCAGGACCCTCAACAAGCTTCTTTGGTTCTTGAAAGCCCTGCCTCATTTTTAAAAGAATGGAAATTATACAGGAAGCAGGAACAAAGTTAATGAAAATAAAAACTCGCTTTTCTCCCTCTGCCTGGCAATTACCCACTGATTAGAGGAACAGGCCTTTTCGGATGAGGCTGCCACTGTGTGTCAGGATTGAATACTTTTGTTCCAGAAGGAGAAGGATCAAGGGACTGTGGCAGCACCGAATCCCTGGTGATCTCTCATCGACTATAGCTATAATGAGCAAATGAGAGTCCTAAACTCCCATTTCAAAGGAATCTGAAGGAAGGCCGGGTTGAAGAAGGACAAGGATAAGTGATGGACGGTTGAGTGGGATCAGGCGGGTACTACTACCCTGCACTAACTTTTCCATTTTCCTTACTTTCCAAATGACTTACAGCTTCCCACACTTTTCAAGCAGACTTACACTGAGAGCTTTCTACTGGAGCACAGGTGTTTTAAGGCTCAGAACATTTGCAGGACGGTATAAATAATTTTCCTCAATTCTCCTCTCAAATATCAGAGGATGATAGGGTACATATCCAAGTAGAGATACAAATGTATTGTGGTATTGTCAGGATATTTTAAAAAAATTTATAAAATGGTATCAATATTATTACAAAATCATTGAAAATAAGGACATGTGACACATTTTATTTTGGTTTATTAACTACCCCTTTAAGTTTTATTTATGGAGAAAGTCTTGTGACTTTTGGGGGCACTCTTAGGCAATACAGAGCCTTATATTCACTTTAAACTACCAACCTAGATTTTATTCAGAAATTAAAATAGCCATTTCAAATTGGAGCTCAAAAAAACAAGACAAAACAAAACAAAAATCAAATTGTAATCCAAAAATCTGAACGTGATTCAACTCACATTTCCTTCCTGCTTATAGCTGCTGGCAATGAGGTGAGTGGGTGGGGCAAGTAGGCTATCCTGACTCGCCAGCTGTTGGTAGTGAATACGCTGGGGCTACTAAAGAGCACGGGAAGACACCATGAAGGAAGGACAAGGTTGCTCTCCTTGAACCAGCACTATTATAAAACAGCATCTTGCATTTAGGCAGATGTTGAGAGCTGCCTCCTTGTCTCATGGGCACTTTTGTGGGTTCATCAGCCGCATCCCTGCTGGGCTCCCTGGCTGCGACTCCTATGAGTCAGGCAGAGCGCTGCTTTCAAAGTGCTGCTCATTCATCAGCCCCCCACCAGGCCTCTGGTTTTCTAGCAGTCCAGTCCCTACAAACTCTTGCTGTTGGAGTCCAAGTGCTTTTTCCAGATAGTTCTCTTGGGAAAGACATACAATGGCTTAAGGCCAGCTGTCTCTCTAGTGTGGTGTACATCTGGTCCATGGGAAAGATTCCCACCACTGAATTCTCTCTCTGGGCTTGATTTGAATGAAAGGACAGCCGTCCTCTTTGAAGAAGGGCAAGGTAGTACTCACGGCAATGCCCAGTTCTCTCTTTCTTAAAAAGAAAAACAAACACACACCTTTTTGTAAATTACCCTTCCTTTTCCCTCTCTGAACTCTTTTACAGTCTCAATCTGAGCTAAGGGCATTTGTATCAGGGCATTTGTATCAAATGTCATGGAACTGATTCCTGACCACCTATTCTGAAAACTGGAATTTAGGATTGGGACCACACTTTGAGACGTAGTTTCTATCGCATCTCACTGCCTTTGCTGAAACTTCAGTTTTAACATTTTAACCATGTGATTAACATCATGGTTCCTTTAGTATTCCTGATAAGCTACTCAATATTCACCCTCCTTCTCCTTTACTGGCAGAAACCCCATTATTTTTTGTGGACATCTACTTTTTGAAGCAGCTAAGTAATCAAAGAAAGAGGCTCCATACTCATTTCAGGGGTAAATCTTAAACAGTTTAATTCCATTGAATGGGCAGTCATTCATTTAGGTCCCAAGACTGAACCTGCCAAAGAGATATAAAGTTAGCTGAGATGACTTCTGGGTGAAGTGTTTTCTAAAAAGAGAAGCACAAGGAACAACACGTTCATTTTCTACCTTTGGACCTTGTGCCTGATCAGGGCCTTCATCTTGTGATAACGGGGAGAGTCAATCTGAGCAAAAGGACAACATGCTAACATGGCAAACCAGAACAACATGATATTCCCAAGTCTCTCAATAACCATCCCAGGGACACTCTACCTTGAGACTTCATGTTATAAGGCAGTAAGTTATTCTCATGTTCATGTTCAACCATTGAGTTGGCAGCTCCAAACTTGCTCCATCTTCACTAAGGTACCTGCACTGCAAAATCTTCCCATGAAATGTTCATTGTAATATAAACAAGGGCACTTCTT
The DNA here is from genome assembly GCF_002007445.2 of Ailuropoda melanoleuca. Lineage (NCBI taxonomy): Eukaryota > Metazoa > Chordata > Mammalia > Carnivora > Ursidae > Ailuropoda > Ailuropoda melanoleuca. Next base: position 39,293,936 of record NC_048220.1, read on the forward strand.
TATCAGTAATCAACTTAGACAGTAGCGGAAAACTTATGTTTTCTCACTTTTTCCTTCTAAATTGTGGGGGGTGAGCTCATCTGCCACAAAAAGCACTTTAAAATCAGATGTTCAAGATAATTCTCCAAATTGCAAATGCTATTCTTGAATTGAAACAACAGTTGTGATGACACCTGCAACAACAAATGTAAATAAAAACAAAAGCTATGTTCAATTTGCAAATCCATCATTTATCAGTAGGCTTAGCTCTCTCTCGGAGTTCATGGGGAAACCAAAGAGATCTCGAATATTACATGATGCTGTCAATATTCAGGGCAAGAAACACCTTCTAGTCTTAGCAAATCAGAAAATGATGTGTGTGCCAAAAACCCCTTGGAAATCGAATCATACTTAATGCTGAATTCCAGTTAGAGGATCAAGCAAGAACCTATTTTGCTATTCCATATTATGATGTGGGTGTGCTTACATTAAATCACTTTCAGAGAAACACTAGGTGACTAATTTGTGACAATGATATGTTTGCAGGCTAACACATTCATATAAGAACAGCAGAATAATGAGCTAATTTGTAAAGTACCAGATGGAATTTACTGAAAGCTGGTGGCCCAAGCTATCATAATTGTCCTTTATACTCCAAGAAGACACTCCTAGTAATCCTCTACCCATATTTTTGCTTTTGGATAAATAGGCCAAGGTATAACTAATCCTCTTCCCACAAAGGCAGGTCTCTGGTATTTGAATATACTTGCTGCCAGGAGAAGCTGGTTGGCAGGGTGTGTGCAGTTCTGCTTTATTTAACTCCACTGTCTGAATGGCATTCCATAATGAGGGACCATCAATTTTAGCTGGTCTCCAGCCCATGTTGTTGTCGTTGTCGTCGTTTTGATGTTGTTTCTTCGGCAACTCACAAACACTTAGGTGTGTTCCCATTTATACTTGGACTGTCTCGTTTTCTTCCACATTTGTAGTTTTTAGGCTCCCCCTCACTGATGAAGGCACTGTGGCCTCAGTACTTTTGAGATTGCCTTTTTCATTTTTCTTTCCCTTTTTCAAGTCAATCAAGGGATGGCTTTATCCCTCTTAAAATAAGGCTCACCAGGGGCGCCTGGGTGGCACAGCGGTTAAGCGTCTGCCTTCGGCTCAGGGCGTGATCCCGGCGTTGTGGGATCGAGCCCCACGTCAGGCTCTTCTGCTATGAGCCTGCTTCTCCCTCTCCCACTCCCCCTGCTTGTGTTCCCTCTCTCACTGGCTGTCTCTATCTCTGTCGAATAAATAAATAAAATCTTTAAATAAATAAATAAATAAATAAGCCTCACCCTCCCTCTTTAGTCCCCAGCCAAAGCTTGAGATTGATAAACCTAAACCTCAGTCTCGGCTGTCTGCACTACATCTCCTTAGAGCCCCAAGAGTGCTATAAAGTAGCTAAGGTGTGCTGCTAGGTTAACACAACTTTACTGAAGAAAGCAGGGACTGCTGGAAGGAGTACTGGTTTCTGGTATCATCAGACAGACCTGAGGTCTCTTGTCACTTCGTTTACCTTGGGCTCATTTCCCCACCTTCACTGAATCTTAATGTTTGCATCTGGAAAGTAACAACAATACAGATTTCTTAGATGTGTTGGGATTACATTGAAAGGTATAGGTTAACCACATCGTACATAGAAGAAATTGCTGCATATTTGTTCCCTTTGCCACCCTCAAGCGTTTCCATCTAAGCTGCTGACTGCAGGGGTGGGAAGGCTGAATCAAGGAAGAAGGAAAACAACAGTGTTGAAATATGAAGAGGCCAAATGACCCAGAGTTCTCAAGCAATTACTAATGCAAAGTGAGTTAGCAGGGTGGGCTACAAACATAGCTGTGGTATGGCTTTTGTATCATTGCCTTAGGAGAGCCTATAAATTAATTAGAATAAGACCAATGACCTAAAAGATAAATGGGAAATGGATGTGAGCAAGCATCCTAGAAGGAGAACTACAAATAGCCAATCGCTCTTTGAAAAGATGTGCCTGGGTGGATCAGAGGGTTAAGTGTCTGCTTTTGGGTCAGGTCATGATCTCTAGGTCCTGGAATCAAATTCTGAGTCAAACTCCCTACTCAGTGGGGAATCTGCTTCTCCCTCTCCCTCAGCCTCTCCCCCACTCATGCTCTCTCTCTTTCTCTCAAATGAATAAATAAAATCTTTATAAAAAAAGAAAAGACGTTCAATCTCACTGGGAACCAAACAAATAAAATTAGAATGAGATATTTTGCCTACACGTTGGTAAAAATTAAAGACTAAAAATATACAGAGATGGTGAGGGGGTGGGAAATAGGTACAGCCATATACAACTGGTGGAAACATGGATTGGGAAAGATTTTCTTGGAGTACATTTTTGTAGACTTTTTTTTTTTTAAAGATTTATTTATTTATTTTTTTAGAGAGAGGGAGAGAGCGTATGCCTGCACGCGTACATGGGGTGTTGGAGGGGCAGAAGGAGAGGGAGAGAGGAAGTCTCAAGCAGACTCTGTGCTGAGCATGGGCTCAGGGCTCAATCTCACCACAAGATCCTGACCTGAGCCGAAACCAAGAGCCAGTCTCTCAACCAACTGCACCACTCAGATGCCCCTAGTAGACTTTTAAAAATGCAGAACACAAATACCTTTGACTGGCAAAAGTCTATTCTACAAAACTGACTGCTCAAGTGCAAGGGCACACACACACACACACACAAAGATATTCATTTTGTCATTATTTATAATAATACAGGAATCCTGTTTCTGTTTCTCTGACCAGATGCTGAGTTCTGGAAGAAGCCATACTTTTCTCCTTCCTTCCTCCTTAGTAACTTTCAAGCCTCCAAACACATAACAGGGTTGAAGATGTTTAAGAATGCACACTAACAAATACAACATAATAACACATGATCAAAATACTTTTATCATGCATAAAGACAATAATATAGATTTATGAAATTTATAGGATATTTGCTGTTTCCAGAGATAAACTATAAATATTTAATAAATGGCAATTCAAAAGTGTATTCCTTTTCTTCTAACCATTTAAAAATTTTGGAACATTGCATAATATAATTGATACCAAGCATTCCAACCCTACGTAAAACTTATTTATATTTTTGATAATAAATTTATTTCTAAAGACTTAACATATTTAAAAAAACTAAAACATCCCATAAAACTCTATTCTGTTTTTATGTCTGTCTTTCTTGTTTTATTCTCCAAACCTGCCCCCCATGAAATAAATACACAAAGATTTGCTATGCTGCCACACTTTCTCCAACATCTGAAAAACATTAGGAACACTGTCATATAGGCCAAAATTGATCTCATTTACCCCAAGGATATAATATCTCTCAAATGAGGGTTTAAACTCCTGTTATTACAACTATTAGAATCCAATTTTCTTACAACACGGGATGGGGAGAGGCGAGATGGTGTCTTTCAAATACAAAGACCATGCTGTGATACCATCAGTAAAGAGTGCCTCTGGATCACTTTTACCAAGTGACATTTATTTATTTAATGCAAGCAGGGAGAGGAGCAGAGGGAGAGAAAGAGAGAGAGAGAGAGAGAATCCCAAGCGGACTTCACGCTGAGCACGGAGCTGGCGGCAGGGCTCCATCTCATGACCCTTAGATGATGATCACGACCTGAGCCAAAATCAAGAGTCGGAAGCTTACCTGACTGACAGGTGCCCCTAACATTTTTTTTTGAGTCTCCTTTCTGGGGAAGGTCTTGTGCACTGAGTTTTACACAAGTTATTTGTTTTAATGATTGCAATAACCCTACAAAGTTGAGTATTAACACCCCCCACTTTATAGATGAATAAGCTGAAGAAACTAGAAGGGTTATTTATTGCTCAAAGACCCAGAAAGTAAGTGGCTGAACTGTGAGTGGACTCCAAAACCCACTTTGCCCACCACACTGAGAGCAGCTTTGCCCTGTGAGGTTAAGACATGGCTGGAAAGGACTGGTTGGGAGGGAGGTACCATTACAGAGACAGTAGTGGGGGTAATGATGATCACGAGCTATGTACTTAGCAAGTGCCACACGATACGTTAAAGAATTAACTTGTTTCTCCACATGTGAACTACTACTAGTTGTCCGTTTTTAATAAGGAAACCAAATCACAGAATAGTTAAGCAAGTCACCCACAGTTTATGCAGCTAGTTAATAAATCTGATGGTGAGATAATATTTCATTGTTTTTTCCCTGTATTTTTTCATATTTATTTCTTACAGAGTGAAAAAAACCAAGTGACTTATTTTACAATCTACTGATTTCATATACGTTGGGAGTTCGACTGTCTTTTGGATAAAAAATAATGTTTTCCTCCATCCTTGAGATGCCAAGATGCTATTTGGGGATATTGGGAGGTACTTCACTGACGTCCTGCTTATGTCAACAGCTACGCATAGAATTAGGCTGCAGTTTGATTCCTAACCCTATCACTGACTTTCTAAACCCTCATGAAAAACATCCTGTATTAGTTCCTCCATATACAAAATTAAAACAGCTAGGTGTCTTTGTTTAAAAATGCTAATACGTGATTTGGCAAAAGCTGATACTTTATATTGTCTCCTTGGCTGGTGCTTGGGGATTATTCATCTAGCACTGAGTGAGCATCCAGTGCCCAAGCCCCTCCCCTTTCCTATTTATTATCAGGCTGCTGCAGTGCAGCGTTGAGACATCTGATCACTTAGATCATTAAAAATCAATCCAATGACCAAACATTTCTGTACATTTTAGAGAAATGACAAAAAGTACAGTATTAGATTGCTATTAACTTGCTCTGGGTTTTCTTTTTACAGCTGCCAGGAAAGTCATTTGGTAAAATTGATTAAACCAGCATGCCAGGGGGAGAGAGGAAAAGAGCAGAGAAACGTAAACACAGCGTGCTTAAAGGGGAGGGTGATGTTTTTCTTGGGAATGAAATGAGATGTCACTGGGGGAGGGAGGAGGAGGCGGGTAGGAGGACAAAACCTGCATATAGTGAGCATACTATAATTTGGGGTATAAGAGATTCAAGATGGTAGGATAAAAGCAACCAAAATGCAGAAACAATAGAGGCAGAAGGAATGAAGAAGGAGCAAGCTATCCATGTGCTTCTAACAGAATGTCTGCATTGGTCACACTGCACTGTTTGACTGAATTAATCCAAAAGACATCACTGGTGCAATGATCAGATGCTGATTTGAAGAATTCAGTAAATCAAACTCTTTCAATATCAAGAGAAGGTAGGGAGTAGTGCCTAGTTTCCTGCACAGTAGGGTTTATTTCTGTAGGAACAATTAACAAAGAAAAGAAAATAAATCTTTCTACTCTTGTTCAGTAAAACCATGAATGTGCGGAAGTTCACATATGCATTTCCTTATTTGTTATTATAGTGGCCATACATATTCCCTCCTCCAAATAAGAACTTCCTTTCCCTTACAAAATTGTGTTTTGCCCCTAATATATTTCAATGATTTCTTGATTAACCCGAAAGTAATGTGGAATATGGAATCCCAGAGTGCTGACAAGGATAAATTTTAATGTGGGGTTTGAGCGACCATTCCACTCTTTCTAATTCCTCCCTGCATCCTATTTAAAGTCACGCTTAGCTCATATAGCTCGTGCTTCTATAGAAAGGGGAAGGAAAAACTATCAAGTATTTATTGGCTACATATTATGTCTGCTTACATATAAAGTATAACTACCTAAACAAAAATGACTTAAAAATAGCATTTAAAACATAAATAAAGCAAATGTTCTGCGGAAGAGTGAATGTACTTCCTTGGATACAGCGCATAGAAAATGATAAGATACAAGAAGCATTTAATTGCAGAGAAGACGACCAACACTAGTCTAAATGAAGTGACCCCCTAGAGAGAAATTCTAAATTATATTTGCTCTGTATTGGGTATGCTGCTTGGCAAAAGCTGAGATTCAGAAAGCATTTATTTGAAGCTATGGTTTACATGGGAGGTGAGTATCCTTCTTAAAGGAGAGTAGTAGCCAGATTCCATGATGGCCCCCAATCACCCACCTCCTGGTATTCACATCTTTGTGTAGTCTCTCCTCCCACATTGCACCAGCGGTGATCTGGCAGAAAGTAATGACATGTTCCTTTCAAAATAAGATTATAAAAGACTGTGGTTTCTATTTTGAGATTATCTCTTTCTTTCTGCTCTCTCCCTGTGGGGGGATGCAAGCTGTCATACTATGAGCAGCAACTATGGAGAAGCCAACATGGTTAAGAACTGAGGCCTGACAACATTCTGAGTGATCTTAAAGAAAGTTGAGCCCTGAGATGATTGAAACCCAAGTCAACAACTCAAGAGAGACCTTTAGCTAGAGCCACTGACTAATGTGGGGGAACCATAAGCCATTTACATGACTAACGTTTGTACATATAGAGATATGTCATTAGGGGCAGGCATGGATAAGGAGGGGGGAACATCATAGAAACAAAATTTCAAGGAAGGAGGTGTAATCTTACCTACATGTGCAGTTCTCCTCCTTCAAGGCACATGCAGAATTACACTTCCTTGTCTTTTGAAATCACACATGATCACCTGACTTACTCTGGCCAATGAAACTTGAGCAAGAGTAATACATGTCACTTCCAGGGGAAAATCATTAAGAACTGGTATATGATGTCCCCCATCCTCTGTCACACTGACGGAACACCTTCCAAATGGTGTGGTCTTCCACTAGCCATGTCTCTAAGTAAAAAACAGAACTCTCCTCTCTCCACTCCTAACCTATGATGAACATACAGCATGAGTGAGGAATAAACCTGCTTTGTGTGAAGCAACTGAGATTTTGGAGTTGCTGGTTGTAGCATGATCTAGACCATCCTCACTGTAACAGAACATAAGTTTCTGGGTAAGAATTTACTCTAAGGAAAGAAGAAATCTACCATGAATTACCAGACTCAGCCTCAAAGCCTAAAGTTCCTCAAAGGTGTAGCAATTTTGGGTAGACTGTGGTGATGAGCATATGAATTCTTCCAGTCATTTCTTGAAAGGACAAAGGGTTAAGTGTACGAACTGGAAGATGTTTTCCCACTAAATTCCTAAGGCTTGAGATAAAACAAAAGCAAAAACAAAAACAAACACAAACAAACAAACAAACACTGCTGTGGGACAACCCTGAGAGAACAAGAAGAGAGAAGGCATTTTTCCTTTCCACTGTGCAAGGGAACAATGTCCCCGCACTACCCTAGAAGGAAAGGAGAGCATTAATAACTAGAACAAACTTGCTATTGAATGCTGCCAGGCAGTCTGAACACTAACATGGGTTGAGGTCACAGGCAGAACAAAGGCCAGTACAAAGTGGTATCCTAGGTAGATCGATGTAAAAGTGATTGCTAGGTGCCCCTGAGAATCTTGGAAAAGCTTGAGTGAGAGATTATGTGAGTCTCTGGGATATACAACAGAGTGGACAGACATACTCCTGCTAAGAATGGAACAATCATCTGAATGTGACTTAATGTATGCCCACTGGCTTGGAGAATAAACATCTAAAAACCCACCTTTTTCCCTATATTATTAATTTGGTTATTAATTTTATTATTTACACTTTATTACAATAAGCCATTCCACATCTACCCTGTGTCATATGTCAATACATGGTTCTACCTTGATTAGGTCTCAACCTAAAATTTAAAACCTTTTTGGCAAGAGCCTCATTTTAGTTTGGAACTATTTAATCTGTTCTCAACTGCCACCTCTTGTGAGACAGTATATAAATAGCATGATAACTTAGTCATTTTTTTAAGATGCAGTGGCTTAGTATAAAAAGACATGGGTACTTGAAGCAAAGATGTAAGTAGTTCAGCTGAATAAAAACCTTGAGTATATGTGCATTAGCTTTCTTGATAGATCTATGTATCAGAAACTCATTTAAAGATTTTATTTATTTATTCGAGAGAGAGTCAGGGCGGGGAGGAGTAGAAGAAAAGGGACAAGCAGACTCGGCGCTGAGCCCAGAGCCTGATGCGGGGCTCAATCTCAGGACCCTGAGATCATGACCTGAGCCAAAATCAATAATCAGATACCCAACCAACTGAGCCACCCAGGTGTCCCTCAGAAGCCCATTTAAACACACCAGGGTAAACAAAAAATCAACAAGTGGGAAAGAGGGAAATAAGATGATGAGGAAATGAAGTCAGGAAGGCTGGGAAGAAAAATTCAAATGTGATTTTTTTTTAAAGATTTTATTTATTTATTTGACACTGAGAGAGACAGCCAGCGAGAGAGGGAACACAAGCAGGGGGAGTGGGAGAGGAGGAAGCAGGCTCCCGGGGGGGACCTGCTGTGGGGCTCGATCCCAGAACGCAAGGATCACGCCCTGAGCCGAAGGCAGACGCTTAATGACTGTGCCACTCAGGTACCCCTCAAATGTGATGTTTTTATTTCAAAATAGGAGAGGCTTGATAATAGCAGAAGGTGGGGAGTAATGGAGAAAAACAGAAAGTATCAGCAGAGGGAAACAGGGGCTAAAGGTATACCGTGTCTCAGAAAGCGTGAAGAAGTGGGACCTAGGCCATAAACCTGCACATCCTTATAGAGGACTGTCATACATAGCTTCCTCAAATACTCCAAGTATTGAACCTCTCCCCTGGCACCCTTCCCTTCCACTTTTCCCTTCTAGCACTCAACACAACTTGCACTTACATATTTATCTGTCTGCTGCATGCCTATTACCTCAAGTAGGATAGAAGCTGCATGAGGGCAGGGATTTTATCTGCCATGCTCACCCTCCCTGGCACGGGACCTGGTACACCGTGGATGTTCTATAAATATTTGTGGACCAAACAAATCAGGATACGCACAAGAATAAGTTTAAAATTATCTATCTTCACTGATGAAAATTCTAGTACTGGAATTGTGCTGGTCGCTCTTAGGCCTACCTGCGGTTCTTACTTAAATGAAGTTCTAGAATCATTTGTTGCCCAATAGTCTTTGTGCCTCTGTAATATCTTGTTGATATGTGGGGATTTTCAATCTACTTTGGATGACATAGCAGCCAAATCTATCCAGATCACTAAACCCAGTCAAGCAGACTGTCATTCTTACTCTGATGCTATTTAGAATGTGCAGTGAGCCACCCGATTCTACTTCCTAAAAACTAATTTCCCTAGAGCTTTTGCTCTATTATTTCATCAATGCCCCTGAGGTCAGAAACTATGATTTCTTCTCTCCTGAACAGTACAATGTCTCATTAAAACTTCTTCCCATAAGCCTGAATATTTCTTTAGAAATTCACAGAAGTTTCAAGGATCACAAAGGACCTTTGGTTCGATATCAGCTATATTTAGTGCTTTGGGAGCAACAGCACAGTCAAGTTCCTTAATGACCCAGAAACAACTAATTCAATATAATTCTGATTTGATTGCCAGTGTTTTGTTGTTTTTTTTTAGATTTGAAAAAAAAAAAACATTATTTGATCAAGCTTTTAAAAATCTATGTTTCTTATAACTTTTTCACCTATTCCAACAACCAAGTTGGATTATTATATTTACCCATGAATATGGGCAAGTCTGATAATCTAATAATTTAGATTATATTTTCATATTTTTATAGTTCCTGCTTCTACTTAAGGAGAGGAAGATGGGAAGTAATCATTTATTTATTTACTCAACAAACATTTATTGACTACCCCCATGTTCTAGGAACTAGTCAATGGGTTGGGGATATAGCACTGACCTATGAAATAGGCTAGGGGCTTTCATTCTAGCTGGAAGAGGGTCAGAGAATCAACAAAATGAATGAGTAAAATCTATAGACATTAATATAGTAATACATTCTAGGGAGAAAAATTAAAAAGAAAGAGAGATGGAGAGCTCCAGGAATACAGATTATATGGATATAAATATCAAAAAAGGATGGACAGGGAAGGCCTCACCAAGAAGATATTTGAATAAGGAACAAGAGATGTGAGGAAGTACAACAAAGGGGTATTGGGGAGATGGGGGTTCTGGCCTAAAGTAACAGAAAAAATAGAGCCCCTGAAACAGGGCTATGCTTTGAGAGCTGGTAAAATAGAAGGAAGTCAGTGTTCCAAAGCAATAGTAGAAGCTGAATCAGAGGCAGCAGGAACCCACAGGTGGTAGGCTATTGTGAGGATTTTAATTTATTTTTAAGATTTATTTATTTATTTGAGAGAGAGAAAGAGAGCACATGGGCGAGATAGAGAGAGAGAGAGGTGTGTGTGGGGGGAAGGGACAGAGGAAGACGGAGACAGAATCTCCAGCATGGAGCCTAATGTGGGTCTTGATCTCATGACCCTGAGATTGCAACCTGAGCCCATACCAAGAGTCAGACACTTAACTGACTATGCCACCCATGTGCCCCGTGAGGATTTTCATTTCGATGAAGATCAGAGGTCACTAAAGGGTTCTGGACAGAGGAATGACCCACCATGACCCAGGAGGTCGAAGTGCCACCCTGATGATGTGTGGACAACAGGCTGAAGGGAGCAAAGGGGGTAGCAGGGACGCTGGTCAGGGACAGTTGTCTCACAATCCAGGTGAGAAAGAATGGTGGCCAGGAGTAAGGTGGCAGCAATGGAGGGGGTCAGAAATGGTCAGATTCTGAGCTATATTTGGAAAGAGAGCTGGCTGGAGTCGCTGAGTGGATTGGATGGGGAGGGTGGAGGGTGGGAATCAGGGAAGAGCTGAAGGTAACTGCAGAGTTTGGCCTGAGATGGGGAATCCAGCGGAGGAGTGCTCTGGCAGGGAAGAACAAGACTTTGGTTTTTGCCATGTTAGGTTTCAGGGAGACAGCAGGCAATGAGGTGGAAATGGAAGGCAGGCAGTTGAATATTAAAGTCTGATTTCAGGAGTGAGGTTGGGATGGGTGGTAGAAATTTGCCAATGGCATACAAATCTTCAGACTATGCCATCAGATGAGATCATACAGGAGATACATAGAAAGAGTACGAAGAGTCCACAGACTAAGCTGGAGACATACCAATGCTAAGATTTTGAGGAGCTGAGGAGGAAGCAGCAAAGGAGAATGAGAAGGCGGGGTCAAGGCAGAAGGAGGAAAATCAGGAGAACAAGATGCCCTGAAATCCTTGTGAAGAGAGTATTCTCTGAATGTTCCTGAGCATCAGCATAAAGACACCTGCTTTGCAAGTTTTATTTGATCACAGGATTCGATATACTTTTCAATAAACTGTCATCTGAATTAACATTAACTGGAGTTGCAGATTTTGGAGAGTCAGGTAACCTATAAAAGAGAAATAGAAGAGGAAGGAAGAAATGCCAGAAATTATGAAATTCGCAAGCTTAACTGATTATAAATCGTTAACCAAAATGAAACTGTATTAAGGTAGATATCAATTTATGTTAATAATGTTACAAGGTGGAAAATTTTCTTAATCCTTGGCTCAATTTTTTTAAACATGAATGATTTGAGTTATAGTTTATTAACATTGCATGCAATCACAGCTCAGCGCTATAAAATCAAGTATAATACGCAACTAAAGGAACAATATTCAAAGTTATACATAGTTATACATAGTTCCATTTCCCTCTTTTAAAAATAGAGATCATAATACCAGTCCTATTGACTTAATCAAATGAGGTTATGTATTTTAAAGCACTTACAAAAACAAAGCAAAACAAAACAACACCAACAAAAAAAACCCACCAAACACTACAGAATATTACAGAATGTGAAAGGATTAATTCAGTTTGACTTTCTTTTGATGGGTGAAAATTTTAAAAGCCCCAGTTGTTTTCCAGTCAGTTGGAAGGAATTTATCTTTAAATCCACACATCCTCAGGCCACGGTGCAGATACTCAATTAAACTGAGTTATTTAAAATGTGGGTTTGGGATATTTTTAATGTTGAACATTCTTGTTCTAGCCCTGCATTCCTTGTTTGGATATCATTAGTACATATAAATGTTAGGATAGCATTTAGACTTCAGAAATTATGAGTCGACTCCAGGGTTTCCTAGGATGTATTAGTCAAAATGAAATTGACCCCCAGTATGTTTAAATTCTCAGTATTCCTGGTACACTGTGACTTTCTGGTTCATAGATGAATGCCTTAAGTGGCCTCATAAACTTTAAAGTTTCTTGGACATTCAATATCCTTCTATGACATTTTGATGAGTCTAGTGTAAATGAATCAAAGCACATGGATTAAATTTCCCATGAACTATTACTCTTGGCTACGAGACACCTTAGGGAAAGTGTTTTGGCAGGGGGTCAATTATGCTTTGCTGACCCCTCAATATTTTCAAGGTACTCAGTGGACAAAGACTCAGTCAGCATATTTAAAACAAGATAAAAGTGACCAGAAGTGCCCATGTCTGTCTGGATGTCACCGGTCTTTGTGTCACCTTCAATTGTGAGGCATGGGAACTCTTTAACAGTATAGTCTCTGTGAGCTGGGGGCAACATGACCTGGTTTTGCTCTCTGTTTATTCTGAAGGCCACCTTGGTAAGTTTAAAATTCTTCAGACTGCCCACCCTAAATTCTCAACTAGCTAGTTAGCTAAGTAGAAATGAGTTTAGACGGCAAAAAGGACTATCTTGTGAATTAAACTGGACTCCATCCTTAAAATATTTAACATTTTATAAAGTACCTCCAATTTTTTATGATGTTTTCCCCTCCCCCAATTCTTTAAATCAATAATCAGCTAAAAAAAAAGATTATTTCTTTATATTTGATCTATTCAGAATCATTTGAGTATTTGAGATATTGTAAAATATCTTATGGGTGAAATGATCTTATAAAGAAATAAATAGTAGGGCACCCTGGGTGGTTTAGTAGGTTAAACATCTGCTTTCAGCTCAGGTCATGATCCTGGGATTGAGCCCCTCTATGGGCTCCCTGCTCAGTAGGGAGTCTGCTTCTCCCTCTCTCTCTGCCCCTCCCCCCGCTCATGCTCTCTAGCAATGCTCTCTCAAATAAATAAAATCTTTAAAAATAAATAGATAGGTAGGTAGGTAGGTAGATAGATAGATAGATAAACACTTCTTGAAAGACTTTAGGAAGGATCTAGTTTATATCAATCTAGTTTAGTACAGTATTAAGCAAAGTATGGGAAGTTTTCAATATATTTGGTAAGTTATCACAAAGTCCTCAAAATGGCCTACTGGGGCTTAAAAAAAGTAATTATATTTTCTGTAAGCATCCGCAATCTGTCTGAATAGTAAACCAAGCAGTAAGGCTTTCTAACTTCCGAGGCAAGTCAAATGTATTTGCAAACAGGCTGGTTTTTTAAAACAATATTTTAGACTATAATTTACAATGGAATTTCAAAAATGCAGTCATTTCCACCCATTTGATTCTTATTTTACTTTATATACAAACCAGTTGTTTTTCAGTTTTAAAGAATTCAGCACAGTATTTTGGAGTCTCAGCACTTTCTTTGCATTTTGAAAATGTGCCAAGTATTGATGTGGTCAGCTCTAGGACTCCTCAAACCATTAGAAATTATAACCGTGTGATAAATGTAATGTACCAATTTTCCAAACTGGCAACTCATGTTGAATTTAAGAATAAGAGCTACCTACGAAAACTATTCCCAAGTCACCAGATGTCTGTCCCTGCAATAGGGAGACACTCCCTAGCAATGCTTCTAATCGATGGAATGATTCACTGGCCCTTGTCTTTTCAAATCTTATCTGTGAAAATGAAAAGTACACTGCTGAAGTTAACCTAAAATTTAGTTTTCCGACAGATTCCAAACAGAACTACTTCTGTGGTTTTGGTATAATATTGCTCCCATGGAGATTATAATACTTTTTTGTTTTTCCTATTCTATGAATTTCAAGAGTTAAATTTGGGTAGGAAAGTCTTCTTCTATATATACTCTTTATAACTTACAAATGTATAACTTAGACCTAATAATGATATATCTATTTAAGATTTTAAAGTATTAGATAATACAGGGACATAACCTTTTTTCTTTTTTTTTCCTTTTCCTTTGGTTTTTCATTTTCTTTTAAAAAATTACTGTCAGTTTTCTTGTCTCCCACTGCTGAAGGTATAGATTGTCTTCTTATTTTCTATCAACAGCATGACTAAAAATATACCCTTCGACATGCCTACAAGCTGTATTTTAGATGGGTGGATTTCAAATCTTCTTTGCATGTGGGTGAATTAGCTGAAGAGTTGCCATGGCTGAGGACTCCTTGTCCCCTATGTCCAACTGTGGAGAGCACAGCTTGGAAATCAGTGTTGTAGCCCTGCGCAGTGAAAGTCATTTACGTACTTCTCTTCCATGACCACCACAATAGACGTTATGCTATAATGTAGACTCTTGAGTAGGATATTAAAAGCTAGTATTGATCTATGAATGTCTGACCATAGAGCTATGAATAAATCAAAGAGTCTGGAAATTATTCTTTAATTCCCACTTGTTATGGATTGAGTTGTGTCTCCTCAAAATTTATACACTGAAGTTCTAATTCTCAGTATCTAAGAACATGACCTTCCTTGGAAACAGGGTTACTGTAGGTGCATATAGTTAAGATGAGGCCGCACTGGAGTAGATCAGGGTGGGCCTCTAATCCAACACGCCTGCGGTTCTTATAAAAAGAACAGCATGTGAAGAGACAGGCATGTGAACAGGGGGAATGCCATGTGAAGACTGAAGTTATGTTGCCAGAAGCTAGAGAAGCATCCTTTTCTAGCACCTTCAGAGGGAGCAGGCCCTGCCAACACCTAGATCTTGGATTTTTCAACTCCAGAACTGTGAAGCAATACATTTCTGCTGTTTATATCACTCAGTTTGTGGCACCTCGCTACAGCAGCCCTAGCAAACTAATACACCACCGATCCCCAGTTTCCTGCATTCTGGCTTCGACTCTTACCATGCCAATGAAATTCTTTCCACCAAGCAATAACCTCTATTCAGGTCACTGAGCTCATCCTACTTGTAGCTTCTGACCTGCTGATCACCCCTCTTTAAATCTCTCTCCATCTTTTGTCTTGTTAACATTTCTGAATACCCCTTCTCATCTCATTTCTTCGACAGTCATTGGGAGTTTTCTAAGTGTCATGAAAAAAAATATTGTGCAATAAATAAGAGTCTCCGCATTTAAGGAACATTAAGTCAGGTGTGAAAGAAGTAAATCACTAAATAGAGGACAGCCTTCTACTATAAGAAGTTTTGAGATAGAAGAATATGTAGGCAGCATCCCCAAGTCCAACCTGCAGATTTAGGCAAAGATCTTTTTAGAAAATGGCATATAAGTTAGAATATAAAGAGGCATTACTGAGGCTGAGGCCAGAGTGAAAAGTGGGAGAGGTGAGCCAAGGGCAAGAGGTGCTCTAGTCACAGGAAGCAAGAAAAGTCTGCACTTCCAAGTGACAAGAGGGCACAATGAGCACACAAGACAAGGGTACGATGAACTGTGAGAACTGTGATCAGCACTGTGTGCAGTGTGCAAGGGAGGGCCTGGCCAGAGAAGAGAGTGGGTGTCAGATCCTTATGGGCTGCATATGTCATGTTACAAAGTTTGGACTTGATTCTGCAATCAAGAGAAAGTCATGAGAAAATTCAAGCAGAAAATATATATCACCATATTTTACCTTTTAGAAATAAATATACTGAGTGTCATGTGAGGAATGAACGGGTAGAAGTAAATAGGACCGAAAGCAGAGGGACCAGTTAGGAGGTGGTTGTAGTGTTTCAGGAGAGAGATAATGGTGGCTTAGTCTGAGGTAGTACCTGTGTGTATGGAAACCATGGCTCGACCTGGAGAACACTAGAGATGGAATGCATGTGACTTGACAACTGACTGGACATGGGGGAAAAAGGGAAGAAAACATTCAAAAGTAATGACCAAATTTCTGGCTTGTAAGATTTGGTGAAGATTGACATCATTCACTGAGACAGAAACACAGGAGCAAGGAGCAGATGTGGATGTGACAAGACAGGGCTGGAGGCAGGAAGGCAGTCTTGGACATACTGACTTTGGAGATGCTGTGGAGACAAATATAGAAAACGAACTTCACGTTCGGGGGGGAGCAGATGAAAGTGGAGGACTAGTAGCTGGTTCTTAAGTTCCTGAAATCATCTGTGGAGGTTTTGAAAAATGCAAGTTCCTCAGCCCTACCACCCTCTAGTAATTCTGCTTCAGATGGTCAGCATGGGGAGCAGGCTGTGGTTTCCATACGATGTACAGGTGACTTGGACGCAGGGCCATGATGAAGTACCTCTGGGAACTGGAGTGAGAACACAGAGGACTGACGACAAAACACAGCGGAACACTATCACTTCAGAGATGGACAAAGGATGAAGAAACTTCAAAGAAGATGGACAAATTGAAGCAGACAGCTAGAAACTACTTAAAAATAGAGCATGGTCAACACTGTAGATACTGAAGAGAGCTGAATTAAAATGAAGACTGGACAACACCCACTGGATTTAGCACTAAAAATTTCCATATGTTTGCTAGGGGGAAATGCAAAATCTGGAGAAAGAATGTAAAATCCTTTGGCTGCAAAGGTGAGGAGGGCAGTAGGCCAAGGGGGAAAGGAAGGCTAATGAAAGTTTGCTTTTTCGTTGCTTTGGTTTTTGAAGGGAGTATTTTGAGCATGCCTATTTCTTTTATAATCTTCCAGCTTTACTGAGGTATGACTAACAAATAAAAATTATTTATAAAGTATAAATGTGAGATTTTGATATATATATATCATTAAATGATTAACAGAATCAAGCTAATTAGCATACCCATCACTTCACATAGTTACCATTTTTGTGTACATACACTCCAGATCTACTCTTAACAAATTTCAAATATACAATATGTTATTATTAACTATAGTCACCATGATGTGCATTAGATCTCCAGAACTTAATCTAAGTGAAAATTTGTACCCTTTGATCAATATCTTTCCACCTTTCCCCCTACTGCGCAGCCTCTGATAACCACCATTCTATTCTTTATTACTAAGAGTTTGGCTTTTTTTAAACATTCCACAAAAAAGTGAGATCATACAGTCTTTGTTTTTCTGTGCCTGGTTTATTTCATTTAGCATGATGTCCTCCAGGTTCATCTGTGTTGTGGAAATGCTGATGTTAATGAGTCAATACATGGAGCGATGTGAGAGATACAAGTGAAGTGACAGGTGAAGGAGGAAGTCCACTGAGGAGGCAAGAAGGGGGTAGGTAGGATTCAAGACACAGGTATAGGGTTCTTCCCCAGACAGCAGAGATGGAAGCTTTCAAGAGACAGAAGGGAAAGGGTCTTAGTGTAGGAGAAATGGATACAAGGCTGACCAGAGAAACATGTGGAGATTTTGGCATTGTTGAGGATCCCTCTGGTTAGGACCAGAGACCATGAACTTGCTGTGGCAGTGTATATGGCTATGATTTTCTCTGGAAACCACAGGGGTAAAAATGGAAAGATCACACAGGTATTATAATCCTGGCCTTTAATTTTCCTATTTGGGGACAGCAGATAACAATGAAGAGTTTAGCAAGACAGCAGTTGAAATAGACTACAGAGTCTTTAACATAATAAGCAGAGCTGGAAGAAAAGAAGGGCATGTTGGGAGTATGGGATATTTGAGTGTAAGATTTCAAGGTTGGCTGGAGCAATTCTGGGTGATCACAAGGTTTGAGACTGGCCATGGGGGTGGGTAGTCAGAGTAGAACTAAAGCCAAAGTCAACAGATTTGAGGAAGGTGAAGATGAGAGAGTACAGTTTTGGTTTTCACCCTTGGCTGTGCATAGAATCACTTGGGGAGCTATAAAATCTCTCAGTACACAGGCCTTGGTGAAATTAAGATCACTGTGGACAGGACCAAAACATGAATATTTTCAAGGTACAAAGACTGAGAACCACAGGATGGGTGCCGTTGCCTTTTTGTCTAACTGGGTTCCAGAGTCACTCAAAATGGTGAATTGCACTCAAGATGGATCCTTTCGGTTTTAAAACTCTTACTTAGGAAAACATTAAGGGATATGAAGGAAACAGCAAAATAGCCAGCATGGGGAAGTAACAAAGAGTTCTAAGAGCTCTTTAATACTTTGTGGTTTATATTAAAAGATAAATGCAACTCTAATGGTATTGTTAGACTTCTTTCTTACAGGAACCTAGAGAAACCTCCTATAACCTTATTCCCTCTTTTTTCTCCCTAGACCTGGATTTCAAACATATCTCCACTTTCTCTCTTTTTAAAAGTTCAATCACACAGGTTAGAGCCACTGGCCTTATAAAGCATTATCAGACTCAACTCTGCAATCCCCATCCTTGACTTCAGAGGTGTCTCGGACTTAGTTTCTTAGACTGGGGCCTGCCCTGGCTAGTGTTTCAATCACCACCCACTCAGAGACTGGAGAATTGGTCAGACCCCTTTCCAGAAGTTGCGTATTAGCATAACCCTTTGCTTCACAAATAAACTGACGGATGTTCTTAATGTTCCTTGGAGAGAGCACCTTCATCCAGGATATACTGAATAGGAAACCAGCTGAGTTCCTCTTGTTGCCATGGCGACCTCAGTATCCTGGAATTATAGGTTTTCATAGGAGGTCACCCAGGTTTTAAGGCTTTAAATATGATCACAAAGCAAATCTGCTAGGCCCATATATGGTGCTTCAGTTTACCAAAGCAGCAAAAGAATAATCAGGTATCCTTTGGCACAGTAGGTAAATCATAGCAGTTTTTTACTGAATAAATCAGAGGGACATTTTTCTTCCTATTTTTCTGCCTGCAGTGACAGAGGTGGAGACCTTTACCCTGAGAGGTCCAGGGTGGTAAAAGATCTTGTTATAAACAAAAACACTCATAATCCTAGAGGCCTGTAATCCCTACCTAGTCTGGTTTTGAAGAGTTCCTTAGACTCAGGTATCTAAATCATTTTATTTGATTTTTTCCCTACCTAATAAATCATAGGATATGTTGCTAAATTAGTCGGTATAACAGTGTAAGCCAAACAAGGGGTTTTTAGGGCAGTAAAAATACTGTGTATAATGTTAGAATAATGACTATCTATCATTATACATTTCTGTAAACCCAAAGACTGTACAATACCGGGAGTAAACCCTAAGGTAAACTATGGATTTGGGGTATTTATAATGTGTGAATGTAGGTTTGTCCTTGGTGAACAATGTTACCATCCTGCTGAGTAATGTTGATAATGAAAGAGATTGTTCATGTGTAAGGGTAGGAGATAGAAGGAAATCTCTGTACCTTCTTCTCAATTTGTTGTAAACCTAAAGCCTACCTAAAAACATAAAGACTTAGGGGGAAAAAAAGAAAAAAAAAAAAAAAGAAAGAAAGAAAGTGACCTATAACTTCAAAAGATGAAATGTGCCCGATCTTAAATCTGAAATTAACTGGCATGCTAGAGTCTAAGTTCAAAATCAGGTATTTTCACTCAGGAAACAGAATTCCTTCTGCTATACTGTTTTTATATAAATGTATATACACAAACATGTATGGATATATTTATACATATACATAAATGTTTTAAGAGAAAACAAACATTTCAGAAAAATAAAGTATTATAGTAGGAGTCAATAACCACATGGGATAAATTTAAAAGGTCATAATTCTAATTTTCTATAAAAAGTCATAATAGAGTTATTATAGCATCAACAAACCAAACACAGCAAGTAGACAAACACATTCAGTTCCAATCTGACTCTCTGCTGGGACTGGGACTGTTTAGCTCATTTCTATCCAAGTTTAGATCTCAAGTCTAAATCCTAATGTATAGCTATCGATCTTAAGTATCACAATGTCTTTTCCTTGGACACATCTCTGTTTCTCTCCCTTTCTACAGGTTTTCTCCACCCAAAGAAAAAGGGGTGTCCCTTCAACCCTTCTCTCTTCCAATCTCTCATGCCCGGTCTTAAGGAAGTTATGCGATAGTTGTCAAAGCCAGCTCAAAACCATCCAGGAGAATTCTTTACAATGACTGAAGCCATTAGCCTGAGACTCACCATCAACCCGATTTTTGGTCAATAGGAGTACTGAGAATCTTGAATTGGATACTAGAAACCTGAGAAAGTACTTTTAACCATTGCCAATACATCATTACTATAAAGTTCCAACTGGTACCTTAGGGATAGTACTTTCTAAATTTAGCTCATGTCCCATTATCACACATCTCTCTAGTCCTCCTGTCAACACTCCTGACTCTTTATGTTTGTGATCACTACCCAAGATGAAAATCCCTTTGGTTTTGTTGTTACCATATTTCACTGATATTAAGGAGCCACTGATTGTGAGATGCATCATCAATTTGTTAATAGTTTTTCAGAAGAAAAAAGCCCTACCTTAGTAAATGAGCACATTCACTGTATGACTCATACTCATTTCAAAAGTGCTAAAATAATAAAAGAATATTTCAAAATTGTCAAATACAGACAGAATGTCCTTGTTTATATTCTCATTAGGTATAGTTTTCTTCTGCTCCAGTATGTTCTGTAAGGCCCTGTACTCTCACTTCCACTGTACCTCCAGTATGGCACTATCCACCGGAATTTTTTTTTTCCTTTAGAATTTTTTATGGTGCTAGAAATGTTCTCAAATTGGTGCTGTCCAATATATTGAACTATAGAGGCTGTTGAGTGTTTGAACTGAGAAATGAAATATTTTACTTTGTTTGAATTTAACATGTAAATGACCACATGTGGCTAACCACTACATGTACTGGATAGCATGGTTCTGGAATTCCAGATTCAGCATCCTCGGGATCCATTAAATGGGCACTACTCCTACAGTTCTCAAAAATGTAATTATTTGACTCTCTCGTGTCACTGTAACTTGAGGACTGGATAACAATCGTGGTTCTCCACTGACCTTCCAGCCTACCATTTCACCATCTTCTTTCAACTACCACTGTCTGCTTTGAGGTCCGCACTCTCTGTTATTTCCTGAATATCCAGAACCTCCTTCTACCAGCTGCACAAGAATCTTACAATTTTTTCTCTTGTCATAGCTTGTACTGTCACCCTCAATCACAACCTTTATCATGGTGGTAATTTTTCCATATTCAGCTCACTTCACTTTGGAAAGCCAAAGTCATGGAGATGGTCATCTTGAACTCTGCTTTCTAATACTTTAAACTCTGTAGTTATCCCTCTTTTCCTTCAGGTATTTAGGGTATTTTAAAATACTTTCCAATTTTTGAAATTTTAAAATTTAAAATACTGCCAAGATTTCCATCTCTGACTCAATGTGTTATTTTAAACCTCCTAGATCACTCTGAACTTTGGATTCACCCTCATGAAAACAACCCGATCCCAGAGCTCCCACCTCTGACTTTTTATAAAACTTGATGCCCATTACTTTCTCTGTACCTTCCAGAACGTTAAGCATTGTTAGAAAAAAGACGAACCATGGTGACTGGATACTCCATGAACAATGCTGATTGTTTGCCAGGGGTTCAATGTTTTTCAGGATTACTATAATTCAGCAAGTTATTAAAAATCTTTTTATTATTTTTAAGTCACAGCCTTACCTCATTTTTTCTTTACAGTCAGTAGAAAATAATGACAACAATACTAAAAATCCCTAACATTTCTGATCATTTATAATGTGGCAAGCCCTATTCTAAGCATGTTACATGTATTACATCATTTAATACTCATAGACATTATTTGACTGTGTTTTTATTTGCTCTGCTATTTTTTTATCACTGTACAGAGAAGAAAATATATATAAAATTTTCTCATTACAATGAAAGGATAAAAACCACCTTACATGAGCTGGCTTGACATCTCTCATCTGAAACCACTACTCACCCTCTTTCCTTTTCCTGCATTTCAGAAAAATAATGTTTCTCTTTCCAAAGCAAATTGATCCATGAACACTCTTAATTCTTTCCCCTTTTTATCTCTCAAGACCTTTCTCTTGCTTCCACTCACACTGTCATCCTTTGGGACCTTCTCTTTCTCCTTCTCTGGCATCTTCAGTCTATTCCTCCCTACCCTCATATGCCCCCATTTCTGCCCACAAGGATTCTATTCCACCTAAATTCTCATTGAACAAACCAAAACCCCCAAATTCTCTTTCAAATCCACCTGCCCCCCATTCCCTTTCCTTTCCTTTCTTTTTTTTTTTTTTTAAGATTTTATTTATTTATTTGACAGAGACAGCCAGCGAGAGAAGGAACACAAGCAGGGGGAGTGAGAGAGGAAGAAGCAGGCCCCTAGCAGAGAAGCCTGATGTGGGACTCGATCCCAGAACGCCGGGATCACGCCCTGAGCCGAAGGCAGAAGCTTAAGGACTGCGCCACCCAGGCGCCCCCCCTTTTCTTTCCTTTCTTATCTCTTCTAACTTCCTTACAGAGTAGAGGGGCAGTACGGCAATGTGCAAGCATGACCCTAGGCAGCAGTGAGGTAGGAGGCCATGGATAAGTGGTGGCACCAATACGGTAGTGTTCAGCTTTAACATGCAACGACCTAAAATGTCCAGGCAGATTGCTGCATAGAAACATAATATGGCCTCTGCCACCTGATCCTCTCACCAGGACATTTAGTCTATATCTTACACTTAAGAATTATTTCAACTACCTTGTCATTTCTTCATTTTACTTGGTAGTTCTTCATTTCTCAGATAATAAAATCCTCAGTATTCCCTTAAGCCCTTACTATTGGATTTCTGAATCAGTTCTGATCCCTATATTGTAATTCTTAAAAGATCATCATTTAGCCAAATTTTATGACTGTTGTTGTTATTATTATTATTATTATTATTATTATTATTATCTGTCTTAGCACTACATGCTAAGGGCTAGTCATTCTTCTTTTTATGTTCTTTCCATTGTTTAAATTTCTCCACAAAAAGTATACATGTTGGCTGATGCAGAATCCTAAGCTGGCCCCATTACCTTCAGCCCTGGTTATACTCCATGATTAAAGTAAATGGAAAAGGGAATGTAGCTGTGATTAAGATTACTAATCTCAGTTGATTATTATAATAGATTTTTGGGGTATGTCTAGCCTAATCACATGAGCTCCTTAAAAAACAGGCAGTTTTCTTTGGCTGGATGCAGAAGAGGAAGTCAGGGAGATTAGAAGTGTGTGAGAGATCTGGCATGAAGGTGGTTTTCCAATGCTGACGTGGAGATGACCACTGAGGCAAGCACCTGAGTGGCCCCTACATCAGAGGAGACCCCAGCCAACAGCCAGCAAGGAAATAGGGACTTCAGGCCTACAACTACAAGGAACTGAATTCTTCCAGTGACGGAAATGAGTTTGGAAGATGACCTTTCAAGACAAGACAGATAAGACACAGCCAGCCAAAATCTGAGTTTCAGCCCTGTAAGATGCTGACCCCAGCCCAGCCTAGTAAACCTGGATTTTTACCTAAGAACTGTGAGATGGAAAAAAAAGAAAAGAAAAGAAAAAAGAAAAGAAAAGGAAAAAAGGTACTGTTTTAAGATGCTAATTTTTGTGGTAATTTGTCATCAGCAACAGAAAACAAATACAGCCAAAACATCTGGGAAATTTGTTGCCACATCAAGTCAAGAGGGACTTGACTTCTATCTCATTGCTTTGAAACATCAATTTGTGAATTTTCTTTTAAAATGAAGTCTCACTTCAGGGTTAGTTGGAAAACATAGGGTTTCCAGCAACAGTCTCTTTAGAAAATCAGTCAGATGATCTTCTTAGTCATGGATTCCTTATAGCATTCCAAAATAAGGTAATTTATTTAACTAAAGGCTAGTGTCTTTATTTGGGCCTGCTATGTATTAAAATAATATTTGTTGAATAAAGTCACAACTGAATTCTGAAGCATTCACTGAGGTGAGCTTCCCTTATCTCAAACACTCACGTGGTCAAAACAAAATGGTAACATGGAACCGTGGACTTGGTTATTTAATGGCTATAACTTTACAGAACAAATGGGTGACTTAATTAACTTCTTCATTTGGAGAGTCTACTATGTAAATTTTGGTTAAACAAACTTCAAGTTTGCAGTTTGCAAACACAGAAACAAAGCTTTTTATAAAAAACCCCTAAGCTAAAGTAAAAATGTAATACAAACATTAATATTTGGATGGTGAAAGGACGAGCATTATTTTGTTTAGCTTTCAGTGGTAAAAACATATTAAGATCCAAATCATGTCGCAAGTTATTTGCAGCATGAGAATAGAATCAATATTTTGATTGAATAAATTAAGGTAATAACCTTAATGAGCAGAGAGCTAAAATACCAAAATAAAGGCAGGAATGGATGCATTTTGAAAGCCTATGAATGTATATGCTTTTACTGCTTCCTGTTCCAAAAACCTAAACAAGATCTTAAGTCTATGTCTTAAGAATTATTTATTAAAAATATTTTCTAATCTTGTTTTTAAGATTCCACAATCCTTAAATGATAAGCTTATTCATCTTTTGAAAAACAGCTTGATGGACTTACCATTACATTTTGTATTTTGCACACATTTATATTTTTTTTTTTTAAGATTTTATTTATTTATTCGACAGAGATAGAGACAGCCAGCGAGAGAGGGAACACAAGCAGGGGGAGTGGGAGAGGAAGAAGCAGGCTCATAGCGGAGGAGCCTTGATGTGGGGCTCGATCCCATAACGCCGGGATCACGCCCTGAGCTGAAGGCAGACGCTTAACCGCTGAGCCACCCAGGCGTCCCTGCACACATTTATTTTTTCACAATTCTCCTATCCAGTTGCTAGAGAAGAGTCTGCTCTACAACCACATTTAGGTCACAAAAACCCAGTTATGTACCGACCTAGAGTCCAAGCCCTCCAATAGTAATTTTTTGTTCTTTAGGGTGAATATGCCTCACTCACTGGAGGCAATCAATTAATGTTTCTTATTAATTAAGTCATTAATTAATTAAGCTGGATGATGATGAATTTGATGATGCCCCTGGTATCACAGTAGGAAATACCCTGAGACCACCTATTATTTTCAGATAAATCACTAAGCAGGTGGCATCGATATCTTTGCTATTCAAATAAGGATTAAAATAATAAAAATAGAGCTTACTAAATATGTACTGAATTCTAAGGATTTTTTTTCAATATAGAAGCATGTTCTAAGTTCAGTGTCATATATATCCAATAGCTTATTCTTATCTAGACACTGCATTTTATATAAACAATATGCATTCTTTTTTTTTTTTTCTTTTTAGAGAGAGTGAGAGCCAGCAGAGGGAGAATTGGGGGAGGGGTAAAGGGAGAGAGAGAGAGAAAAAATCTTAAGCAGGATTCACGACCAGCTGGAGCCCGCTTCAGAGCTTGATTTCATGACCCTGAGATCATAACCTGAGCTGAAATCAAGAGTCGGATGGATGCTTAACCAACTAAGCCACTCAGGGGTCCCATGTGTAACCAATATGCATCCAATTACTAACTGCCTTTTGCATTAATTATGCCCTCCCTACCTACACGCTTTCATTTGGCAGGTAATGTCACTGAATCTGTCATTAAGGAGTATGATCCAGGAGTCAAAAACGAATTTGAAGGTATCCTACTACCCTGAAGCATCAGACAGATTTTTTATATGAAGCCAAAAGAGTTTTCATAAAACTCTTTTTTTTGCATAGATTGTTATTCATAGCAATGGTTCTCACCGCCAACCATGAGAGATGTTTGTTAGCCTTTGGGTTGTTTTCTGAGCATGAAAACACCAGAGCATTTGCTGGTACCTATGGCAGAGGCTGAAGAAGGGTTGTGAAAATCTGTGTACTTCACAGGGTTGAGGGAAGAAATGAGCTCATATATAGACACCTGCTGGCTCCCAGCTAGCCACACCTGCACCTGCATCCATATTTTATCCTGAAGCAAGAAATAGCTCAGTACTGTGTCCTTAAAGACTTTGTTTCTCAAAGAGCCATTTGTAAGTTTTGTAAAACAGAGTCTGTAGATTAATCATCTACACCTACCTCTTACTTATCTGAATAGCAAAGAGGAAAGAAATTAAAATAAAAAATTGCTGCTGTAGAATCCACAGCAATTATGTTAATGTGATTCTCATGACAACCCCTTTACAGCCTTTAAAACTTCAAGTTATAGTTTTAACTTAATAACCGAAGAAAAGAATGTTTGCAATATACCTGTACCATAAGGAGGAAGGAAGAAAGGAAAACAGGGTCAGGAGCATGAGGGAGCAGCAGTGCAGGGTCACGGTGTTCCACCAGGCAGCACTGGCCCAGGCCTGCATTATCCCCAGTACCCTCATCAGGCTCCCCTGGTTCTCTCTGTGTGTCTAGCAGCGTCCCACGGGGCATTCTGCAATAATGGGTATCTATTTTGTACCAGGCACTGTTCTATGTCCCAGTATAGAATGATGAAATCCCACTGGGATTTCAGACTAGTGTGGGCAATAGAAAAGGAATAAGAAAATAAATAATAATTTGATTTACTTCTCTTTAGTTAGACATATTATGTAGGCAAGGGACTAAGTGTGTTGGGGAGGGCTGGGAGAATTCTTAGAAAATGTTGTCAAACATCTCTATAAGACTTCAAATAGTGTTATGGATTGAAATTCATATGCTGGAGTCCTGACCCTCCAATGCCTGAGGATGTGACCTTATTTAGGATTAGGGTCATTGCAGATGTACAGAGGACAAAACCATCTACCAGTCAAGAAGGGGGCCTGAAACAGAACCTTCCTTCATAGCCCTCAGAAAAAACAACCCTGTCAATACCTGGATATCAGACTTCTAGCTTCCACAACTGTGAGACAATAAATTTCTCTTCTTTAAACCACCCAGTTTGTGGTACACTGTTATGGCAGTTCCTAGCAAATATGCAAGTAGCCTTGGATGGGCAAGCCCTGTGAAACGTGAATACTATTTAATCCTCAAAGTTGTCCTATGGATTAGGCACTCCTGTCCCCATTCATCAGATGAAAATGCGGAATTTAAAGAGATAACTAATTTGCCTGAGGAAATTTTGCTGTTATGTGGCAGAAATAAGAGTTAGCCTGACTCCTATGCCTGAAAGTCTTTTAATGCTATTCACTTTGACTGCTTTGACTTATCTTTCCCAGACTCCACCTATATCTGATTCAATGAAAATTAAATAATTTTATATGTAAATAAAACTAAGCTATATAATAATGGCTACAATGTAGTGTTTCACTTAACATGAAAACTTAAAATCTAGCTGAAATATCTTATTTGACTTTTTTGTTTAAAACTAATTTATATTTAATTCTCAATCATCCGTAAATCTTGGCCTTTGAAGTGCTTATAGATCTCTATCAATCTATGTACCACGATATACTTACATGCGCATACATATACAGATGTTTAGGCTATTTTAAATTTTAGGTAACTTAAAAGTGTTATGTAAATTCTATAATTCTCTATTCTTGTCTTGCATGTGGACAGGTCGACACTCTTACACTAGCTTGCTTCAGAAGATATCAAATTGTTGTAAATCATATTTCCACATAGACAGATAATTCCCTTCTGGATGAATGAGTGTACACAGTTACAGACCCTTGCCTTTGTCAAAGAAACTGTGGCGTTCTCTTCTGGACAGTGTGCAAAGTTCACTTCTGAAAATATCAGCTCAACAGTAGCCATCCGGGAATGGGGTGGCAGAGAGCCCTTATAAGGAAATGGACCATGATTTGGTTTGTTCAACTGGTGAAAAGAAACCATTCCAGTGGGCAGAAACATTTATCCAAATGAGAAAGGCTTTTTAGAAATGTTCCAAATATGGCCTTACTTTAATCAAGCAGTGCCATCTGTTCAGTGAGTGGCAAGGTTGCAACTTTTATAATAGAAATAGCATCCAGTGCCAGAAATGAACATACAGAAATACAACTGCTGCCTATACTAAATATGCCTACTTATATTCTAGGAGCTATATAGATCTAGAAATAGATACAGATACAGGAGTAGACACAGATAGAGACACAGACACAGACAGATACAGATACAGACACAAACACAGATATATCCATTAGTGTCTGGTATGACCTTTACTAGAGATACTTAGGTCCTAGAGCTGCTACTGACAAACTGTAGAATCTTTGCTAAGTCACTGAACTTTCCTGAGACTCACCTATAATGTCCCTGAGCCATATTTGTCGTAAGAATAAAATGAGGTCATGTTTGTGCAGGTACTCCGTAAATGTAAGCAAAAGGCATAATTTGTACTAACTGTAAAGAAAGGCTCTTAGAAAAGTTAAAATTAATTTAAAAATATCTTTTGGGTACCAAGCACACTGTCAATCACTTTACACGGATGGCATTATCTCGCTTTTATCTCATTACCACACGATCAATTATGTACTATTACTATTGCCATTTTGCAGAAGAAGAAACTAGTTTAAACAGCTCAAGCGAGTTGCCTAAACTCATCCAGCTAGTAAATTCTAGAAACTGTATTTGAGCCCAGGTTGATCTCACTCCAGAGCCTATTTTCTTAAGAACACTTCCTCCCCCCCTTATCCTGTACCCCTAAAAAAAAAAAAAAACAGAGGGAGCTGTTTTTGTTTGTTTGTTTTAGCTTTATTACTGTGATAATTACTTTGCTTCTGGTTTTGGAGAAAAGGTTTTTAAGATTCATGATTAATTTTTCAAATTCTAAAGTAAAACTAATAAAGTTTGCCTAATATATACATATATGTCTTTCTATAACAGAAAAATCAATATGTATATTGAAAACCTTTAGGATGGAGTCTTTTAAAATACTATCCTGCTACACATATGAAAGACCTACCTTACAGATGTAACAAGTCATTATGAAAATACCAAAAGTGCCAGTATTCACTATTTTTAGCTGTCTTTTTCAGAGTTCCCCACTAATCTTTGTACATAGATATGTAAATCAATAAATAGTTTATAATATTTGACTTAATATTGTTATTCATGCCAATTATGTTTTATAGTATAAAGGGGATATGGGGAGGGGCAGAGGGAAACAACAAAGAGAGTAAAGTGGTTTGAGAAGAGATTAAGGTCTCATCAGTTTTTTTGCCTGACAATGATTAAGATACCTGCTATGAGGCAGCTGGTTATTGTAAAATAAAAAACAAACTCCTAACATACCACACGACATAGAATTTAATAAAAGCATCTCTGTAAAAATAATGAATAGTCCCACCAATGTCAAAATGTGTGCAAACTGCAAAGCTACTGGGTGTGTGCGTGTGTGTGTCTGCATGCACACATGCACACAAATATTGAGCCTTGGCCCCTCAAACCTTCTGACTGAGCAAGGCTAACATGTAACACCAGATCCTACCACAATACGAAGCTGAATAATAAATGCTATTTAAGAGACAGGAATGAAGCATGTGGGAATAGCTAACTCCTATCAGGAGCATTAACTGAGACACAGATAGAGAACTTAAGAATTTAGGCAGCGGGGCTTTGCCTGCCACTTGCCCTCTTTCCCAATCTTCTCACCGTTACTTTTCTTTGCCTTTAGAGATATGTTCGAACATAGTTTTATTTGTTTTGCTTTGTATCAAAGAAATGTAAAGAGAGCATACAGTTGTGAATAGATAGAGGGAACCAGGGTGGACTGAGGATAGTACTGGCATTCTATATCAGAGATTCTACAAAAATTTTCTTGAAAAAATGGGGCAGATATGAGATGTCCCGAAGCCCTGGGTTTTCATAAGTTTTAAGACATTAGTTGATTTGTTGTGGGCATTTCATATTTGTTGTGCTAGGTTACAGGATTTGGGCTGGTTCCTGAAATCCTTACCAGAAGTGTTACTTTTTGTAAAGAGTCACCTTGCAAGGTTTTTGTTCTGTTTTAGTTTCTTTTTGCTTTTGATTTTTTGGGAGGTGGGGCCAGAAAAATTCCTGCTGAATTCCACCATCTAGATATCTCTCTTTATAGTATAATTTAGTCTTTATAGCGTTTTCTATGAATATTACTCAGTAATTTGATTTTTATAATATCAATTATTTTTCATTAAATACAGATCTATAGCACCTTTTAAATGCCATTTTATAGTCTATTGGTATAATTAATCCTGTCTTTTGGGACTTTTAGGATCCTTTTCTTATTTTTCTTTTCTAAACAATACTGTGACAAACACATTTGTAGCATACAACTTGGTGAATTTATCTGAATACACTCTAAAGTTAAGTTATTACAGAGGAGAGAAAGTCTCGTGTTTGGGGAAGATAACTAGGGCTATAGAATGATAGTTCTTGGTGGTAGCTACTGAGGGATGGGTTGGTGGGGGAAAAGACTAGGGACTGAGAAGCCTGTAACTTAAACTCAGGCAATGGCACAGAAGCACAGATGATGAGTGCAGAAAAGATATCTGGAAGGTGAAATCAACAGGATGAGGAGACTAATCCATATGGGGTGGAAGAGAGATTTCAGGAGAGAGAGGGGTCAAGGGTGACCTCAAGGCTTGTAGCTTGAAAGACTGGGGAGTAGATAATGAGTTCCAAATGGACCATGCTGAGCATGAGGTGCCTTCGAGGCATCCTGGTAGAAACGGCCAATGATCAGGCACAGGTAGAGCTATGATAGAATCCCAGGGCAGAGACCTGCTCAAATTTATACAAATAAGACAAAGATGGCAACACCTAGTTTTATTTCACAACGCTTGCTCTACTACCACAAGTCCATCTGCTTGTTCTCGTTACCTTCTTCTTTCACCCCTCAAATTTTAAAGACACAATGTGATGAGGTGGGGGATTACACAGTATATTTCCTTGGTTGTTATCCAAAGTCACCGAATTTGATGTAACAGCTTTTTTTTTTTTTTTTTTTTTAAGCATTAATACCTTAACCTCAAAGAACAGCTTCAGTTTTACTAAGGAGCATACTGATTGAGGGGGGAAAAATAACTGTAGATTTAAAACCAGAGTGCATATAGAACAACAACAAACAAAACAAAACAAAACAAAATTACTGGAAAGTAGTGAAAGTAGTGTTATATTTTGAAAAATACTGATACATGCATTAAGACATTTGATTTTTACCATAACCTTAGAAGGCGTAAACGTTTTTGTTACCAATTTACAGAACTGAAGAAACTGGGGTTCTAAAAAGCTAAACAATTTATTCTGTTGTTTTTCACAGTGAGTAGATGTCAAAGTTCAGAGTTGAACCCTGTGCTTAAGACTCCAACACCTGACTGCTTTCCCACTCTCTGTCAAGTGCATCAAAAATATTTTTCTTTACTGCCTCTTCCTTCTCTTTCTCTTCTCCTCCTCCTCCTAATCAAGATACTTTGATGTTGTTGTGAACTCAAAGTTTATGTCATTCTTAAGACAAAGAAGGTTTCAAGTCATTTCACGAACATTTATGAAAGTGCTCTGCACTACAGAGCAGGGGCAGTGCGCCATACTCTCGGGCACTTCCCACTCCAAAGCTGCAGCTTGATGCCCCACTTGGCTAGGGTTTGAGCCCTGGCAGACCCATTGCTGTTCTAGTAACCTGTTCTTCTAGTACATTCTTCAGTCATCTCCCCTCCATAAATCCTGCCTGATCACTGTGGCTGTGACTCAAGCTCATACTGTGTTTTGGAGTCTAAATTGTCACCACTGGCAATAAACAAAGATTTTTAAGTGTGCCTCTTTCTCCATAGTGAAATCTCTAAAAATTTATAAGATCATGATCATTCTTTAGCTACATGGTTCAAGTTTAAAGCAATCCTGTATCTCTTTTTCTTGCTTTCTCTACCTCAGTTCCAGAGATTTATAGACTATAATTCCCACATAATGCTACTCAGAAGTCACATTTCTGTTTCAGTTTTTTATAGACAGAGTTTAATCTGGAAACTTTTGTTTTACTATTTCAATTTTCTTAATCTTAAAGATGAAATGTAGTTTCTTTGGGTTCCCAATTTATTTTGGAAAGCCATCATAACTGTGACAGGAGAACTCTAACCAAGATAACAGAAAAAATATTCTAATCGGACTCAATTTTTATGTTAGTTTATTGAATGCTTGGTGCCACTTTTTTAAAGAGCAGCTTTATTGAGCTACAACTGAGATACCATAAAACGTACCAACTTAAAGTGTACAACTTGACAGGTTTTGACAGATGTATATACCTGTGAAAACTTCACCACAAGCAAGGCAAGGGTTATATCCATCACTCCCAAACTTTCCTTGTGTTATTTCTGAAGCCCTGCCTTCCCCTCCACCCTGGCCTTCCCTTGGCAGACAACCGTTGAGACACGTTATGTCAGCCATCCAATCCTCTCCAATTTTTCTATAAACTCAATTTTATTTTAATAAACACCACACCAGATTCCTTTAAAATATGGCAAAATAATCATGGGAGGGGAACTTTTTAAGATGAATTATACAAATTAGAAAATACAACAATGGGGGCACCTCAGTGGCCCAGTGGTTAAGCCTCCAACTCTTGATTTCAGCTCAGGTGACGATCTCAGTGTCGTGAGATCACTTCGCACTAGGTCTGGAGCCTACTTGAGATTCCCCCTCCCTCCCAAATTCTCTCTTTCCCTCCCCTTTTGCCCCTCTCCCTTCCTCCTTCGCTTTAAAAAAAGGGGGGGGAGGAAAAAAAAAGAAAACAATGAACATGCCAGTATAAAACTAGGCAAAATCCATCAGTGGAGAGTGACTGTTCCCCCAAAAGGCTGAGAAAGAAGTTCAATTCTAACAATCAAATAAATGGCAATTAAACTAACAGATAATAATTCATACGAATCTTTTTAAAAACGATTTTGTTTATTTATTTATGTATGTATTTGAGAGAGAGAGAGAGTGTGTGAGTTCCGGGGAGGAGTAGAGAATCTCAAGCAGCCTGTGCACTGAGTGAGGAGCCAGACTCAGGCCTCAATCTCACGACCCTGAGATCATGACATGAGCCAAAACCAAGAGTGGGACACTTAACTGACTGAGCCACCCAGATGTCCCTATACAAATCTTTTTGATAAAGATTTAAAAGATTAAAATAATTCTAAGGGTTGGGTGCATTTTTGAAAGCAGACACTAATATATAGCTGGAAAATAATGCAGATTTTTGGAGGGTAATTTGGCTATAACTATTTTATGACTATATCACACCTATACATATAGTAACATGGCTATACTATATTAAATGCACATAATTTTTGGTCAAGTCACTTGTCTAAAAATACTAAGAAACAAGTGAACAATGTCAACAGGTAGGAGAAACAAATGTTTATCATTAGCAAATTGGCTAAATATACTTTGTTCACCCATATGATGGAATAGAAGCCATTTAAATGGTCAAGTTTATCTGTATGGAGTAAGGTGGAAAGAAAAAATAACAAAAGAATGAAATACGTACAGAATGATTTATTTTGTATGGAAAAATACTCATAGTGTGTTGTGCATGCATAGAAACAACTGTGGAAAAAAACTATATGACATTTAATGGAAGTTCTCTCTGAGAGTGGGAGTAAAAGTACAAATTTCACTATATATACATATATATATGTTTATATATATATGTTTATATACGTAATTTTACTGAGAAGTATTTCCTACTTTTTAGTTTAAATTATTTTAAGTATCAGTATGTATAATATGTTCCTTTATTTTTCAATATTCTATAAACATCTAAGAATATTCTGAAAGAAAACTACAAAATGTTGACTGTCATTTCTAATTACAGGGAGTATTTTTAACAATTTTTGTTAATCTGGACTTTTCTCATTTTTTTTACAATGATCTTTTATAACTTGTGTAACAAATGCTTCTAATAAACTTCCTCTGTTTAAGTAAAATCTATGTAACAAAAACATCCTTAATACGAAAGAATCAATCTCTTAAATGTTCTTTTCAGATGCTGACCATAACAATCAAATATATGGTCACTGGGGAGATTTCTGTTTCCTGCCAAGATGGAGCAAAAGGGAGCCAGGTTTACATCTCCTTATGAAAGAACTGTAAAACCAGACAAAATACATGAAACAACCATTTTTAGACATTAGGCAACAGGTTGCACGGGACAGCGAGCAGTGAAAAGGAAAGCACATCAGGTGAGTCCCATAACTGCCCCAGCTTTCTGCCTGTAAAGAGTTTCTAGGCCTCAGCATAGCGAGGGGGAACCCAGCCAGAGCCCGTCAGTGTCCCTACACTGAGGAGATAGAGCCAGGAATTTGGGGAGTCAGGCAGATAGTTTGCTGAGCAGAATGACATAGGAGAGAGACAGCAGAACATGCAGAGAACTTGGGACACCTGCCCTGGCTTCCCTTGAGTCTTCACATGAGCACTGATTAGCTTCAGGAAGATGGGGTTTCTAGAAGAGGGCTGGAGTTAGGGATGGCAAAAGAGAAAGAGGAAACTTTTAGGAAGGTGATACACTATGTTTTTCATCTTTATTTTGGTAATTTTTTCACAGGTGTGTACACATGTATTAAGGTTTGCCAATTGTAAACTTTAAATATGTGCAGTAATTGTATATGGTTTTATCTCACAAGAGTTCTTAAAATAATTCTGTAATGAAAAAATACATAGTGAAAAATGAACTGATAGGGGATTGCTAAACTTAACTCTTTCGTATGTACAATACAACCTAGCATCAATTCACATGTCTTCATGTTATCCAATGATATGGTGAGAAAGCCAGTGAGGATGCTACCAAAACACCTATGCACCTACTTTGCATCCAGAAGTAGAAAATTACTTTGAAAAATCTTGGTGGTTTTCCCTAATAGACCAAAGTTTTGCTAACATATGAATATGTAATCATGACTTATCATGCTAAGAAACCATAATTCACTAATAACACATAAGGCCATAAACCAGAGTTTGCTTGCTGCCCCCCCCAATAAAACCGATAATACCTGTATCTTTGGAAGACACCCAACCCCAAAAGGGAAAGGATTTTATGCCAAGATAGGTGCAATCATGCATGGGGTAGAGTCTAGGCAATGAGAACGAGCCTTGGTTTAACTGAACATTGAGAACCATGCTTTGATTAGGACATTTGTAGGAGAGCAGGAAAGTTGGTGACTATATTATATGGAGCTGGCCCGAGCTGAATCTACATTGTGGGTGGACAGCGTATGCTCCCTGAATCAGCAAATTATCAGTGGGACAAATTTATCTATATTGACTGTTCTTAACCAAATTATGTGAGGTAAAATAGTATCCTGGCAGCCGCTGTGGGGATTTTGGGGTACTGCACTGGTCTAAGTAATGTATTATTGATCTATAGTTAAATTAATCTGAAGGTCAGACTTCTAGGCTTTCTCTCAGTCTCACATTCTGAATCAATTGTTGTCATTTAGGAAAGGCTACATTAGAGGTTCCTGATTCATCTTTAGCCGGAATAACAGGAACAAACCCGGTGTTGCAGTATGTGGGCTGTAAATGCAACAAAATTAGTGCCTCTATATTTTGCCTTACAGATTGTTCCCGAATTATGGCCCCAGAGTCATGCTGCATTGTTCACTTGAAGTTTCTATACTGAGAGAGAATTTAAATAGCCCATTTGTTTACATTGAAACTTAGTCCATAGGTTCTTATCAACATTTATTTCAGGTTTTTTAGATGAACAATGCTGCCAATTAATATGTGAGTTTACGAGAATTTTCCATTCTTATGTGTATGTGTGTGTTTGTGTGTGTTTTAACCAGACAATGGTGGATTTTCAGGTTCTTAAGGACTAAAGTGGAAAACATAAAGGACAATCCAGATCATAAATAGCATATTCCACTCGCTGAATTGGATTTCCATCCCATTATCACACAATACCATTTGTGCTTTAAAATAAACCAAGGGGAGGGGCGCCTGGGTGGCACAGCGGTTAAGCGTCTGCCTTCGGCTCAGCGTGGTCCCAGCGTTATGGGATCGAGCCCCACATCAGGCTCCTCTGCTGTGAGCCTGCTTCTTCCTCTCCCACTCCCCCTGCTTGTGTTCCCTCTCTCGCTGGCTGTCTCTATCTCTGTCGAATAAATAAATAAAATATTAAAAAAAAATTAAAAAATAAAATAAAATAAACCAAGGGGAACATTTCACATAAAAGGTATTACTTTTTACAATGCAGATCCCCCGACTGGGAAACAAATGAATGTTTAAAGCTTACTTCAGCCCAACTGTTTTCCCTCTCAAAAGATTATACTATTAAATGACAGGGGTGACTTAAGAAAGTAGTGTAATTTGCAGAATATTGGCTATCAAAAAAAAAACTTCTAAAGGAGAATGCATAAAAAGAACTATGAAATGTCTGAGAAGTGGTGGCTAAACTCTAAGAAAATTATAACTATTTCTGTGTCACTGTAAAGTCAACTTCTCTATTTCCTCAGGCAAGCCACTTTGCTGTGGTCTAGAAATTTTACAATCCACAATAGAAGTGGGTTTATCATGAAACTAGGAAGCTTCACAGCCTCTTTCCAAGGCACTGGAGATGGCTCTAACACTGGGGTGACATGCTCAGATGATGGGAATTTTACGAAAGTTAAGATATTTCAACTACAGTTGTTTAAGGCTAATGTCTACTCACTCGTTTTCACACTGATGCTTTCCCTTAGGTGGGGCGGTACTGGATTGACTATGGCCTTTCGGGGAGCTAGCTAATTAGAAGCTGAAGAAAGGCGTTGTTAGTTCTGGTTTGGTGAGTGTAGAGGACTGTCTAATCACTATGCTGTACACCTGAAACTAATATAACACTGTATGTCAATTATATTCAATAATAAAAATTTAAAAAATAAAATATTAAATATTAAAAAATAAAACAAGAAAAAACGTATTGGCAAACTAAGGTTAATATTTTTTAAAAAACACTAATACAACCTTTGCCTTTAGCTAATAATAACAGAATTATTTTTTTTAAACTATGAATCTACATATGATATGCTGATTAGCTCTGTATGCTTCACGCTATTATGTCCTATCATTCCTTGTACATCATTTGTACATAAACATTTTAAATTTATTTTTGAAGTTGGGGATTTTCCTTTTTTTTTTTTAAGATTTACTTATTTATTTGAGAGAGAGAGAGCATGAGCACAAGGCGGGGAGAGACAAAGAGGGAAAGAATCTCAAACTCCCTACTGAGCATGGAGCCAGACATGGGGCTCCATCCTAGGACCCTGAGATCATGACCTAAACCCAAACCAAGAGCTGGACACTTAATCAACTGAGCTACCCAGGAGCCCCTAAGGTTGGGGATTTTCAAAGCTTTTTTAAGAGATAAGGAAAATATTGATTTCAAATATACCTATATCTATATACAGGTCTATATATTTTACAGCTATTTTTATAAATCTAGTGACACATTTCAAAGAATTAAAAATCGTCCTAAGATATATCATCATCTTCCATGTGTGGGAGATAACTGTAAATAAGACTCAAGAAGTTTGGAGTTTGAGGATTTACAGAGAAAAATATTTTTAAATAATTATGAAAATACTTTAAAGAAAGTATTCAGAAGAAAAAGTTTGTATCATAAAATATGACTGTGCTCACATTAAAAAACCCAATGTTTTAGAAATAAAGATTTGAATTAAAATTAGTTTAGGAAATAATTTTGCCTTAAAGATTACTGAACAGAGCTAAGAAACACATACCTAATTAATCTTATTTTTATATTTCTTTATAGGAAGAAGAGATGTATGTAACTGAAGTACACCAAATCAGTGATTTTCAACCTGGAATCAGTACCCTGCAATGGAAACATGGATATGATTCCAGTGGCACTTGTACTCCTAAAATTAAATGCCAGCTCTCTGTGTGGTCATATGGACATGTATAGTTTCCAAGAGAGTACTGCCAGATCTCATTAGATTCTTAGAGGATTCCAGAGCCCCTAAAAGAGTAAAAAAACCCATAAACCCAATTTATTCTATTTTCCAACTGGAATAGAGCATTTTCACTGGGAAAAGAAATAGTTCTCATTATGATAGTGACGGCCCAATCCCACCCACTCATCAAAAAACAGGGAGGAAAACAAATCCAAGGAAGATTTGATATTTTCAAGGAACAAAGTGTTCAGGAGACATATTCATTGAACAATTCCCAAAGTGCTCATGTGTGAGAAATGTGAAAATCCTAAAAATACTGTTCAGTGACATCTCAAAAGTTCTTTAAAATACTAGACTGAAAAATAGAATCTTTTTCCAAGTCAGTCTCAAATACAATGTTGTTACCCTTATGTTTTTAGAATACTGAACAATATTAAATACTCTTTGAGTCTGTGAATATTAATACTATGAATATGAGCTTCTGCATTCATTAAATTTAAAAGATGATTAATCATTAATTTGCACTAAGGTTATAAAAACTACCTTCAATATGACTGACAAACATAGTAAGTGACAGGAACATGTGGACCAGTGCTGACAGCAAACCTTCCTGTGAAGTTTGCTGACCAAATTATATCAGAGGTGCAGCAAGACAAGAGTGACATTTTTCAAAAAGTCTGCCACTAGATGAATTATTGAAGCAACCCCAAACAGGTTTAATGGAGGAGATTATGGCCATGGTCAGTTGTATTTTCACAGTTAGGAGAGAGTATTAGAATTATTTTGTATCTTTCCAGTGACATGCCTCATATCAAGAGTTGGGGGTTGATAGGGAACCAGACTTTATTTTTTTTTTAAAGATTTTATTTATTTATTTGACAGAGATAGAGACAGACAGTGAGAGAGGGAACACAAGCAGGGGGAGTGGGAGAGGAAGAAGCAGGCTCCTAGCAGAGGAGCCTGATGTGGGGCTCGATCCCATAACGCCGGGATCACGCCCTGAGCCGAAGGCGGACATTTAACCGCTGTGCCACCCAGGCGTCCCAGGAACCAGACTTTAGCACAAAGAAGATTTTTCTCAAAATAAGTCTTGTGCAACAAGCAAAGAGCTTATCTTTATGAGTTGATTTCCTCTCCTGACAAGGCAGTTTAGGAATTAGGGATGTTCTGAGATGGATTTCTATAACGGGAAGCTGGATTCTTATATGTGGGGAATCCTTGTCTGTACTTAAATTCTGTGGTTCTATGATT
The DNA here is from genome assembly GCF_002007445.2 of Ailuropoda melanoleuca. Lineage (NCBI taxonomy): Eukaryota > Metazoa > Chordata > Mammalia > Carnivora > Ursidae > Ailuropoda > Ailuropoda melanoleuca. Next base: position 39,332,747 of record NC_048220.1, read on the forward strand.
TTCAGAAATTATCTGCTACTACAGAGAACATGGCCTGGAAATAAGGCATCTGCTTAAGGAACACCCTTAGACAGCTCCGGATGAAACCTAACATGAGACTAAAGGAACGGAGAGGTTAGTCAGTACCGAGTAAAGTTTTGCACAATGCCCAGGATCTTACTGCCAGTTACATTAGTGAATTTTGAACCATAGCTCAATTACTTTTTTCTCTGAGAAGATATGAGAAAAAGATTAAAGCTCTTCAAGGCAAAAGCATTATATAAACCTAAAGAATTCTCCTACTTTGGAAATGTGCTTGCATGTAGAAGTGTGAGCAAAGGGAAAAATCGGAAGTGATAAGGAAGAAGGCGTAAGCAGGACCAGAGTGGTGAATGGCCTTCAAGATAAGGATAAGTAATTTGAAATTGGTTAGGAAAGCAATAGGGAGCCAGTAGAAGGAATTGAAATGATGAGTAATGGAAAGTTAGAAGATTAGAAAAGCAGGACAGATTACCTTGGGAGGCAGGATTTTGAAATGATTAAAGTATAATGGCCAGAGAAGAGATCGTAGAATTGAGATAGGAAACCAAAAGACAAGGATGGAGAGACCTATTACTGAAACAGGAATAATACGTTCATTAAGATCCAGGAAAGCAGTTTGTAAACAGCAAAACTGAGGCCTTTAGTGAAGCTTGGGTGTTCTATAGCTTTGATCCCAGAAATGGCATATACATTTGCCACTTACTAGACAACTATCAGGAAATGTTTTTTGCATAAATAAAGAAAAACATAGCTCTTATATACAATAACTTAAAATCATCACTTTGTGACATCAAAGTCGACCATTAAATGAGAAAGTCTTGACAGTTTACACCATGGTTTCCTTTAAAGAACTGCTTAGACTTTTCTCTACAAGTTAAAGAAGAGCATTAATGCTTAAAGTCTCAATCTGAAAACGGCATTGAATTTGTTCTCAATGTACTGGAAGCCGATGAGAAAAATACAGTCAAACTCACAACTGCAAATAACGTGTAACTTCAAAGAGAAAAAAAATCTAGTACTTCTCCCAGATCTTTTCAAACTAGATTCAACAACCTGATTAATTTTTTACTTTCATGGTTTAAAACTAAGATGAATGAATTAGAAGAATGGTTCCATTCAAAACACCTTTTCCCTTTTTAACAAATCTAACACAGTTGTCAATAAAACAATTACTCTTTTAGTCACAGAAAGCTTCAAAAGCTGTTCTAATTCTCCTCTTCTTTTAGTAGATGCAAATTATATCTAGAGAGAGCAAATTCCAATAGTTAATGGATAAGGTGGCTGAAGATGGGGAAATCAGTGCCTTGAGTTATCTCTGTGTTTCTTCCAGGGCTCACTCTGGGCTTGCTACAGAGTCAGCAATGACAACAGCTAACCTGAGCAGGAAGAGAGCTTTAAAAAAAAATCCATAGAAATCTTAAAAGACTCCACAGACAGTAGCCAGTATCTATTCTTAAGGGCCATTTAAGTGCCCCTTCCAGGTCTCTTAAAAAATATATAATTAAAAGCAACTAGAAAAAGCTATGTTTTCTGGTTAGTAGTTTCTAGACTATGTTTTATGGTAGAGTTGCTTTATTGTAATGTCTTGCTAAAAAATCAGTATTTAGTAAGCAAGGTTGTTTTGTTACCAATTCGATTTCTTGATTTCATATCATTTACTAGCTTCTCAACCATTTGATTTTTTTTTGGATGTTTCAAAAGCCATGCAATAGCTAAATAAAGACCCCTCAAAAGTGAATAGTCGACCAAACAACAATTCAGCCCAAATGAATATGCTGTCGTTTTTATAAAGTGTTATGTTTATACACTATATAATCATAAGAGACTCAACTTCAATAAACAGACTGTGGGTTGCTGGAGGGGAGGTGGGTAGGAGGATGGGGTAATTGGGTGATGGGCATTAAGAAGAGCACTTGAAGTAATGAGCACTGGGTGTTGTATGCAACTGATGAATCACTAAATTCTACCTATGAAACTAATGATACAGTATATGTTAATTTTAAAAAAGCAAGAATTTGGAATTAACAAATAATAAATTTTTATTTCATAAAAACTAGTGGTTAAATGAGAACAAAACTTGTCAAATCAATGTACTGTTTCATTTATCAACTTCTATTACAGATAAGAACAAGCTTTGATGTTACATTTAGTGGACACTCGATAAATGTGCTTTATTATTTTTTTCTTTAATAGAAAAGAAAAAAATAATTTTATCTGGACCTTCCTTCTGAAATCTGGCTGTCAGGATGCTAATATCACTTAAATAAGGACTGTCACAAGAAGTATTTGGGTCATCAGATATATGGAACTAACTTTTCCATGGAAAACAATTGTGGTTGTTGAGTATTATAATAGTTCCTGTCTTGATGTGAAGAGAATAGGTGGATTTATGATAACTGAGAGCCTAGTCCTTTAAAGTATTTTTGGAAAAAAAAACATTAGATTGGGGGAGAGAAAGAAGAAAGGAATGAAAGAAGCAAGGAATCCATCCACATGGCATTTCTCAATGCCTGCTAGTTCCAAAATATCTCACCATTTGCAGTGGATGCTGTGATGATAACCCCTTCAGGAATGAATGACTCATCTTCCTACGTTCGGAAAGTGCTCTCAGCTATCAGCCCCCTTTGTGAATTGCCTCAGCTAAGGAGGGCCACCTTGCCCAAGCATCTAATATTGAGTCAACAAGAGGATATAAAGGCCCAGCTCCAGAGTTGTTTAAGATAGCCCTGAAGACCCACCCCAGCTTCAGAACTCTCTATTGGGTCTGCTGAGGCCTGCATAGAAACTGTATTACAGACCAACTTTTTCTTCTCCTTCCTCTCCTGATTCTGCTTTCTTTCCTCCCTTCCATAGGTTATGGTCCCACGAATCTCCTCAGAGTCTGCTTCTCAGGAACCCAATCTGAGAACCAATCACATTAAGAATACCCAGTTAGTCCCCGCCTCTGACCATTCATTCTTTGTAAGAGTTTACTACTGAAATACAGCCCGTGAAAAAATGAACCCTAGACATTTCCAATTCTCCATATTTTCCCCTATGTACATCTCCACTGATACGCCACCTAATCATTCACACTTACCAGCACAAATTCTCTGCTTGCACAATAGGTTTGTGTTGCAAGCTCAGGGTAGGTAATGATAAGCACATAGAGTGCTAAGAGATGCTAAGAGAACGTTCCCCCTGCAAAACATATAAAACTCTTATAACTAATATTGATATCTATTTAAAATAGATATCAACAGTAATATAATTAAGAAGTGTGCATTTCACTGTGGCCTTTTCAACTTCCTTATGATTGTGCATTTGTTTAATAGAGATCTCAGACTTTATTGCCTACCCACTTTTTTTTTTTCCCCAGAAGAGCAATCATAAAACTTTAACTCTTCAACCATTCTATCTCTAGATTCCCATTAATTGGAGATCAGGAAATACTCATTTAAATACAGCAGTTCAGATCTGATTGTATGTTCATTTTTTAAAAATTCCAACATGGAAACTATCAGAAATATAAATGCAGTTGATTGACAAACAAGAGATGCCGAATTCCCTTATTTGGTAAGCCACTGATTCGCTCATGCCCAGGAAGCTAACTTAGATAGTATTCCTTGATACATAAATACCACTTATCTGACTCTGCTTATTCAAAACAGATTCATGGATATTTAATAATAGTAATTAGAATTGAAGTGTCATATTCTAGAAGAATTTCACTGAATAAAGGTACTTTATAGAAAATCAATTTTTAAAACTGAAAGATATTATCTCACACTTCAAAACTGAAGCTAGTAAAATATATCTTTTGGTTAGGTTTCCCATTACTGTCGATTGAGCTGACTATTCTTTAATTAAATGCTAAGCAAAAAAAGGGGGGCAAAGGGGCAGGGGGAGTGTTAAAAAGCAGTGATTATATGTGAGGATGTAATGGGAACATACATTCTGTTCCTGAGAGATCATCTGAAACTATGGTGAATGTGCTATTTGTGTCTAGAAGTGGAGCAGTGTGGAAATGGTGAAGACTATACACAGAACATGGCAGAACATACTACTTTATAGGATTAGAAATGGAATTCGAAGCTACAGAAAGAGGAGAGAATGAGGGAGTGCATACATAAAAATTCTTCCTATTAGCAATTTGGCCACTGAGGGTTTACTCCAACTCTGCACTTGCCCCAATCTAGTCTAAGAAAATACTTCAAAATCATGGAACCAAAGAAAAGTTCCTTCAAATGTACACTCAACTATAATTCTTCTAAATTAATTCATCACAATAGCAGTGCATATGGAGAAAAGTTCGAGAGGAATGGAGAGGGAGGAAAAGAAAATGACTCTCTTCACATAGCATTTCTCCGAGCCTGCTGGTTCCAGAATATATTGTCATATATTAAAAAGTTGAGGGTTGCTCATCTATTCACCACTGCTGGTCATTTATCCCTTGACAAAAGCATGGGTTTCTAGGCAGACCTTGTGGTTTGGAATGCTTTGTTAATATAATTGCCTTCTATTCTGTCTATGTTTGCTGATTTGTATCCAGTATGGTCATTACTGGCTCCTCCTAGAACTACTGTTTAGAGTAGTTGGGGAGGGTTCACTATATAGGAAAATTGCATTTTTTAACAGTTTTATCAAGATGTAATTCAAATACCACACAATTCACCCACTTAAAATATATGATTTTAAGTATATTTTAGTGTATTCACAGAGCTGTACACCCATCACCATAAATTTAGAACACTTTCATTATTCCCAAAAAGAAATCTTTCACTCCTTAAGCCATCAATCTCCTATCCTCCATGCCTCCTCTAGCCCTATATAACCACTAACATACTTGCTATCTCTATAAGTTTGTCTATTATGGACCTTTCATATAAAGGGAATCATGTAATACGCCATTCTGGCTTCTTTCACTTTGTATGTTTTCTCAAAGTCCATCCATATAACAGCGTGTATCAGTTTTGAATAAATTTTATTGTCAAGTAATACTCCATTGTATGGATACACATTTGTTTATTCGTTTATCAGTTAATGCACACTTGGACTGTTTTTGCTTTTTGCCTATTCTGAATAATGCTGCTATGAACATTCATTTACAACTTTTTGTGAGAACACGTGTTTTCAATTCTTCAGGGCATAAACCTAGAAGCATGATTGCTAGATCAAATGGTAACTCTATGTTTAATCATTTAAGGAATGGCTGTGTTCCTCATCATTTAAGGAATGGCTGTGTTCCTCATCATTTTCTTTCATTCCTATATGTCTAAAAAACAAGTATCCAAAAAAATCACTGCCAAATTCTTCTAATATGGTATAGTTTGCTGCCCGCACATCTTAGGCCAAAGCTCCTAGTTAAAATGGCCTTGGTTGTTTCACAAATTAACACAGCAAGTGCTTAATATTCCAGACATTCACTAGACATGGAATTATAATAGCATAAGTCTTGTTCATACAACATACCATATATTATCAATAAAAATTAAGGTTAAAAGAATGAAGCATATGATGACAGGTGTCTTATAATAATACTCTCCATGTTATGTTGTTGTTTTTGACTTTCAATATAAGACACATTGGAAAAATAATGTCACCACTAATAAAAATAGGCAATATCTTACATTTATGTAGTATTCTAAAGTTTATCAGTAACTTCAACCTGAACATTATTCATCTAACCCTCACAGCATTTAAGTTAAAAATTCTCCTCTTGCAGAGATGAGAGAACCACAATTCAAGCAGGCTAAGCAGCTTCCAAATATTAAATAGCTAGTTACAGAGCTGGGTAAGACTTGATCCCAAGACTCCAACATTCAGGTATAGAACACTTTCAGTTATAACTATTCCAGTAAAAGGAGAACTCCGAGCTACAAGCATTTGCTCAATCTCTTCTTTTGTCTTTCTTTTCTATATTCCCCACCTCCCACACACCATACACAATACTCAAACCACATGCTCGTTCATACACATGCAAACACAACACACATATGGGAAATTTTAAATTATCCTTTACTATATTATCCTTAGAGTGAAACTTAATAACTGTTCAGTTAGAATCAACATAAAAGAAAAAAATTATGAATACCACTTATTAAAAATAAAAAACAATAAAAATACCCCTTATTGTTTGTTTACTCTATGCCACATATAGTAGTGATCAGTTTTTAAATACATCATCTTATTTAATCCTTAAAAAATCATATGAGAGAGATATCATTATGTGTACCTTATAGATTAATAAAATAAAGACAGACCTGAAGCTCAGGGATATATGACTTACCAAAGCCTCATGCCTGGCAAGTGTTCGTCCTGGGTGCTAGAATTCTCAGGTCTGCTGAATTCAAACCCCAGGCTTTGAGACTCTCTACTCTATACCACCTACCTAAGAGCCCAAAGCGGATAGCTAGATTTTCAAATGGGCCATTTGGTGTTTGATGCTGCCTGAGTGATTACTGTGGTTCATAAATATCAATACCAAAGCCAAAGTCTCTTTTACTGCATGGTTTTAAAACTAACTTCATATTATTTTTAGAATATTTTAATGCTACTTAAATATTTTAGGGCCAAGCCCTCACTGTATAATTAAAAGCTACAAACTCCAAGGGAGATCTTCATGCTAGGAAAGGATGTGTTTAACCAGTAAATAAAAGCAACTTTTGCAAATTTCAAGTAATGTCTGATGGGAGAGACATTGCTTAGAGTGAATCAATTGAGTGGATGAACAAACTTATTGGTTTCTCATTGGCAGACATAAGGTAAATGGTGTCTTAATCTTTCTTTTTGAGAACTAGAAGGGAATTTTTAACAGAAGAGAATTGAAGCCCTAAAAAAATGACTATGTCACACAAAAGTGGAAAAAAAACAGGCAGAAAAGACTTCTAAAGCTAGACAGGTAAGGTCAGAGTATTGGTAAAGAGAATTGCTAATTGCAATTTTGATTTCTTCTGCAAACTAGCTGAGTGCGGAGAACTATGAGGAAAACCAAAACCACAACTGAGAAATGCTTTTCTTCTCCAACTGTAGCCTCTAGGCCTCCCTAGTAACAAGGCTAGAAGAGAAAAGTTTAGGAGTCTTAGCAGGTAAGGAATCTGAAGGACAGTCTATTCAAAACTATTGATTTTACTTAGTACTTTGTTTCAGTTGTGTCCTTTCTCTGACAGTGTTCAACTACATTAATATCTATACCAAACTGCCTAAAGAGTTTTGACCGTATTGGAATAACTTCTGTATTACGACCCCTTTCTCCCCCACCAAGGTGAGCCTTGGTTCCAGTGTACACGACACGGTCTGAATGACATTGTGCATCCTTGGGCTCCATATGCATCAAGGGATGGGCAGTGAGAAGGCTCCCAGTCCCTTGCAAGTGTCTCAAAACAACTAGATATTTTTAAAAGACTTTTAATCACGTCAATAATATCTGAATAAATAGCAGGAAAAAACACTGAATTAATAATCTATGCATTTCAACCCGATTATACTGATACACACAGACAGACACACACACACACACACAAGATTGTCCATCTATCTACCTATCTATCTATCTTTTGGAGATGGTAGTATTTTATTCTAATGAAGTCTCTCTGTTCAATGTTTGGCAAGTGAACTTATTTTTTCTTTGGGCTTCAGGCAATAATTGTTATTTCTTTAAAGTTTTCTTTTGTGTTTATGGAACCTTTATTTATTTATTCCTCATGTGTAATCTTTTTTTAATATTTTTTATTATATTATGTTAGTCACCATACAGTACATCCCTGGTTTTTGATGTAAAGTTCGATGATTCATTAGTTGCATATAACACCCAGGGCACCATGCAATACGTGCCCTCCTTACTACCCATCACCAGCCTATCCCATTCGCCCACCCCCCTCCCCTCTGAAGTCCTCAGTTTGTTTCCCAGAGTCCATAGCCTCTCATGNCCTTTATTTATTTATTTATTTATTTATTTATTCCTCATGTGTAATCTTTTTTTAATATTTTTTATTATATTATGTTAGTCACCATACAGTACATCCCTGGTTTTTGATGTAAAGTTCGATGATTCATTAGTTGCATATAACACCCAGGGCACCATGCAATACGTGCCCTCCTTACTACCCATCACCAGCCTATCCCATTCGCCCACCCCCCTCCCCTCTGAAGTCCTCAGTTTGTTTCCCAGAGTCCATAGCCTCTCATGGTTCATTCCCCAAATATCCCTTTTCAACTTCTTGCTAATGAGCTTTCTCTCCTCTGTATCCNTTCTGGGGCGCCTGGGTGGCTCAGTCGTTAAGCGTCTACCTTCGGCTCAGGGTGTGATCCCAGCGTTCTGGGATCGAGCCCCACATCAGGCTCTTCCACTGGGAGCCCGCTTCTTCCTCTCCCACCCCCCCTGCCTGTGTTCCCTCTCTCGCTGGCTGTCTCTATATCTGTCAAATAAATAAATAAAATCTTTTAATAAATAAATAAAGAAAGAAAGAAAGAAAGAAAGAATTATTGAAATATGCCTCATACACATATGAATGGGATAAAAGATGTCAAAAGTGTTCAAAGCAAGTTCTCACAAATTCTCAGTATTGTAACAACATTCACATGGAAAATATATATTTTAAAAATACCACTTATTATTTCTTCAAGCTTTAATCTACTACTCTAAGATCATAATGTCTAGGGTAACCCCTACTGGTCAGTCTACTTTCTGGCTGATGCTAAAGGATACAGGAGAAAGGATGATTTCACTGACGGGGTTGTAACCACAGGAGGAGCAACAGTTTTCCAACACTGCATTTAGCGGCAATATTATTACCTTTTTTCTTTTTGGTCATCTAATTTTTGCAGTGATCCTCCTGAAGATCTTAGCACATTTCACTTTTATGAAACCAAGTTTTAATAAACATATTAGAATTTTAAAATTCTTGTTTAAAATCGTTTAAAAAGCAACAGATAAAATTAATTTTGCCCAAATGAAATAGACTTTCCCTAGCATTACTTTCTGAAGAGGTAAAATTTTCCAGTGATATTTGAAAACTTTGCTACCTGCTCTAAGTTAAGGGGCCTGACAGAGCAAGAATAAACAGAGTGAGGGTGTGCCAGCACAATGCTAATTCATACGACAAAAATGAAGGAGAGGTAAAGTAAGCAACATGTGGACATATCCAGCTCACACACCCTACATTTTGTCTACTTGCAAAGTGGCATATACAACTCTGGGCTTTTGCATTAACAACGTGCAAGTGCCCCTCTTTATGGCAGCTTCTGGATGCCAGTAATTGACTTGCACTTTCTGAACTAAAATTAATAAACTTGTGCATAAGGAATTTACCATGAAAGCCTATTAATTTTCCACATCAAGATATCCAGAAATGCAGCAGAACTCAGGGTCTAGAATAAATCACATGCATGGTGATATTGTCACTTCTTCCCGGCCCACCGTATCTCTCTTGCCTTCCTTTTACGTCTGTAAAAATCAGATTAAAATGAACTGAGGGTGGTTTATTTTAGATAAGAACGAAGATGCAAAGGAGCACTGTAGCACAGAAGAAAGCTGGCCTGGGGTAGGCATTTTGGCTTTTCTGCCTGCTTGCGGTTCGCTATATTTATGGATATTACATACTGTGGTAGATTACATTCTTGTTCCCAACAATTCACTCCTTTCTCTATAAGAACATTGGTTTCACTCATCTATAGAACGTAAGAAGTAGGAAGATCGGTAGGAGAAGAAAAGGATAAAGAAGGGGGGGGGAAACAGAAGGGGGAATGAACCATGAGAGACTATGGACTCTGAGAAACAAACTGAGGGCTTCAGAGGGGAGGGGGGTGAGGGAATGGGATAGACCAGTGATGGGTAGTAAGGAGGGCACGTATTGCATGGTGCACTGGGTGTTATATGCAACTAATGAATCATGGAACTTTACATCAAAAACCAGGGATGTACTGTATGGTGACTAACACAATATAATAAAAAAAATATTATTATATATTTAAAAAAAAGAACATTTGCCGAGTGAACTTAGCAGGCCTTCTGGTAGAGGATAGATATACTGCTTTGCCCAATTGTCCAGCTGGCCATGAACTTGCTTGAATTAATGAAAAGTGAGTGGAAGGGGCAGGTATGTCATTTCAAAGGAAAAACTCTAAGAAGCAGCATGTGCTTCTACCAGCTTCTTGCTCTTTTCCAACAACTCCATGTAGGAGTTGTTCCTTTAGCACGGATCCTAGAATGGGAAGACACATGGAGCATAACTGCCTACCAGCCCTCACCAACATGTAACAAAGCAAGAGATACAAGTTTGGAATTTTAAGCCATTGACAGTGTGGCTTCTTGTCACTATAGCAAAGCTGATTGCTACATAATTCTTGATTTAACTGTAAGAAAGATGAACAAATAATAGCACCAGCTTAAGGGGCCTGCCTGTTCTACCCACTAAAACTCGTTTCCTTTGAGCATTAGATTGAGAGTCCGTCAGGGTTGGTTTGGTGGCCTGGTGACAGCAACAGTAGCAATTCAATGATCATTGACCCTACTAGCTGTTCCCTGTAGAAGGTTTTACCAAACCCACTTCTCCACTTTCTTCCAGTGAATGTAATGGTCCAACTCACTGAACTGACTGTGAAAAGAAGAAAATACTTTGCTGGAAAGAAAAACTATTCTACATCATCTCAGGGGAAATCCTGGGCAGCTCAAATTTCTCTTTGAAAATCTTACCTGTCAAAGGGCAAGGTATGGGAGGAAGAACAGGTATATGCAACATCTGGACCTTATTTTTTGCCAACAATGGAGCAGATGGAGTGATTATCTGTAGCCTTACTTGCACTGACCCTGAATATCTGTTGTTTGTCAAAACAGTTTGAATGCTTTTGGTTGTGGTTTCCCACACATACGATCACATTATTCATAGAGTTTACCTTTGAAAAGATTTAAAAAGAAAAAAGCATGAGAATTAAACACATGCATTAAGGTTGCTATTCCTAATTTCATAAATTCAATAGAAAAAAAAGCACTCTTTTAAGGAAACCACATTTACTCTCTCTAATTGCATCTAAAAAACTGAGCAAATCAGCCGCAGCGAAGAGAACTTAATCAGATACTCATTATTTTATATTTTAGTTTTATAAAATTTCCTATGTCAATGGAGTAAAAATGAAAGACAGGCAGAGCACATGGAGAGTTCTAAATTCGAGAAAGATGACTTTTACTTCTGTTATTCATTATTATTTTTCTACCTTTCAAAATAGGGTTTATAATTGCATATATTTCTAATTCTACCGAAATCCACTGATAAAGAAGGCATTGTATATGCAAACAAACATCTAGGATTCTCTATAAATGATTAATTTCAGTTGGAAAATATTAACCCCAGCTGAATGTGCCCCAGGCTTAAAGAAAGTATTTATTACAAGCCAGTGTTTCATATTAAACTTTGTGGTTTGTCCCCCCAATACTTCTAGAACGAATGTTTTTATTTCTTAATCACTTACACAGAAAATAAGTTTTAGAAATTACCCATCTTCTTATTTGCACTGTTATCTTTCAAATGGAAAATCAAAGTTTTTTCTTAGCCACTTGAAAGAAATACTGAATAATCATTTTATTTAATCTGTCTGATGTTTGCTTGGCTATATTTTAATATTTCTAACTATTTATATTTTTCTGAGCAAATAAACTATTCCACCATATGTTTAGTCTCCCACAGAATCTTACATGGTCTCCTAAATAATGGCATCTATGAAGCAGAATGATTTATTTATAAATGAATTGCATTTCCAGTATCAGTACTGGCAACATATTCCTGAACAACTGCTATGGAGACAAAAAGTATCAAAATATACAGCGGAAATTTGAACCACATCAAGCCAGCAGCCTGACAAAGGTTACCAGGATAACGTAACATTCAGCTCTGCTTCTTTTCTGACATTTGCCTCATCTCAACACACAGGCAGGAAATGTCTCCTTTTTGCCCCCTCCTTCATATTCTAAAGAGGATGTACTGCTTTGTTTTAAAATTGAGGCCAAAGTAACCAATGTTTCCCTGTTTTTAAAAGCATTTCCTTCATTCTGATGTACTTGAGTCACAATGTTGAACAGAACTTTGTGGAGTCAATGGAAGTTCTGATGCCAATACCAACTTCTATTCTTTATTGCTCTCTGAGTTCCCAAGGACTGATGTATATAAATGCTACAGAACGCCACACATGGATTTTAGCTCCCATTCCACCCAAAAAAATTAAGTCCTTGTTTATTGACATTTTTGGAGTGGGAGTGATGCAGATGTTTCATGCCATAGAGTGTGGCTGTCATGTTGGCCCAGCTGAGCTCACAACATAACTAAATCCATAAGTGACCAAGGTGCTATATATTAATATATTTATTTTGACAGCACGAATCATTTAGTATTTTGACAAGTGTACATCGTTTCATAAGAGCTTTCATACGTATTATTTTATTTTAGTTTTTGGGAAGTAGACAACAGCTGGTTCATCAACAGCCCTGTCTTCTGTGTTAAGAATTTAGATTTTATCTAGTAGTCACTAAGAGCTATTGAAGGACATAAAGCACTCAGTTTCATTTCAGAAAGATTTCTCTGACAGGCATAGAGCAATAGTGTCCAAAGTGAGATATGTGCATGCTAGAGTGTAGTCAAGGCCATCTCCTGGGTATGAGAAGAAAATACAGAAGTGTATATGTATGTGTACATATACACAAATATATATGTGTTTGTGTGTGTATATAATACTATTTAATTTTGATATTTGTTTTAAATTTTACATATTACATATGTAATATTTAAAATCATACTTAAACATTTTAATTCATGTTCAATCTTTATTTTTTTTTCCTTTTCTGATGACATATAAGATCAAAAAATTTAGAAACTATTAACAAATGGATCGAAAGCAGAAAATTAGTGAATGGCTTATGAAAATAGTCCAAATAAGAAAAAACAAAAAAAACAAAAAACGAGAGCCTGAATGAAGACATCGGGAATCGAGAAAAGAAGGGAGATGCATGCATATTCTTATGAGAAAGAAATGATAATGCCTGATTAAGTGTGAAAAGAGAGGATAAAGGAGAATGAATCTGGGGTGCACGTCCGGATGGTTTGATGGAGCTCAAACTCGAAGAGAGACTCATCATGGGTGCCCTAAAATTGGGAATTAGAAACAAAGATTTTTTGGGGGAAAAAGTTTGAGTGAAACTATAGAAGATAGAGGAGAGATGCAAAGAGAAAAATAAATGGGTAAATCTCCAGGCTCATCCCTGCCTACCTTAACAGTAATGATGCAGTTTTATCTGTTTTATATATTGGGAGTTTAGTGCAATATTTTGTTTGTAAAAAGAGGTTTCCTGGCTTTTAAATGAAATAAAATTAGAAAATTAGTGCTATGAGGTTCAGTACCTAAAGCTGAGAAATCAACATTTAAGGGCAGGAAAAATATGCAAAAGATAAAAATGTCTGTAAATAAAGATCACAGAGCTAACCTATTTATGCTCAAAAAAAACCAAACAACTTTTTAAATGGCAAAGAGAGTTCTGTCCATCAGACTAAAATGAACACATGCCCGTAATTATCATTACCTTTATATAATATCAATTTTCTGTGGCCAGAACTTTTTGGAATGCCATCCCATATCCAAAATGGATACTGCTAATGCCTAAAAGAAATCAAATTTGTGGAGCCATAAGCCTAATCACCAATATAAGGTAACTACTCTCTTCATTATCATGACTTCTCACCCTTCTACAGCTACATGTCCTTCCAGAATTGGACAAAATGCTCCATTTAAATAACAAAGTTGAAATGTCGCCAAAGGAGTATCAACTGGTTGTCTTCCTAGAGTCCTCGTAGGGTGGTAGTAGTAAATTTGTCATGGTAGAAACTTGAGTATGTACCTTGATCTCCCTCCAGGTATTCTGGCAAGCAAGGTTTAAAAGGAACCATTACCTTGTAATCAATATTAATGGACAGACTTCTGTGCTTTATGTTATAGTTGCTAGAGCAATGTAACAATGCTCCAAGGATTGTTACTGATGCTGACATTCCAAACAGAACTCCAAGTCAATGTAGTAATTATCTTACTTTCTTGTGAATATACTTTTTCTGCCTCAGGTCCCTGAACTTTTTATTTTTTTCCCACATAAAATTTCTATCCCCCCCAAAATCTAATGCAACTGAGGACAAAGACTATAATAGTATTACATTCAGAAGAATCCATTCTGAGGCTCTCAAGTGCTATGATTGGACAGCATACATTTTGCCTATGTGCAGAAGCACAATTAATACAGCAAATTTTAATGGGAAGATCATCTAAAATAACCTAATTTACTATCAATGCCAAAAGGACTAATTCCCCCACTCTTCCCTGGAATCTGAAACAGTTCAATGGGCCTTTCCCTAAAAATAATAGTAACAACAATATCTCCAAAAACATTATTCTGGAAAAAGGTCTGTGGAATCCTAAAAACTTACTTGCTATTTGCTAAACATAGTCCCAAATCTTTTGGAATTTTTCAATAAGCAATAAAGGGATTCTGCCCAAGCAAGTTCAAAAAAAAAAAAAAATTCCAAGGAGGAGCCAAACAGCTCAGTCGCTGTATTTGGATGCAGCTGTTGTGCATTTTATTCATAGGAATGCATAGCGTGGCCGACTGTTGCTAAAGAAGACTGCTGAAAGGCAGATTCTTTTTTTTTTTTTTTTAAGTAAGCAACTGAATTGTAAAAGATCCTAACAGTGATAGATTTCACAATCCCTTAAGNTTGGCCGACTGTTGCTAAAGAAGACTGCTGAAAGGCAGATTCTTTTTTTTTTTTTTAAGTAAGCAACTGAATTGTAAAAGATCCTAACAGTGATAGATTTCACAATCCCTTAAGAATGTGCCCCCTCAACGCTCCTGATTTTTGGATTCCAAGAAGAATGGAAGTGGTGAGGGGCACGACAGATGCTATTGGCCAAGCCTGCTGTCAGAGTAAAATCTGTGGCTTCCCTGTTAATATTCAAGCTCTCTTCCCCATGATGGACTGCAGCACCCTCTTCAGATCGTGGGCACAGAGTTTCGCTGCCTGTGTGAAGCATATATAAGAAAGAGCCTAGGTGCTGTGCAGATGAATCATGTGTTTGTCTGGACCAGGTTACAGCATAGGAAATGCCAAAATGAACAACAAAACCAGAGCAATTCCATGAAATAGACATTGTGAGGGGATATTACATTCCAATATAACTTCCTGTCCAATGCAAAAATTTAATTTGCCAACCAAAGCCTGTTTAGCAGAACACACACATTGTCAGTTAGCCTGAGAATCTTCACTAAGCTTGCCCAGCTTCCCTGCCAGAAATAGTTATTATAGATCCGAAGACAATATTTCTTTGATTCAAACCTCTTCTGGGGGCTTCTTCACCCGGAGGCTTTGGCAATTTCACAATGATAAAAATAAAGTTAAAATGAAAACTTCATATCTTGTATCAGTTGGCATGTTTTTGGCTCCAAGTAATAGAAAACTATGACTCTGCTGGGGTTAAAAGTGAGGAAATATCAAATTTCAGCTGCCACAAAGTGCAGAGACAGGTGACTGCAGGTGTGGTTAAAGTTGCAAAGCAGTGATATCAAGGAAGTACACCCTTTCCATCTTCCTGCTCCACATGCTGTGTCAGGATCCCTCTGACTAGCTCCTCTAGTGGCCGCAAGACTGGATAGCACTGAGAAAGCTTCCAGACATGACAAAGCCATGTCAATGATCCTCCTGAGTGTCTTTAAGAAGCCTTCCAGCATAAGTCAAGCAGAGAAAGACAATTATATGATTTGTCTCATCTATGGAACATAAGAACTAGCAAGATCGGTAGGGGAAGAAAGGGATAAAAAAAGGGGGGGTAATCAGAAGGGGGAATGAAGCATGAGAAACTGTGGACTCTGAGAAACAAACTGAGGGCTTCAGAGGGGAGGGGGGTGAGGAAATGGGATAGGCTGGTGATGGGTGTAAGGAGGGCACGTATTGCATGGTGCACTGGGTGTTATACACAACTAATGAATCAACATTACATCAGAAACCAGGGATGTACTGTATGGTGACTAACATAATATAATAAAAAAAATTAAAAAAAAAAAGAAGAAGAAGCCTTCCAGCAAACCTGTCCCATACCTCACATTCCATAAATGTGCCACCTGCCCAACTTGGAGGCTACTTGACTGCCCCTCGCCCACCTTCTAACAATACAGTACTGGATGTGATTCAAAATCAAGTCCCCATCTGTGTGTGTTTAATAAAAAGTGTCCCAGAAGGCAGGAGTCACTAAAATCCCTCCGCTCTCATTTAATTCCGAACAGTGACACAATTTATCAGTCAGGTTGATGTAGCGATTGGATCACTATGGCTTATCCCCTCTTCCATGAAACTCTCCTACAGTTTGCAGGACATCATACTCTTCTGGTTCTCCTCCTACTGCTTTATCTCCTCAGATTTTGTCTCACTTCACTGGCTTGACATTTGCTTCCCACTCCCTTTCTGAAGATTCAGCCACAAGCCTTCTTTTCTTTCTAAAATCTCTCTCAACCACTGCAATGGCTTCAGATAGGACAACTATTTGAATATTTTTCTAATTCATACCTCCAGTCTGACCTCTCTTCCAACTGAGGGATAACTACTTGTATCACCTGTGTGCACTCCAACTCAACAAATCATTCCTGCTTTGCCTCCCAAGTTAGCAACTTCTCCTGACTTCCCTATTTCTCTTCACGCCTCATCATTCCCCCCATCATTCAGGCCTGAACCTGAGAATCATCTTGGGCGTCTCACTCTTTCTCAACTACCATATTAATTTGGATATATGGTGTAACATCTTTGAGATAGCTTTATATCTGTCCCCGAGCCTTTCCTTTATCACCAAACCTAACTCCACATTACCTCTTACCCTGTCGAATCCACCAGTCTTAATGCCTCTTAGACCATACACCCAGTCTGTGCTCCCCTGAAACCATTCCAGATGAATCTTCCTATGGCACTCCATCAACATCTGCCTGCTAATTCGCTCCATCCTGTACTTGAATTCACTGGCCCACTGGCTCTTTCCCCAAAATGCACCATACTTCCTGCTTCTGGGCCTTCCTCAGTGTTCTTTCCTCTTTCTGTAATTTTGCTGTCCCTGCTTCTGTGGAAATCCTACCCATCCTAAACCTCAGAGGGTTGAGAGGAAATGTATCCTTAAGATGATATGTGATGATATAGCGGTTCAAGTCTCTGTGGCATTTATTAACTGATATTGAGCAAATATTTCAATTCTATGAGATTCAGCTACTCTTCCATAAATGGGGAAAGAAGATAATATTTTCCCTGCCTTGTCATAGGATAATTGAAATTAACAGAAATTTTAAATGAGATGAATATATAAAAGCAAGTGTAAAACATAACATGCTAATGCTAAGTGTTATTATCAGCATCTTCTTTAATGTACGTATTCACAGTATGCTTATAAGGCATCCTCCTGGGATTCTACTTATGATCATCACACTTAAGGTCAATGTTGATGATGATTTCTCTCCTACTATTAGTGTAGCCACATAAAATCAGGCCTGCTGAGGTTCATTGACTCTCTTGGAAAGTAGATTCACATTTAGAAGACATAATAGATTCAGAAAAGGCATGACATACTTAAGTTATGAAAGAAATAGAAGACGTTAGTGGTAATGTCATGATCATATGGAAGATTCCCTTTATTGAAATGTAAATAATTGTTTTAATACTCCGTATAAGCCCATAATTTGAAATAAATATTTATATAAATATTGATTGAAGAAGAATTGATCTTTTATTCATGCTGAAGTTACCTAGCTATCCCTTGAAAAGCTGGTTTTACACTAATGCATGCCATGAAATGTTTAAGATTCAGCTATTTCTGGAGAGTTGCAGTTACATGCCAGGCATGATAGGATGCCATGGGCCTGCTGAGAGTCCTGGTCTTGGAGATAGCTTTTTAGCATTTAAAATACTTCGAGGGAAATTTTTTCTCTTTTTCTCTTTTTCTCTCTTTCTCTTTCTTTCTCTCTCTCTCCTTTCTCTCTCTTTCTTTCTTTCTTTCTTTCTTTCTTTCTTTCTTTCTTTTCTTAAGATTTTATTTATTTATTTGACAGAGAGAGAGATAGCCAGGGAGAAAGGGAACACAAGCAGGGGGAGTGGGAGAGGGAAAAGCAGGTTCCCAGCGGAGGACCCCAATGCAGGGCTTGATCCCAGGATTCTGGGATCATGCCCTGAGCTGAAGGCAGATGCTTAACGACTGAGCCACCCAGACGCCGCTCAAGGGAAATTTCTAAAACCATGGTATTCATTCCATATTTCACGTTAGAATATGGACGATACGATTTTTTTTCTCTTTCTTATTTCTTTTCCTGTTCTTCCATTCTTTCTTTTTTTTTTGCAAGCCTGAAGACCCCACTCACAGTCTCAGAATTTTCTATCCATTTTCATCCTTTTTTTAGTCGATAATGTTAAAGCATTAACAAATTCAAGTCTGTATTCTGTCAGTCATTGCCACCATTTAAAACACAAAATTTGGGGGACCATCTAGTTTGACTCTTAATTTTATATATGTGGATCCATAACAAAGCACACTATCCATTCCCTAAATGTTCCTTAAGTTTCACTTTCACGCTAGGCGAAATGAATTAGTGCTCTACTCTTTCAATTCCATTGTGTACCCCCATCAACCAAAAACAGAAAAGGCAGTGGAAGGTTCATTAAAAAGAACATAGTGTTATGGTAAAGAGGACAGATTCAATTACCTGTTTCTCAGTTTTCTTATCTAAAAACGGGAAATAACAAGCATGCATCTAACTGGAATTGTTGTGAAGATTAATAGGGTTAATACATGCAAAATGCTCACGTAGTACTCTGTAAGTATCAGCTATTATTCTATTTGTTGGTTTTGTTTTCTTATTATTGCAGGATTTCGTAATTTCAACACATGTGGTAAGCAGGTTTCCATCCCGGTTAAAGCTAACAGCATGACCGTCCCCACCCTCCTTTGAGTTGCAGGAAGAGAAGAAGAAATTATCAAAGATTCAAATGGCAATCAGGCCTGCAGAGCACCATGTCCAAGAGCAATACCTTCTCTATTTCAAGGAAGGATAACTCTTGTTAGGCCTGTGTGATATTTTCCAGTTATGGAAATGACTTTGCCATGAATGGTAGGCAATAAAAATACAAAATGGCATATAGGGGTTGACAAAGACAGCAACCATGATAATTAGTTACCCTTCCAAACAACAAAGAGAAACCAAGTATTGGTTTATTCTTTTCCTATTAAAAAATATACTTCACATTAAAAACACTAGCCATGGAATATTCGGCAAATTCCGGAATTCATTGTCCCCAGATATTTCTACATGATTAAAACCTTCATTTCTAAGAGAACTGACATTTAAGTATATTCTTTGTGTGCGTGTGTGTGTGTGTGTGTGTGTGTGTGTGCAAAATTGGTGGTTTATTAAAGCACGGGACAGGACCCGTGGGCAGAAAGAGCTGCTGCCTAAGTACATTATTCTTAAACTCAAGGTCTTTAAGAGATCAGAGTTGTTCATTGTCTCTATAGCACACTCTTGGAGATAAGATGTTTCACATATTCATGGACTCTCCCATGAATCTTGGAAAGTCTTCAGGCGAAACGGCAAAGCTGTAGCCCAAGTTGAGGCAGAGCCTCATTTCTGCCAACAATATCATGCCTGGCCAGGCTGACAAGGTTTGCCAAGACCACACAGACAGACTAGATGGTAAGTTGGAGTTATAATTCTTTCTGCAACTGGAAGCCATTCTGAACACTTGCCTAAAAGTTGGAGAAAGCGAAGAGGGGCCAAAACCAGAAACCATTAAGGCTTAGAAATAATTATTATGAAAAACCAACAAGCATTTACCTAATGATTCCCCAGAGCCACTCCTAGAAGAAGGAATGGAAAGGAAAAGTTTACACCACCCACAACACAAAGATTCAGTGCAGTCAATGAACCAAAGAAGAAAAATCTAGTTCTGAAATTTTATAATAATGTGGTACTATTCCCTTCAAATTTCTGAATAGTTTATAATAACATAGTACTACTCCTTTCAAATTTCTGAATAGTTGGCCACACTGTGTGTTATAAAGTAACCAAATATGTAATTGGTTTTATGTATGTATCCTTAAAATACCAATGTCAAATTAAAATCACCACACTGAGAAACACTGTCATCAGGAATTTTTTTTGCAAAATCTACTTTGATTTTTATTATTGAAAAATTTTTGCCTCTAAGACCACAAAGCAAATTGTTCAACATCAAGTGATACAAAAAGTGCAGGATGCATCACAAATTAATTATTCTAGGATATAATCACTACATATATAAAATGAAATGGTGACATTGGATGTTTAAAATCCTTTCCAGTTCTAAAATCCTATGAAATAGGTATTTTTTCAAGTGGCAGAAGGGCAAGAAGGATGTTTAATATTCTGAGCTACTCATACCTTACTTCCCAGACTGTAACCACTGAGCCTATATACTTACTGACAAATAGCTTTGAAATCATAACATGAAAATGTGCCACAAATGTATTGCTCTTTGGTCCACTAATGTCTTAAGTACGTGAAATAGCTGCGTTCGTATTTTCTCCATCTTTTAAATAAGGACATTGAAAAGACATCTTCTGAGGCCCTTTTAATTCAATTTTCCAAATCCACAATTTTATAACAACAAATAGCACTTCCTACAGAGGAGTCCTCTACTCTACCTTACCAAGTGTAAATCTTTGCTCAGGAAGGTTAAATGGACATTCTAGCTACTTCCTTGTGCTCTGAGGGATATGGCAAGCTGTTTTTGGGGTGGGGCAGTAAATGGTCCATGACTGCTTTCCTATGAGTAGGCAGAATGCAATTTCTTTTACTTGCTTTGTTGAAAATGACTGCGTAAACTTTACAACATTCACCACTATTCCTATTCTTTAATACATGGCTCACTGACTAGGACCCAGTTTTGCAAGCAGGGACAATATGTTTCTTTGTTTCCAATGAGTTTTTGGAAAGTAAAACAAAGCTCCTTCTGAATTACCTCTTAAAGGCATACTCCAGGTCTGTCCTAAGTAACGATTGTTTCCTTGACATTTTACAAACCTAATCACTAATCCCTTTTTGAATGCAAAGTAACATGTGCTAACTGTAGATATGATGACTTTAATATATCAAAACCCTATGGGAAGTACATCTGTTTCACCCTCTTCCTGGCTTCCTTGTGAAGTGCACTGGTAGATTCCTGAGAAGCTTCATTCTATGGGGAAGCATGATGCCATCTAGTGATCAGATAGGAAATCACATCTGTTCGTTTTCCCTCTGGACTAGGTAGTACAAGGAATACGGTGGGACTACACGTTAGAATTGGAAGAGAAACAGAATAGATACTTCTCAGGCAGGAGCCTTACTTAATCATTTGCTAGGTATATAATTCTGTATAATAACTACTAAAAATATGATGATAACAATATGAACATGGCATTCTCACTCTCAGGGTTACTTTCAAACTTCAACCTACCATTGTTACTGTCGCAGTTCGCAAAATAAATGACTTTACGATATCAGTAAATCAGGTCTATCAATAAACCAGGTCTTTGTTCATTTAAAGTTAATGGGATTTTTAAAATATAATTCCAAACAGTGCACTGTAAAATATATGTACTTAAAACTGCATCATTTTATTGACTTTAATTGATACCCTGCTAGGATGTTATTACATTGTTGAACATTTAAAAACACAGGAAAATTTTAGATGAAATAAATGGCATGTTATTTAAAGAGTAAAAAGTTCCTCAATATAGAACCAAAAATTGTTTCTCATTGTCAGGAAAAAGAACCTGACTGCATTTCTAGTTTTGTCATGGTATTATGGCAGATATCAAGGATGAGATATACTTGTCTGTGCCAGGTTAGATGTCCACAATATCCTGCCAGATAATGTTCAGTTTTCTTCCTCTGGAAGTTTTTACAAATACAAGGAACATGTGTGATCATCTTTTCATCTCCACCTACCCCCCCCCCCTTTGTCAGCACAACACCTGGTGTCCAAAGGGACTCATTTACAGCTCTTTAATCATGGTTTTGGAGATTTTTATTCACAATGGGGAAAAATGCTCTCTCTTATCTATGCTTTACTGTTTTTCTTCTGAGATGCTCTTTCTACAAGTTGCACTTTGACTTGTTTCATTTGCACTCTGTTGGTTCCTGAAGTCTTTATAATCCTGACTGTCTGTGTCCAAATGGCCTCCCTTCCATGAGTTATTCCTTTAACAGGCAGGTAACTATAGTTAATGCACCATTTGGTGAACTGGATACACAACGATGGGAATGAGGAACTCAAATTCTTAGTATTTTCAATGGTAATATTAATATTCTACTATAAGGAGATTTCAGACCTATAACACATACAGTATTATTTACTGTTTAAAACCAGAGTTTTCAGAATAATGAAATTGGGCCACAATTGATGGCATACTATTGTGTGGCTCACAACAAAAGTGTACTTTATTTTCAAATACTGCACAGGAAAACTCCTTTAATCATACTTACTATCCAGGGATTTCTAGGTAAATCACAACATATATGTGTCAGTCTCAACTATATAATATCTCTATCTGCGCTCCAACTTACTATAACTAGGTTTCATTGTGGGGTATAATGAACTTCAGTGATCCACCTTTCTCTGTAGAATAAAATTCAAAAAAGGTAGATTTATGTTTCTCTGGAATCGCTGGGTTGGGATTCAAGTCAGTAACTTCTCCATAATAGTAGATTTCTCATGGCACTGCTTCTCCCCAAGTACAGGCTGTCACAAGGTAGAAAGAAATTCTTTTCCACCCACACCTCCATGAGTACCCAATGCTCACCCATACGACTCCCACTCGTGAAGTCACAACTGTTGGTCCCCAAGGTAATTAATTTGGGCTATAGCCCAAGAGTTTACAGAGTTATCATTCCCGCCTGATTTATAGGTGTTTGAAGGATATGAAATGACCGTGGACAAATAAAATGTCATGATATACACGGCAACAATTTAAGCAGTGTTTGTAATGGAAACTGAAAGGGCCTCAGAGCCCCGTGACCTGGATTCAAATCCAAATCTTTTACTTCATAATCTGAGCAGTTACTGCTCCCTTCAAGTCCAAGAGCCCTGTGTGCATATGGAGAGGCTCTCTGCTAATCTTGGTGACCCAAAGTTCTAATTTCATTCGGAACACACCAAACTTTAAAGACAGTAGTCATTTTCAAAGTAACTATGAAATGCCTGTTAAGAAACATGCTTGTGACAAATACAAACTAAAGAGATCACAGCATGACCTACAAAGATTTTAAATTTAGAGAGGGTTTGGTTGCTGATATTAGGCATAAAGCTGTATATTCAATGCAAGTACGTACTTCCGTTTTGCTAAACAGAACATAGGCTTTCTAAGCAATGACAGTGCAAACTGCATTTATCTTTCAAAATAAGGAAAATAAAATCAGTTACGAGAGGTTTTTAATGACTACTTTTAATAAATAAATCCATATGGTTGTATACATGCAAGACTTTTCTCAGGAATGAATTTAATGTTTAACGTTGCCTTTGAGATAGCTAATACTTTTTAGACATTTTTCATGTATTTCAAAGAAGTAAAAACATTTATTCACTTATAGTTCCATTGAGTCAATAGATATTTATTAGAGGCCCTCTCTGTGAAAAGCATCGATTTGGAAATGGTCTAGTTGTATTTTATAATGCAGATTAAACTAAGAGAAAATATTAAATTTGTAATAAACTAATAAACCGGCAGAGAGATACTAAAAAATGAGGGATTTCACAGTTTCATAGAGTCCAAAGAAGCATGTCATCTACTTTGATTATCAAATAACTTTGTTTCATAACAAAATTAGACAAAGTATATATAAATTATATACTAAAGTATATATTTTAATGGATGAGAAAGCAGCAAGAAAGAAAACAGGAGTGGCTTTAAAAGGGAAGGAAAAAAGAAGAAAAGAATAGCCCAAACTCCTAATACCCCAATCTTGTGAATTGAAGGAAAAATTGTTTAAAGTATATTTTCAAGTCTGTAGTTATCTGTATACATGTCCACAGAAAGTCATAACTAAAACAAACATTATCATTCTGCCACATATGTGCAGAAAGGCAAATGCTGGATGGAACAATTTAAAATGTTTCTTCAACTGTTCAGCAGTCTTACATCAGTGATTTAATTTCTATGCTATCTATATATTCCAGTGATCTGGCCTCTCTTGATCCACCTCAATAGCACACTACTTAGCATTTATCTAGACTTTTCTAAGTAGAAGCTTAAGGTTTTTTGAATTAATCATCTTACTGACTCTTATCACACTAAGAGAGAGAGAGACAGCAATCAACATGAACCATCTGGGATGAATGAGCAATGCAGAGGCACAGCAAATCATGTGACACTGGCAATAATTTGTTCCCATTGTTCTTTCACATCGTTCTTCTGAAAAAGAACAATGGGCATTGTGGATTTCTCAGAACTATGGATTATAAAGTTCAGCCAGATGCTTTTTCAAACAGACAGACATAGCTGACACATGGAGTGACATTTCCACATGACTGCAAGACTAGTATTGATCAGCACTAATGTACTGACAGCAGAATGCACACAGAATTATAATGACATTTAATACAAGAATTAGAAATGGAAAGGTTTTCTGAATTAGCCCTAAACTAAACAAGCCACCCAGAAAACCAGGTCACCCCACCACCCAGCCATTTGTCCCCTCAGGCCCCTCTTGGGGTATGATTCATTGAGGGAGTGATTTGTGACCAACTGTGCTTCTAAATCACATTTGTTCACATTCTGGCAGAGCCTAGCATGTATTTTTGTATGTTTATGATCATCTCTCCACTAAATTTTTAGTTCTTGGGGGCAAAACCTTCACTTACTTTTGTATTCTCAAGCCCTATTAAACATTATAATAAGCACCCAATAAATGAGGAATTAAGTAAGTAAATGATCTCAAAAACTGAACTGGTTAAAACTGAGGTACATACACAACTCACCAAGACCTAAAATGATGACTTAGTCCCCCAAGAACTGTTCAAATGCTATAACTTATCACCAAAGGAATGAAAAAAATTGTCATGGCTTGCTTTCAAGAAATATATGATGCTAAAGAAAATACTCGCTAGATCATTTTTATTGTAATATTCTTTTAAAACTCTGTATTAGAAAAGGAATAGTATTTTTTTTCAAAATTTAAGGTATAAATTTAATATAGGAAGTAAAATTTTTCTATGCTCCTATTAGACTTTGTTTTATATTTAAGTATAAATATTTAAAAATGTATAAAGAAAAAAATTTTAAATGTGTAAAGAATTGCATTATGTATAATTTTGTAACAGATTTTAAAGTAAATATCTTTCACCATTTTTTTGTAAATACGTGGAAGCATCACAATCTTTAATAGAGTGCTACTGATGTGTATTCACCCCCAAATATTTGACTATTATCAGCTCACTGATGGGAATCCTTACACAATTAGCTTTGCCCAGTTCTCTAATTAGTACCTGGGGATAAATGTCTACCAGAGAAATTGCTTCATCTAAAGAGTATGCATATTTTTAAAGCTTTTGACCTGGAGTACTAAAAAACCTTTGTCAGTATATCCAATTTATAGTGTCTCAAAAAATATACACGTGCCCATTTCCTTACCCCTTGCTTGACCTGGTTGCTACTAATTTCACTAACATTTTATGGTCTATTTCCAGCAAGTTTTCAAATTAATGTCAAAGAAGATCAAAGACAAGCATATTCCCTCAATTTCTGTTCTCTAATTTGACAAAAGACATCAACAATAGAAGAGTTCAATATTTATTTTTAACCCATCCTACATGTTACATGATCAGTCTCTCTCATAATGACACAATTCCTATTTGTCCAGCTATATTGTAGGGAAAGTGCAGTAAATTTTAATTCCAATGTTGTTGAACCTGGTAACATTCTGGAGTACATAAGTGTCTTGGTAACAATGACTTAAAGGAAGGATGTTTTCCATACCAATTGAAATAAAACTAATTTTCCTGATACATTTATGACTTTTTCTTGCAAAGAAGAAGAAGGAGGAGGAGGGCGAGGAGGAGGAGGGCGAGGAAGAGGAGTGCGAGGAGGAGGAGGAGGAGGAGGAGGGAGAGGAGGAGGAGGGAGAGGAGGAGGAGGGAGAGGAGGAGGAAGGGGCGGGGAAGAGGAAGAGAAAATGCTTTCTAGTTTACCTTGTTGCTTTTGAGCACATCAAACCAGTAAGAAATTCCACCACAAGTGCTCCAAATAGGTAATCAGATACATCTGTGGTTACCTTGCCTTCTTAAACATTTCCTGGTGATTTTGCTAACTATAATCCTGTAACAGAAACCCTCTGAATTTTACTCCAGTAGAAACCCCAGATTATTCCCACTCTAAACAAAGAGCTAAATGTTGAATTGACAGCCATCTAGCTTCTGTAATGAAGTTCTTGCCAAGTTAAGTTGCGAAAAGTGATATGTGAGAAAGATAATCTGAAGGCAAAGCTGAAAGCCTATTCCGCAACGTACACTAAAGCTCTATCCCAATACCAGGTCTTCAGACCTGTAACGACTGAAATTCCTACAGAAATCCTTATGTAGGATAAGAGTTTCATAGCCAGCCTTGTATCAAGGCCAAATATAAGAAAACATACTCACCCATAACAAATAATGTGCTTTTATGTAACTCACATAAAATTGCTGCTAAAGACACTGTTGCTCTACTTTGTCCAGAGATACTTAAGAGAAGTTTTGGAATTAGTTATGGGAAGAAAGTTTTCTCTCGTGAAGATATAAATATTATCAGGTTTTTACTATGTTTTTAAGGAATCTCAGACCTAAATTTAACTCAAATACAAAATATACTTTCACATTTGTGTTCTGACTTAGATTTCCATAGTCCTTTTATATATTTTTGAAAATTAGGATAGCTTAAATTGTTTTTCTGAAACAGAAAACATGAAAAACAAACACATAAATAATGAGATTGCTTTTATGCCCTCATCTTGATCATCCACACTGATGAAAACAACACGAGGTACAAGTAACCAGATGTCAAAACCCAGAAACCCCACATGCATTTGGAATTTACTTAAAAACATGCTCAGAAATACTCATGCATCAGCATTTGTCCTTATTTTTTTCAGATGATCCTGAAGTTTGGTCCAAGACAAAGCTCAGCAGATACTCAGACTGAAGTCATAGTTAACTACTCCAGGAAAAAAAAAAAAATGGGTATCTACCTTAGTTAGATATTTAGTGGTGCTAGGCAATTATTATTATGGTGAGAATGAAATTATAAGCACTGTATTTTACATATAAAAGATGCCAACCCCCATATTGCTTGATTCAGCGCTAGGTGAAAACACACTTACAAACTGAAACAAATGAACTGAACCATAATTCAAGTGAGCATCACAACAGCACTGAAGCTGGGTGAGAATGGGGGTTAGGGGAGAGCTAACCAAGTGACTTGAATACAGGACTAGGCATATAAAAAAAAAAGATTCTAAATATCTAAATAAAAGGCTTGCATTCTTTTCTTATTTTATATACAGGCATGGGTTAGCAATTCTGAAACTACTGTCTACAACTACATTCTAGGTTGGAACAAATATGTAATACATGGTAAATAATGGAGCCAGGTCTCTCACTGTTGTAAGGAAGTTACATAGATGAAAATGAAGAGGCATAAAAGGAACACTGTAGTGTTGGACTGGAACTGGAAGTATTGGTGTGAAAGCAGACATAATATATAGAGATAACCTGGATATACACATGGATACAGACATGTGTAAGTATGTTTTTGTTGCTCACATTGATGTATACGAGTACCTATCTACATATACTTTTTTCCAGATCTGTCTGCTCACAGGATCTGGAAGCAAAAATTCCCCCGTAGCAATGAGCACACCTACTCTCTCCCCCAAATTTTTGGTTCTAAATACCATTTCCTATTAAAAGGAACCAAGAATCCTTAGAAAAGCAGCTGATTTCAAAGCTGGGGCAGGGAAAAATACAAGACTCTTGCATATCTTGTGCCAAAAAGAAACTGTTCAAGGAACGACAGGAACGTGTAAAAATGACAATAAAACAAAGGGAGCTCCTCCTGTCCAAATCTAGGATAGTATGAGCATCAAAATAAATGTTATTAATTGACAATATTAAAGGATTGTAATCCACTAAATAAAGAATCCATGAGTTTATACAGAAACAAACAGGAAGGGAATATTCTTCAATATAATAAAAACCCAACTAAAAAATGAAGAAGAAATTATCACTGTTAGCAAACCATCATAATCACTGATTCAGGCAGAAATTATTGATGAATTCTAATTACTGGGTAAAAATTTGAGGAATAACAGGATATTTACTTGGTCTCAAAGTATTAGTCTACAAGTTATTTTTTAACTACAAAGAGGAAAAATAGTAATTTTACAATGGAGAAAAAGCAGACATCGCTCTAACCAAATGATCAAAGTTAAAATCTAGTAATGGAACTAAACAACAGCATGTGCCTCTGAGTACAAGTATTCAGCGTCACTTCCGTAGAGCTCCTGCCAAACTGTCTGACCTGAACCTCATCACAAGGAAACATGAAACTCATACTGAAAGATAACCTACAAAACAATTGGCCTGTATTCTTCAAAAACATCAATTCCATGAAACACAATGGAAGTCACAGAAGCTGTTTCAGCTTAAAGGATATTAAAAAGACATGACAACCAATTGCAAAGCATTATTTTGTATTTTCTTCTGTCATAAAGAACATTATTGGGACAATTATCAAAATTGAAATAAGGTCCATAGATTACATAAGAGCATGGAACAGTGTTAATTTGTTAATTTTGGTTGTTGAACTATAACTATGTAAGATAATTCCATGTTTTTAGGAAATATCTAAGTATTCAGAGGTAAAAGGGTATTATGTCTATAGCTTACTGTTAAGTAGTTCAAAAGGAAAAATCTACAAATAACATATATATTTTGAGTATATGTATGTATATATATGGGTAGATGGTAGATAAACATGATAGATCGACCGATATATGGATGGATGGATGGATGGATGAATGGATAGGTAGATAGAGATAGGTGCAGAAGCAGAAAGAAGGAGAGAAAGAATGAGAATTTTAGAGGACTCTTGGTCAAGCGTATCCAGGAATTCTTTGTGCTACTCTTGTATTTACAATAAATCTGAAATTGTGTCAAAAAATTAAAATAAATTCCTTTGTTAGTGAGAAAGCATGTAGATTCTGTCTGGCTTCTATCTTTCAGGCCTAATTGTAATGAATGTCTCTAATAGATTTCTTTCTTTTTTTTTTTATTTTTTTTTAATTTATCTGACAGAGATAGAGACAGCCAGTGAGAGAGGGAACACAAGCAGGGGGAGTGGGAGAGGAAGAAGCACTCATAGCGGAGGAGCCTGATGTGGGGCTTGATCCCAGAACGCTGGGATCATGCCCTGAGCTGAAGGCAGACGCTTAACCGCTGTGCCACCCAGGCGCCCCTCTAATAGATTTATTTCTGAATAACAATGCACATGTATATTTTTCCCCATGTAAGTATTTTTCAAACTGTGAACTGCAAACTGTTAGTAGGTTATGAAATCTATTTCATTGAATACAACCAGCATTTTTGAATGAGTTAGAATAAAGTACAGAATATCAGAATGCATCATACTTTGTAGCACTATGTATTTGACCCTTCTATTACAATTGCATAGAAGTGTATATATATGTTTGTGTGCCTTGGGTCTTAATGTAAAATACTTTTTTCACTACAATTCACTATCAGAAAATAAATGAAAAGACTGAGAATACTCTACTCTTTTTTTTTTAATTCCTAGAAGTTTATCTCCATGTGTATGTATATATACATTCAATTTACCATGCATTGAATTCCTTCAATAATCTCATATTGATTGAACACCTTCTGTTTCTCAGGTACCATATTGATGATGGCTACTCTTCCAAAAATTTTCATCTCTTCTGGTCTCCTTCTCTCTCTGTCTCTCAGACACAATCTTGCCTGCTGAGTTAGTAAAAGCTAATACATCTTAAAAGTACCCAAAATTAGATGTGAATCCATAGGACAAATTACAGAATATTAATTCTGGAGAAAGGTATAGTTCTATAGTATTTATTCTGGTAATACAATTTCTCATTTTTAAGTCATTTGTCCAAAAATTGTGTTTAAAAGCATCAATGCCTTTCATAGCTTGACTCTGGGCATGTGCTAGAAAAATGCACAAAATAATAAGCTAACATCAAGCAAATACACACAAAAACATTCAGGAACCACTGAATAGGATTAGTTTCAACAGCTTCAAATTACTTTGTAAGCATATGCTTCTGTATAAATATATGTATTTAGATAAATGTGTCTAACCTGAGTTTTCAGGCAATGATATTCTAGCCTTTTCTGCTCTTTCCATAATCAAAAGGTCAATTTAATTTCTCTCCCACCCTAGAAAACTTTCCCTTAAATCATAATCTCTACACTGGTAATTTAGTGAAGAATGATATAATTACCCCATTTCAAACTGCCTTCCTTAAAATAAAAATTATGGGCATTAACTACAGTTTTTATAAAATGAAATAATATATTGACTTTAGGGATATGGATATATAAAGTTAGAATTCTCACGTAACATTCTAGTGAATTTCTACATCTAGTTTCTCAAACATTACAAAGCATGCTTACATAAAATCATGCTTTTTAATACCTAATCTATTTGAAATATAACCAGATTTTCCAACTGTGTCTTTATAAAAAGTAAATGTATGCAGAGAAGGAAATGGTTATTCGTGACAGATCTCACACCTGAGATTAAAAGTCCTCTAAGTCTTCCTATTGTATTTGGGCCTTGAGCCCTATTTTTTTACCTTCTTTTATCAAAATGTAATTTCTTCATTGTAATTTATTTACCAGTAGTTTTTAAATACAGGAAACTATTGAATATAAAATATATTAAAAAACTAAAAAAATATTGTTATCTCTTTTTTAATATGACATAAGGGATTATATACATCAACATTTTTGTGATGCAGCCAGGCCCACATGACTTTCAGATGTTCTGAATTAGAGTGAAAGAGGATAAAACCACTTACCAAGATGAGAAGCCTCATAAAATCTGGCTTTTAGGTGAATTTTGCAGAGTCACTTTCAAGCATAATCCCATAAATATACTATGTCATTTAAGGTTCATTGTACTTTCAAACTTCCCTTTGCTCTTCCATACCACACAGTGCCTTTGAACATGCTACCTACTCAACCATTAACCCCAACTACCAATCATCTTTCAAGACGAAGTTCATAAAATTTCCCCTTTCTCCCTTAGCACTACCTTCCCCTCCTCTTCGGAAGATAATTCTTCCTTCTTCTGTCTCCCCATGCCTCTTTGCTCATACTTCTTTTTTATGCTGTATTTTAATTAATGCATTTTACAATATTGTCTCTATTAGACCATCATGAGCTTTTCAAAATGTTCTCCAGCCATCCACTATTTCTGACCTCCCAGAGATACAAAGACATCTAGATGCAAGAACAACTCTTAATTATTTTTGAACAAATGGATAATAAAAAGCAACACAGGAGAATACAAAGAATTATCAAATTCCCAAAGAGAGGATAATTTTTAGCCACTTGCTTGCCCAGATCACAAAGCAAGTGATAACTTATTTGCGCATGAAGAGCAAGTATGATATGGATGAAAAATGGTGGTGGGATGGGCATTGTAACAGATGACAAGAAACTGGAAGAACCAAGACCTAGAAGCCTAAGGGTGGTGGCCACAAGAATGTGCTGCAGATCTCCAACTATAAGGACCATAATAGGCCAAGTGCTCCTAGCTGCTGCCTCTGAAATCCACTGCAGAATTTGAGTTGTGGCCATACTTCCCACGTCCTGTTCCCAGGCAATGACTGAGCACAACACAGATACTGTGGCAGGACTCCTGGAAACACAGGACTCCTCTGTTGGCTGATTTTGCTTTGAGAACTCCCCTACAGCTTTACCAAAGTCCATCTAGGATGCTTCTACCCAACCTGTCTCTCTTCTTCACCTAGGGTCAAACTTGCATCAGGGTCTGAGGTTTCACTCAACCTTATCTGGCTCCCTTCATATTTTCTCTTACATGGGCATTTCCTAAAATCCTTGCATTTTTAACCCCATTTTAGCATTGGCTTCTTGGAAAGACCAAGACTAACACACACAATACAGAGTATATTTGACTAAACAGTAGAAATTAAAATTAGAGAAGCAAAATGAGACTTGATTTTTGAAAACAACTAGTCAATTCAATACTTTGCCTCAAGGCAGGATAAATCTTAATTTCCTAATACAAATAAAACTGTCTATGTAGTTTGTAAAATTCACTGGTGACAGAAAGGTCTAACTTCCTTTTGTGAATTGTTTCATAGCTTAATTATCTTTCATATTCAATGTAAGGCCACACTAAATCCCTTACTGTGATTTAAGGTCATTTCTTCCAGTACAGGTGTCTATGGGGATAGATTACAGACAAACATAGAAATACTGAATTAACTATGTGAACTGTCACTCCTAACTGGAACTCTTCTGCAATATTCTGCATACATGGTCTTACAGGGCCACTGGCTCCCTTTTCTACTTGGTTCAAAATTATGTCTCATTAATCTGATGTAATCATGGAATACCTATTTTTATGCACCAAAAAAAAAAAAAAAAGATTCCCCACTTGCAAGCAGAAAAATAAAGGTTTGCATGTTTACTTCAGAGAGGCTTTTATGATTGCTAATAGAAAGGAAATCAGATTTTTTCTGTTCTAAAGTCTTTCAGATACTCTGCCTTCTACTGACAGTAAAAAACTCAATCTTCAATTATTTAGATTAAACATAGCATTTTATCCAATTTAATATAATGGATATATATTTTTTTCTGCCCAAGATTTGAAACAGAGATGGAATGTGTGTGGGAAATGCTGTTATCTTTCCAGATCTCTGCTTGAATAAAATAAAGGCATTTGTCTGACTGTGATAAGCACATTGTCTGGTTCAGATTCTCCAAGTATGTAAATCAACATGAAAAGCTCCAACAGCAAGACTTACCCATCTGCATAAAGCTTCAAAAATGGTGATGTACTTACCTAAAACAGAAGGAGAAATGACATTAGTGACATTCATCACAGCTTAGACATATAGTGAAAAACACATTCTAGAAGGCATGCAGAGCATCTGTTCCCCTCACACTGCCAGACCCAGTTTTAGGGCTTTTGTTTGTAACACAACAGGCCAGATGGTGGTGTCTCTCTCACTATCCAAGTTTCCTCTGAGTACACTTCGTAAGTATCTGCTCAATAAATGTTGAAAAAGATGATGACAATCAATTAGCCAAGCACTGTGACTTATTTAATAACAGTAAAACTTAATAACTTCTATTGAATTTTTACTTGCCTGCCAAACCCAGTGCAATACGCTTTATGAGCATTTCTTATTTACTCTTCAGAAAATGGAGGTGAGGTAAATACTCTTATTATCCCCACTGTAAAGATGATGTAAATGAGGCTGAGAGAAGTTCATTAACTTGTTCAAAGTCACACAGCTAAAAAATGTGGGAGCTCGGATTTTCATATGTTCTCTGATTCTAGAGCCTATTTCTTACAATCTATACTATACTGCCAAAACCCAATGGAAAAGATACACAGCACTACTGATACTTTGTTAAATAGGAAATCATAAAAATAGAACTGATACAATTTTAAAACTTGAAAGGATGAACAATTCCGGGTACATAGCAGCTGCTCAATAATATTTGCTGAATGAATAAATAATAACCAAATGGATTTACTAATATTTAATAAATGTACTCAGGTTTTACCCAACACAACAAATATTTGCAGAACAAAGCACTTTAATGTATAAGTGATTTCTGTCTTCCTGCAGCTGGCCCTGTACCAGGGCTTTATTACACTGATTACCTAAGATGAGAACTGAATGCTCTTAAGGAGAAAGATGAGGAATGGATTTCCAACAAAGAGCCAGAGAGCTACAAGAAAAGGACAGCATCCTCAATCCTCAAATGGCATGTTAGTCTAAAGATAAAATCCTCCAGCTGCTCAAGAAACAATTAGAAACCACCATTTAACAGTTGGGTTTTCTTCAGGTTTTTGGTCAATCTTGTAGAGATTCTGATTAGTGGCAATATGTTAAAGAAAGAAGTAGCTGAGGAAAGAACAGAAATGAGGTGGCCAGTTATTTGAGAGAATACAGTAAACTGAAAAACAGATATAAGAAATACTTGGGGCCTCAAATTCAGGAAGAAGGAACCACCGACTTATCTCATGTTTTCATATTCATATCATATCCAAAAACATAATTTTAAAAATAATACCAAGGGCAAATTGTCCTTTAGAAATTCAAGTCTCTGTTTCCATAATCTGGGAAACGCAGTGAAATAAACCAATGAAACAGGAGGCATTTCATACAAATATCCAGAATCTTTACCATATAACTCAATCTTAATATGTTATGTTAGAAAAATCTTCATATCTATGGATATTTTTCACTGTTTTTCTCAGCATCATATCTAGATTTATAGATTTATATAATGGTTATTACTCAAGTTAAGCCCCCCCCCAAAAAACAAAAAAACAAAAAAACAAAAAGAAAGGCAACAAACCTTAAAAAAATGTATTAAACAGTTTTGTTGATGTGTTTCAAGCTCAAATTAGACTCAAATAAAATAGAAGTCACAAGTATCTGCAAATTCTAGTGAAATAAATGTAATTTTATTTTGGGCTCACTGTTCACCCATAAAGATAATTGGACTCAATGTAGGAAATTTTCATTACAAGGCAGTTAAAAAAAGGCATTTGGCTTCATTTTGATAAAGACTGAAGAGGTTCACAGAGCATCTGATGGGATGAACTTGCTGAAAAAGAATGACTGCACAGTGGTTCTTCTTCATCCGCTTTTGTGTGATGATACTTAGGTTCTAGGCAACATACCATTTGCTCAGTGAGCAAATAGAAGACTAAATAAGATTCCACTTCAATAAGCCTGAAATAGTCTATGGACTAGGATTTATACCACTGTTCTACTGAATATTTGGATCAGTTCTAAGACATAAATGGATATGACAATAAGACATCAAAGTCGGCTGTATTAAGTGTTGAGGGAAGTAGGGGGAACTCAAATATGGATAGCATTGGAATTTGGTCTGGGAAGAGGGGTGGAAGCCTTCAAAGGACAGTGACATTTATTCATCAGAATAGGGCAGAAATTCCTCCAGCACTAAGTTGTTCTTCATCCCTAACCAATTCCACTCTCCATTTCCAAAAGTCCTGGTCAATCAGCAGTTTCCTTTTTTTTAAAAAAAAAGATTTTATTTATTTATTTGACAGAGAGAGAGAGCAAGCACAAGCAGGGGGTGCAGCCGGCAGGGAGAGAGGGAGAAGCAGGCTCCCCACTGAGCAAGGAGCCCCATGCGTGACTCAATCCCTGAACCCTGGGATCATGACGTGAGCCAAAGGCAGACACAACCAACTGAGCCACCCAGGCACCCCAGCAGTTTCTTAAAAAAAAAAAAAAATCTGCATTATTTTATTGGAAGTCTTGTCACTTCGTTCATGAACTCCCGTTAACTCAGTGTATCCGTTCCTATATTAAGGAGGTGCAAGTCAGAAAAATGAGATTTATGCTAGAGTGGCCTCTTGTTCTGGGAAGATGGTTAAGAAAATTTGAGGTGAAGCCATTATTCATGGTTTACTCCATATCTGTACTTGGTACTGTGTGGTGAGCCCACATTCTTGAAGAAATTTTTTAAAAATATTAGGAAGGCAACACATTCATACTTGAAACAACTATTAAATGATGCAAAACAACTTATAATTAAATGTAAATTACGCGGTAGAGACATTAAATGCTACAGGAATTGAAGAAATGAGAAAAGGTGTTTCAGCTGTTATGTGGGATTATAGCAATAGGCTGTAACTGGGTGGAAAACCATCAAGAGAGTTTTTGGACTTCTGATCTGAATGCACAACCAGTACATGCTCTTCTCGCCAGAGTCTAGAGTAAAAGATTTCATATAGAGATTTCAGGATCAGTATAGGGGCTGATTAAGGACCAAGGCAAAGACTTGCAATGGACCATGTGCCTATGGTGATTTTAGGGAAGCAGAGCCAAAGAGTACTCTGCCTCCCTATGGTCATTTGTTCCTACAAATCAGACTGATAATTGGCTGTGACAAGTAACAAGTAAAACAGGTAATGGGCTACTTTTAAAGATACATGATCACACATTACTATTAGTAGATTTTGCTGAAGGATGTTCACTTACTATTCAATATCAATCAGCTCTGTCTCATGGAAACACACAGAAATGCTCCCAGTCACGTTACATTGAGTTGTCTTAAGTCAGGACCCCTTTTACGCACATCTGAATTATAGTGATTTATATCTAACCCAAAGTCAGCCACCTGGAAATCTCCGCAGTCTCTAGCCTTCTAGGATCTTTTATTTCCAAATTCAATGAACAGCTCAAATCCCTATCTCAGATTTATTATGGAACCCAAACATCCATGATATCACTCTATTTTTGAAAAACAAACAAACAAAACCAAAACAAAAAACACAGCAGGCTCAAGGATTGCCTCCCCTCAGGAGTCTGTTACTGCTACCCTGCCAACCCACTACTCAGCTGTAGGTGCGCTCTCTACTCTCCGTCTTTACAGTATATTACAATTGCTACCCCAATGACTGAAGTGTTTCCTCAGCTACCCTGCAGATTAACTATTCAGGCCAATATCAGTCCCGCTTTTGTTTGTGTTCTAATGACTCTCTGCGTAATACATATAAGATCTTAAATTCCTTTCAGATGAATTACACGGGCTGGGATATAGTTGAGAATGGTGTATATTTGATTTTATTCTAGTTAACCTGGTTTCAGCTCACACTGTTTGTATTTCTTAATGTCATTCAAGTCAAAGTGTAGAATCATGCTGGGAACAATTACGTAGTAATGTTAACACATTTAGTTACTGTCTTCAAAAATGGGAAAATCAAGTATGGCTTTGTGTCCATAGAAAAGAAGAGTGAATTAACTTTACAAATAGCCAATATTCATTACTTACTATGGGCTTTGTGCTTTACACACGATTCATTTTATCTTCCCACCAACCCAAGGAGACAGTGGAGGTGGGGAAGAATATACCACCCGCAAATATGACACTTCGGCATAAGGATTATTTTGAGCTAAAGGCACCTGAAAAAACAGCAGGTGCAAGAAGAACATACTTACCCCACCTCCCTTTCCTTCCAGAAACTCCCATGTGAAAGATGCCCTCCCTATACCAGGAGTAGAGAAACATTCTTGTCACCAGAGACAGAGAATCAAGACCAAGATAGTTGTATACAAACAGACCTTGTTAAAATCTTTATGTGCTTTAGCCTCCCAATACATTTTAGTTACTCTTCCACATTTGCCTCTCTTTGTTCAACCTTGTTTTATAGCATTTAGGTTTTGCTACTTCTTTGGGTTTTATTCATAACTTTATGAGGGCCCTCACATTACATAAAACTGATATTAAGTAAATGTATATGTTCTTCTCCTGTTAATCTGTCCTATGTCAATTTAATTTTCAGGCCCAGCAGGAGACCCTACAGGGTAAAGGTAAAATTCTCTTTCTCCTACAGTAGGTACATCTGGGGAATGAGAAGCTTCAAATAAATTATCTGAGATCATACAGCTGAAAGTGGTAGAGTCAGGCCATTTGTCCAGTCCCAGTGCATAACTGCTAATCCCTACCTCATTTAATATATTCATTCAACAAATATCCATTTAATGCCTACTATGTATCAGGTGTTCATTCTAGGGATACAGAAATGACTAACAAATCCTGACCCACATGGAGCTCACAATCTAGTGGAGGGAGACAGACAATAAGCAAACGTATAGTATATAGGTATATTATACAGTATTAAAGAAGGTGATGAGTGCTATGGAGTCAGTTGAGTGGGAAGCGGAGGTAGAGAATGGTGGTAGGGTAGGGGAGCGCACTGCAACAGTAAATAGAAGTCATGATACACCTCACTGGAAAGGAACATCTGAGCAACGACTTAAAGGAGTAATGCTTGAGCACATATTTTGGTGAGAAACCAGGAGAAGTCGAGTATTTGGTACATAATAACAGGTGCAGAAAGTATTTAAACTCTTGGTTCGTATCTTTTTATTTTTTCTTCCAAGTTTTTATTTGAATTCCAGTTAGTTTACATACAGTGTAATATTAGTTTCAGGTGTACAATTCATTACATCAAACACCTAGTGCTCATCACAGCAAGTGCACTCCTTAATCCCATCACCCGTTTCACCCATCCCCCCATCCACCTCCCCTCGGGTAACTACCAGTTTGTTAAGAGTCTGTTTCTTGGTTTGCCTCTCTTTTTCTCCCCCACCATGTTCACTTATTTCGTTTCTTAAATTCCACATATGAGTGAAATCATGTGCTATTTGTCTTTCTTTGACTGACTTATTTTGCTTAGCATAATACTCTCTAGCTCCATCCATGTTATGTCAAATGGCAGGATTTCGTTCTTTTTGATGGCTGAGTAATATTGCATCACACACACACACACACACACACACACACACGCATGCACACACACACACACCCCACATCTTCTTTATCCATTGATCAATAGATGAACATTTGGACTCTCTCCATAATTTGGCTATGTTGATAATGCTGCTATAAACATCAGGGTGTATGTATACCTTCGAATTAATATTTTTGTATCCTTTGGATAAATACCTAGTGGTACAATTGCTAGATCATAGGGTAGTTCTATTTTTAACTTTTTGAGGAACCTCCATACTGTTTTCCAGAGTGGCTGCAAATATTGTTAAAATGTCTAAATTACCCAAAGCAATCTACATACTTCATGCAATCTCTATCAAAATACCAACATCATTTTCCACAGAGTTAGAAAAAACAATCCTTAAATTTGTATGGAACCACATAAGACCCCTGAATAGCCA
The DNA here is from genome assembly GCF_002007445.2 of Ailuropoda melanoleuca. Classification (NCBI taxonomy): domain Eukaryota; kingdom Metazoa; phylum Chordata; class Mammalia; order Carnivora; family Ursidae; genus Ailuropoda; species Ailuropoda melanoleuca. Next base: position 39,371,808 of record NC_048220.1, read on the forward strand.
AAGCAATCTTGAAAAAGAAAAGCAAAGCTGGAGTCATCACGACTCCAGACTTTAAGCTGTAGTACAAAGCTGTAGTGATCAAGACAGTACGGTACTGGCACAAAGATAGACAAATAGATCAATGGAACGGAACTGAAAACCCAGAAATGGATCCACAACTATATGGCCAACTAATCTTTGACAAAGAAGGAAAGAATATCCAATGGAAAAAAGTCAGTTTCTTCAACAAATGGTGTTGAAAAAACTGGATAGCAACATGCAAAAGAATGAAACTGGACCACTTTCTTACACCATACACAAAAATAAATTCAAAATGGATAAAAGTCCTAAAGGTGAGACAGGAAACCATTAAAACACTAGAGATTTGTATATTTTTAAAGCTATTTGTCCAGGGGCTTCTGGGTCGGTCAGGTGATTCAGTATCTAACTCCTGATCTCAGCTCAGGTCTGGATCTCAGGGTCATTAATTTAAGCCCTATATTGGGCTCCACGCTGGGCATGGAGCCTACTTAAAAAAGGGGTGGGGGAAAAGGACATTTGTCCCATAGTCTTATACTTCAGCTAAGCCTGCACATGTATGACTTCTTCTTCTACTCTGTAAGTTCCTTGACTGGAATAACTGTACTCCACACATCTTTACATCCCTCCACAGTGCACAGAGGAGTGACTGTCACAACAAAGGTCTGTTGAAGGAATACATATCTAACGAAAAGAGTTAAATATATAAGAATTAAGAAATCGGGCGAAAAGGGTGATCAAATCAATAGTTAACAGTCATCAGTAAGCAAACCCAGAAATTGACCTAGTATGGAAAAGAAACTCAAGGGAAAGTGTTTGTGATGACAGCAAACGCTGTGATAATGTTTTAAGGTAGAATTACAGTAGTTTTGTTAATCTTGGGGCTAAGGGAGTTGAGTAGGATTTCCTGAACTGGTAATAATTTGGGGGCAATCTAAATTAGAGGCCATAGTTAACAAGTTAAATGAAGTTTACTTATCCTTTCATACATACACTGTACTAGGCACTGGAGAGAAATCATTTAATACAACAGTGTCTAAATTTGTGTACTTATATTCTAAAAGAGGAGATATCTGTTAAGCAAAAAGTTGTATAATTAATCAACTTTATGTTAAATGCTATAAATGAGGCATATAGAGAGGGCCAAGAGAATAGGTAACAAAGGGACTAAATCTCCTCTGGGGTGTCAGCAAGGCCAACCTAAAGGGCTTATGGAGGGTGAGAGAGGGAAAATGGGAACACTTCTCTATTTTGGGTACTATGTTTATTCATTCAATGAATGAATACTATATTCTGCACTGTGCATCCAACACATACCATCTCATTTACTCTTCACAACAAACCTGTTAATTAAGGTTTTCTTATACTCATTTAAGAGATGAGAAAACTGAACCTCAGGGAGATAAAATATCTAGGTCAAGATCACACAGGTTCTGAGACAGGGTTACAACCCAGACCTATTCAGGATTTCCCCTTATCAGTCAGGAGTGAAGCAACCTGCTACCAAGATCTCTGCTATTATGATGAGTTGAGATTATAGATTTACTGAAAAACAACAGTCAGGGAAGGGGCTCAGATGTGAGTACTAACTGCCACAGGGCAGGCCAATTGGGCTGGAATGGCCAAGAATTAACTCAGCTGGACCGTCCCATTGGGATCTAGCCTTTGGTCCCAAAGGACCAAATTTTCTTAATTCTCCTCTCTTTATTTACTTATTTTATGCAACAAACTAATACTGAAGTTCTACAGACATCAGGTTTATTGCTATGAACAGCCCTTCTCTCAAGGAGCTCAGTCTAAAGAGGATTCAGACCCATAAATAGATAAACGGAGTCTAATATGGCAAATGCTATGCTACTGTTAAAAAACATTAAAGAACTCAGGCACAGTGGAAGAGGCTCCTCATTTTGCCTGACAGCTTCTGAGAGGAACCGCCCTTTGACCTGGAGATTGGAGAGGAGCAACAGGATGCTAGGGAAAAGAAGGAGGAAGAAGGCATTCTCTACAGGGACCAGGGAAAGCCTGCCATGTTTTTCAAACTGTGACTGGTTGGCACAGGGGTGTCTGTGTATGTGTTAGAGGGGAGAGAAATGGCCCTGTACTCATTGAGGCAGAACACAAACTAATTAGCTTTGCCTCTAACTTTCTGTATTGTATGGATATTTGAAAAATTGACAGTGCTATGGTTTACTCTTCCACATGGGCCCTTAAAAACCATCACCAACAAGAAGGGTAAGGTAGAAGGCCAGAAGTACCGCATACATGCACACTCAAATCCTATCACAAGGAACCTTACCTGTGAACTGCTGTGTTGTTTGAAAACGTTATAACACTAAATATGAAAAGAATGCTGGCCTGCATATGGTTGTTAGAGACATTCTGGATTTACTGATTTGTCTTTTGAGGTTGGGAGATAAAAGATATATGAAATAACGGGAATTGCTTTATACCCCGAAAGCAATCTATTTAGAGCAAAACCATAATTACACATATAGCTCCTGCAATAGGGATAACAGCATCACATATTATTCTACTTGTGAAGACCCACAGCAACAAGCATTTGATTCAAAGAACCACCTTCATTAGCACAGACTATCACTAGCTCATCACACATTCAGATAAGAAACTCAATCTCTGTGCCTCTAAAAACTGCAAACCACCATGGCAGTTGCCTAATTTCCCTGAGAGTAGAGGTTTCACTTGGCACTTGGGCCTGAGAGAGTCCTCAAAGTGGGCAATTAGCTTGTTGGGTACGCAGTGCACTTTGTACCTCCCCATTACCACATCCTCCATCAGGCTCAAGCAGAACAGAAGAGCTTTCAACATCAGTGGTTTTTACCATTTGAGACCGTGAAGCAGATTTTCTTAACCCATTCATTTCTACTATTTCTCGGTAGCTGAGAAAATGTATGATTCTCATTAGTCTGTAAAGACATTATAGTTTCACGGAACAGACAGAAGGAGATATGCTAAATTAACAAATTGATTCTTTTTAGAGGGAGAAGGAAGGAATAAGAATAAGAAATGCCTTTCACAGTTTAATACACTAAACATGGCAATAACCTATAGTTATATAGCTGGTGGTTATTAGTATCTTAGAATTTTTTAAAATAATATTTACTCTTCTGATATCACCTCTGACAATTATATAAAAGAGCACCAAGAGAAACAGAACTTACTGGATTTAAAATCTATTTTGAAGACTATTTATTTACTTTTTGAGAAAGAGATGGAAAGACAGCTAGAGCACGAGCAGGGGGAGGGACAGGGGAGGGGGAGAGAGAATCTCAAGCAGATTCCACGCTGAGCTTGGGGCCGGACAAGGGGCTCGATCTCACGACCCTGAGATCATGACATGAGACAATATCAAGAGTCGGATGCTTAACCAACTGAGCCGCCCAGGTGCCTGGGATCTCAAATCCATTTTAAAAACACAACACCAACTTTTCCTTTTCCCCTTATAAGAGCCTGAGCTACCAGAAAGGCGATCATGGAATAGAAGTTAAGAACATAGGCTTTGGACACAGAATGCCTGGTTCACAAACAGAGGCAAACCTGAGCACCCAAGAAGTGGCAGCTATCTGATAATGATGATGATGATGATGATGATGATGATGATGATGATGATGATGATAGTGGTAATGATTCAATGACTTCAACAAAAGAGGAAGATGGGGAGGATGATTTTGTGATCAAAGGTCAGTGAAGCTTGTCTGTAGACTGGTGCCACTTTCCTGATAAATACTGAAGAACCAATATACAGAACAAGAGATTTTTTTTTTTACATCTCTATCCCTTACACACTAAATCAAAAAGAAATTTGTTTTTGTTTTTCAAAATCTTCCTAAGGCTAGATTGATGCCAATTAAGTGTCAGTATATGCCTTATTTAAATCACCATCTACTAGTTAGACCCAATTTAGACAGTTTACCTCCTGAGAGAATCTTAAGAGCTTCTTCCTCACAGAGACTGTAGAGTATTGACCAGACAGCCTCAGGCAGGCTCCCTTGAGCTTGTACAGACAGATTTAATCTAATAGAGAGCAGAAATTCCAATAGCAGCTCTGTAGGAATCCCTGGTCACAAATTTCAATAACCTGCATGAGGAAGTTTCATAACCATTACTGAACTGTATCCAGTTGCCAACTGGGAATATCTAGAGAACTAATAAAAGGGAGAACAAAACATTTAGAACTGCAGGGATGAGAGATCACAATCTCCATTGGTTCTGAGCTAGGCTGAAATCATCAATCAATTGTGAACATTACTAATATAACTTTTGTAGTAGTTGGCTAACTTAGAAAAACATTTTCTGATATTATATCACTTTACCAACACCCAAAGTTTGGGCAAACATATCTTCGACATTTTCATTTTCCTTCTATAAATCATGCCACCAAGGTTAAAAAAAAAAAAAAGCCAGCACCACGACCTGGGTACTTTGTTTATAATCAAAACGAAATAAGAATGTGACTTTGCAAAGATTAAATAGATAGGGTCATCTCTTTAAGATTCACATTTATCACATACCAAAAAAATGATATGGGAGAAAAGAATCACTAGATAACACAACTATAGTTACATAAAATACCAATAAATGAACAAAGGAGAACATATTTATAGCACGCATTATATAAATGTACACACAAGGTGTTTGGATACATACTTATAATTACTTTTCTGCTATATTTCCCCACCTTTCTGTCCACAATAGGACTTCAATCCCCTTACTACCTTCAAAACTCACCCCACCTGTCCCCAAACCTCACCTTCTTCTTCCGTGTCTTGTTTATCAATTACTAATAACTACTCATCAAACAACCTATCCCCTTCTCCCAACTACACTCACACAGCGTGCTTATTATACCTACTAAACAGTTATGGAACTAGCATCCTTCTCTCAATCTCTAGAACGACTAACCTAGCTCAAGCCCATGTGATGTTTTGCCTGAGCTGTAGCAGTGTCCACCCTTTATACTCCTTGCCTCCAATCCAGTCCCTTGCATGGTTACTCTCCATCTAGCCTCCATGATATGACCTTGCCCCACCATTGCTTGAATACCTCATGGTTCCAGGACAAATTCAAAGTCCCTATGCTGGCGCACAAGGTTCCCAGGACCCAATCTTCGTTTATTTCTAGTTTCACATCTTGTCAATGGCCTACTTATCATTGTCTCTTTGTCGCACAAACCATGTGATTTCTTCCCTGAACATCTCTGCTTCTGTTATTTCTCTCCTCCTGGAACTTCTACTTCTTCCCTCAACCCACATTTACTCTTTAAGATTCACCTGATGTCATGCCTTTCACCCCACGCTAGGTTAGGTCCTGCTCCTATCCACTCCCATAAAGCCCTACACATATTGCTAATCATGGCACTCACCACATGTTTGTCTTGATAGCCTATTTAAATCTCTACTCTCTCCTCCATCTAAACTCCTTTAATTTGAACTCCCTCGGAAATAGGTTTTATTTGTTATTTATTTATGTTAGTGTCTCCTGCATCTAGAACATAGAAGATGTTTGTTAAGTGACTGAGTGAAGGCACTTCTCTAGAACAATTAATACCAAAAAGCAAAGTAAACAAGGTGGAGAACATGCTATTCCTGGGAATTCAGGGATGGGAGTGGGGGGCGAGACCCTGGGACACATCCCCAGGGAGTTTCACAATTGGGGGAGTCACATGGTCAGAGCAGAAGTGCTGATTCTGGAAAGCTAAGACTCCATGCCATGGGACAGGACCATCAAGATAACAAAAGGCTGTGTGGTGCACGATTAAGGTGAATATTCCTCACAATACTTCAAAGTTTAGTAAAGCAGTCAAATCCACCTGTGCTACAGGTTCATGCATTTCTGATGAAAAACAGCTCAACTCTTGTACAACTTTGTGTCCATGTTTGAAGACCTACAGGAGAAAGAGCACATACTGATGGACACAGAGGTCTGAAGGCAGAGAGAAGCACGGAGATGTAAAGTGTGGTCCTGGCATGGGCAACAGAGAATGAAATCTCCAAGGAACAAGAGAGCCCTACTCAACAGAAATATGACAAAAGAAAATAAGGTGGAAAGTTGGAGGACAGATACATTCATACCTCAATAGCAATCTCATCTGGAAACAGTTTTTGGTTCATTATGCATTTGTTAATTATATCATGCCTAAAGAAAATATTTGATGGTGATGAAGAAGAATATGAAAACAAAATTATTGTTCAAAATGTATCCCACAGGTTCCACATGTGAAAAGCAAGCATCTTAGCAGTCAATATGAAAAGAGAACACAATCTTTTACACAGTTTGAAATTACTCAAAAGACATGGAGCTTGGCTTGATTCTGAAGCCTCAGGTAGAAATATTCCCTGGGTCCTCATAGAGAAAACATACTGAGACAATGAAAAATAGCTTTACCATAATGTTTTGTGAATATGGTGTGACATCAAGACTAAAAAATTTATTTTAGATGTTTATTCCAAAATAGAATAATCATCTAAAAGCTTCTTGCTCTTGACCACAAATGTACATGGAGACATTCCCTCCCATAAACTGCAAATGACTGTCTATTTCACATCAGAATTTACATCTCACATCACATATCTCACTTTGGTCTAGAGACACAACTATCAATAAAGGAAGCATGCCTTATTTAAAAAAAAAAAAACACCAAAGAAAAAACAAAAACTTTTTATTGTATATATCCTTGGTTATTTTCAGACAATAATTAATACATGGTTAGTATCACTTTCTATGGCGGCAGCACATTACACTTCAAATAAGCCTCATCACAAGAGCGGATGGTATGTGTGAGCTTATACAGCATTACAAATTAATGATAATTCAAAGAGGCACCATGTAGCTTCTACTCGAGAAGGAATTTTCCCTTGGCATACTGAAGGGGAACCTGGCAGTGTTTTCTTTGTCCCCAGCTGACTTCTCAATGAAATGTTACCACTTTGCACCCTTTGGGTTCAGTTGTTCAACCGGTTACAATTAGCTAGATTAGTAACTGGTTGAACAACTGTAACCAAATAGTACAGATTGAAGTGTTGAGATCTACTAGAGAGAGGTTTGCTAGTGGTGATCAGCAGAGCTCTGTCTGTCCTCTTCAATGTTTGCATGAACAACTTGAAGCGAGATACATACTTTTAGGAGAAATTCATTAAACATTGTTTCTGTATCTAGTAATTATCTGCTATAGTGACAGGGACTGAGGGTACTGAGAAAACTTCATTTATATGTCCCCGATGCCAAGGTGGGGAGTGAAAGAGACAGAGATTATATTACACAACAGAAAATTTAACACTTGGCCTCTATCTAGAAAAATTTGGATGAAGAAAAATATTTCAAGGTGAAAAAAAGGACATAACCCTCCACAAATTACAATTTACAAATAAACGGTCATTGTCAACACTATGGAACATATCTGAGATTTTACCTTTATTTATTCTAACATACAGTATTATGTAGGTGACAAGTTAATAAGTCTTATTTAATAACACAAACAAGAAAAAGAAGAGCCCTGCTTCATTAATCTGAAAGCAGAGGACTCATCTCCCCAAAACCTAGGCTACTCCCTGCCATTAATTTGGATACTTTGCAAAATTCATTCTTCCAAGCACCAAATGTTCATTTATTGTAATGAATGTGCCACACTTAATGAGATCCTGGCTGTCTGTAGTAGTTATTCCATTCCCTAATCAACTAATATTTTTGCCATAGGACAGACTTTTCCATCAGGGCACACCTAGCTAATTTTGTCATCTGAATTTTGTGGCTTCTTTTTCAATTNATTTTTGCCATAGGACAGACTTTTCCATCAGGGCACACCTAGCTAATTTTGTCATCTGAATTTTGTGGCTTCTTTTTCAATTCTTCAGCACTGACTGAGAACTTCAAGAGTTCCCAGCAATGTGCATGGAATTGGGTAAAAATCAGAGAGAGCAAAGTTCCTATTCAGAGAATCCACTAATGCACTGGGTTGCTTTGCTACAACTCATAAACCCAGTGTGATTAACTGTTGGGTATTTCTGCTATTCGAAAAACTAATTTTTCCCCATTCTAGATATGCATCAGCAATGAACATTTACACAAAGACAGTGTGGTGTCCATGAGCAAGGCATTCGATGAGATCCAATTCTGGGCTTAAATGATATCTCTCAGGTTTTACGCTAAGTGACAATGTACACATAAAAGATCAAAATCCAGTTTACACACAAGATGGAAAAAGAAACAGAACTATGGGAGCAGGATACTTCAAAATATTTTCTTTTTTACATATATGTCTTTCCAACCGATTTATCTTAATTTTCTAAAACTTTGTAGAACTTAATACTCCAACTACAGATATTAGTCAAAGCTGTTTAAAACCAGGCTTCCCTTATTTATAAAAGGCAGTTTTTACAAGACAACTATCAAGAATAAACACAAAAAGAAATGGAAACTTTTCCATTTCTAGCAATTTGCCAGAGTAAACTGGCTGTGTATTGAACACAGCTGTTTCTGTAAGAGATTTTTTTTCTTTTTTTGGAATTTAATATTTACTGTGTTCATGTGACATGAGTATAGTAAAGGAAAGATTGTTCTGAGCTTGATAAGGGAGACCAGAAATAATTGCTCCCACAGGTTTTCCCCTGCCTTAGTAGCCAGTCTCTTATCCAGAGCCTCCCAGGTAAGAGCCCATTATTTGTCATGTTGATTACAAACAAAGTACTCTAGGACGTTTTTGCCACCTTCCATAAACCAAGGAAGACCCAGACCCAGCCAGGAGGCTGTTCTGAAGATAAAGCTGAAAGTAGAAAGGCAAACCTCAAATTTAAACACAAGAAAGAGTCTCTTATTGTCCATTCTTCTCACTTCTGAACCACTGACATCTGTGTCTCACTGAATTCAAGGCTATAAAAGGGGGAACCAAGGCAATTTTCCCAGACTATGGTACATATAGCTTCTTACATGCTGAGTTTCTGGTTTAACAACAATATTGATAAAATTAGATACTTTCCAGCAAATTATTTAAATAAAATTAAGAAGACTTTTCCTTCTAATTTGCCCAAAGCCTATCCAAGATTATTAATATTAACAGTTAACATTTTATCCACTGCTTAATTTTGTGCCAGAAACTGTACACAGCAGTCAACATACATTATGGTATTTATTGTTCCCAGCAATTTGATAGGCTAATGCTTGGCCTAGCAATCCAGGGATCTCTACTTATCATTTGCGGGATCAACTCTTCAAAATGGGGAATTGTAGCACAATGTTAAAAAGTCAGTGCTCGGAGTTAAACGGTCTATATTTGAATCCCAGGTACAAGTTGAGCAAGTGGCAAAATGAAGACAATAGTACTACCAACCTCATAGTATTATTCTGGAGACTAAATCTGATACATGTTTGGTTGATGCATCTTTAGACCTGTGTTGGACCTCTGGCACCCTTCCAAAGGTGTTCCATGTTTGTAAACCTGCAGAAATGAAATACAGACCCTGAAATCCCCAAAGATACCAGTGCCTTGAAGGCCAGCCAAGCGGGTTCTCAAGTTCTATTTACTTGGCTATGAAGAATGTTCCTCACCCAAGCTAATCCTTTTATAAAAGTTGATTTCTGTTCTTTTTTCTGAAGCTTCTCTTGGAGCCAGGGAAAGGTGTGGCCAGTGAGGATCTCATGGTTATTTGTGTTCCAGTTGGTCTGAGTGCTTTAGATCAGGAAGTGACTGGGTTGGATACAGGGATCAATGACAATCCTTTCAGCCAGTAGCTTAAGGTTAACCAACCTGGCACAGGCCCACCTTCTGGAGCAAAAATAGGAATTCGAATAATTAAAGGCTAGGATATCAGAAACAATGTGATGGAACCAAAGAGCCAGAGTAATGGAATCCTGACATTCTGTGCTCAAGTTATAACGCTATCAAGAGCAAGAACTAGAAATATCTCTCTTCTAGGCTAGAATAAACACAGCTCTACCTGACTTAGATTTTTCTTCCAGTGTGGCTTAAGAGGTTTCAGGGAGCTTACAAACTTATTTATGAATGGTGCTTCATGGTTTAGGAAGAAATGAACTCTAGAATGCATCATTTGCTTAGAAGACACAATTCACATTTATACTGATATTTTTGGTAAAGCACAACTAGAGATGGTGGTAGGAAGAGCACAAAATTGTAGTATGCATTGATATAGGTCCTTGTTCCAGCTCTTTCTCCTTAACACATACATACACTTATTTAGTAAGTTAATGACTCTAAATAGATATTACAGAGTAGATTTATCAAAACCTAAAGAAGACAGTAAGCATAACAGTGATTTTCAATTATTTTTGATTATGGACAACAAAAAACAAATTGGATCAATCAGAAACTTCAAACGATAACAGTAATATAAACATGGTGCCCAGTAAAGCTTTATAGCAGAACATCAACAAGACAGCAGAAACTAACTGCGTGAAGTTACACCTCAGCTTTGTTAGAGAACTTATTTTCTATTTCTTGATGAAACTGTTTTGTTATGATTAGTAACATATTTTTAGAGCCTCTACAACTCCTTAGCTATACACAAGGGTAAGACATAGTCAGAGACTGCCAGAACCGTCTTCAGTTACAAACAACATAGCTCATGTTCAGGGAGAGCAAATGGTAAAACAATGGGTTGATTTTACAAATCTTCTGGGAATGAATTCTTCAATTTGAAAACCATTTGCTGAATTACTGTTCATATAGGTACTGGGGAGAATTGGAGATGACAAGATAACAATCCCTTCCTTTAAGAAACTCCCAATTTGTGGAATTTTTGTGGAAACTTATTCACAAGTTGGTCACTTCCAGATGTTGGTCTAGTTGCAGGGCTCAGCAAACTCTGGCCCTCAGGCCAAATCAAGCCTATAGCCTGTTCCTGAAATAAGATTTTAATGAAACACAGCCACATTCCTTAGTTTACATATTGCTGTGGGCTGCTTTCATGCTATGTTGATAGATATGAGTAGTTGTGGCAGAATCCTTACGGCCCCCAAAGCCTAAAATATTTACTACTTTGGCCCTTTATTTAAAAAAAAAAAAAAAAAGCTTGCCAAACTATGGTCTCATGAATAATAGAATTTATCAGTTTAAATCAGACCTAATTTTTTAAAAACAGAGTAATCACATGATTATGATCAATCTGTGCCTCTAGTGAAAAAATACACTAGGTTGGACATGGATTTTGTAACAAACATGGATGCTTCATAAATGATAAAATATAATTTATAAGTTATAAAATACATTTTCATGATAAATATATTGAAGAAAAGAGTTGCTTTATACATACTGCTATAAAAAGATGTTCAGAAGAATTTATATGTAAAAAACAACCACCACCACCCCCCAAGGTACATACAGCATGTTCTTACTTATGTAAAATAAAAGGAGGTGTTTACCTACATGTACATGTTTTTATATTCATTGACTATTTCAAGTTGTATAAAATTAGTAAAGTCTTATTCCTAAACAGAGATACCATCCTTGGTCCTACTAGAAATTTTTATCATGTTGTTATATAGCCTGAAACAATGTGTCCAAAAGTATTTTACCATATGTAGTGGGGTGTGTGTGTGTGTGTGTGTGTGTGTGTAACAGAGACACACAGACAGTAGAGGGTTTTATTTTTCATCTTAGGGGCATTCTTTGAGATCTGAAAAATCTTAATGTGGTCTCCACACTCCAGATATGGCTATTCACAAAAGCATGAACTATTTGTTATCTTGAGCTAAAACTAAAAGATTTATTACTTCACATAATGGACTTTAAAAGTCATTTTCAGGGGCACCTGGGTGGCTCAGTCACTTAAGCATCCGATTTCAGCTCAGGTCGTGATCTCAAGGTCCTGGGATTGAGCCTCACGTCAGGCTCTGCACTCAGCATGAAGTCTGTTTGGGATTTTCTCTCTCTCTCCCTCTCTGTCTTTGCCCCTCTCCCTGTTCACACTCTCTTTCTCTCTAAAATAAGTAAATAAAAAATCTTTTTAAAAATTCATTTTCATATTGAGTGGTGTTCAAGAAATATGGGTTGATTCAAAAACATGCAAATTTACTGCTGATGAATGGGGATATAGGGTTCTAAATGGTGTCCTAAGCCTGGGACTCTAATTGGGTCTTGTATCCTGTCACCTTAAGTGGAATCTGTCACCTAATTTGGACCAGAGAGGCAGCTAATCCTGCCTCAAGAACACTGTCACACCAATCTGGCATGAAAATTCCATGCAAGACCTTTATCATAATGTCTAAGGGGCAGAAAGCTGGGAATGTATGGCACTTATGAAAACAGACTGTACAACAGTTTGTACCTCCTTGATGGCAACAGCTTGCCCATCAATCATAATTCCATCTGAGATTTGCTTTCGGTTATTACATTATTCCTGATGACTTGGTTATAGAGAGGAGACCTATGTACATTATTTTCTTCTCATTAGTGCGGACTGTGCTTATTCACCAAAAAGAACCTCAGAGCTATAAAGGGTCACACTGGCTCTGTCAATTCACAATGCCTAATTTAAAAATAAGTGATTAATCTTGATAAAAGAGGTATTATCTAAGCCTCAATTAATGAATGTTCTACTTACATCTACTTAGGACATGAAAGTCACCCTGACTATAAGTCAATGGCATTGGCACAAAAGTCTTCATTTTTCATTGGACTCACTCTCTCTTTTTAATCAAGAATGTCCCCAAATATGTATCTGTCAACACTAATGCTAGGTCTTGTCTGGTATTGAAAAGCTGTGAATTCAATGGTAGAATCATAGTGTTTTATTCTCAAATGTTCTTTAAAGAGAACTCTTTCATCTGCCCACTCTACTCATCATTTTATACAGGAGGGAATGGAAATCCACAGAAGAAAAGGAATTTCCCTAAAATGGCGAAGCTAGATACTGAACCAGGATCAGAGCCCTTAACTCCTAAACTTTACCCCTGCAGACCGAGGAAGAAAAATGAATATGAAGCACAAAATTCCTAGGAACTCTTCTCCATAAACAGAAAATCTGAACTTCTCAAAAACAAAACAAAACAAAACAAAAAAACAAACAAAACAAAAAAACCCACAAAGGCTCCTCTTTTGCTGAAACACATGCTTTGAAGTTATTTCACGTCAGAAAACCTAACACTGGTTCCTGGGTAGTTTTATGAAAATACAGTTTTCTGAAAAACAAACTAACATGCCAAGGAAGAATATAGAATTTGAGAGAGGAAAAGAGCTATCTGTGCCAAGAGTCTGCTATTTGGCTGAGAAGTTTCCAGATAGCAAGAAGCACGGCAGGGAGTACAAAGAATTAGAAATCATAGATGAAGTTGCTCTTCAGACACAAACTTGGTTTCCGATAGCTTTTGTTGAAAAATCTAGGAGAAGCTGAACAAAAACATTAGTCCAGGAGCAGCCCTGGGGCTCAAGTGCTCAAGGCTCTCCATCTCAGGGTAAATACTACAGCTTCCTCTCATCCTTCCACTGAGGAGAGGAGGGTGACCTAGAAGAACAGAAGACTGAGAGGCAGCTCCTTATTGAGAATTGCTCAGTGGAATGCAGAAAATCATATAGTTAGCTTGGATCCCAACAACCATTTCTTCAACAATAAAGGAAGTAATAACCATTAGCATAATGATAATACACACCCCAAGCTTCAATTGCTTTAGACAGAGCTCGGCTGGAGACCACCTCTGGGAATTGTGTGGGGGGAAAGGAGGCTCCAGTCAACCGCAGCAGGTTTAGGGATTCCCTTCTGTGGGCACAGCATGGCACTGAGTGCTTTGGGGATTACTAGGGAAAGACAGGATGTGCTTTATCTCCTTAAGAGCTTCTGAATCTGGATGGGATAGGGTAAATACATGCATGCGAACACGTCACAAGTATATAAACAATTACACAACTGAGCAGAGCTGTGCTGGCTCAGTACTGACAGAAGTGGGAAGAACTCAAGTGGGGGCTTGAAACAGAGATGAGGCAAGAGCGATTTTGTGGAGAAGTCAGCTGAGTTTTACCACAAAGAGAGGACCTTTTCAGTTTAGCTTTAAGGTGCAGGAGGGGCTTATACAAAGTAGAAGCAGGAAAGTAGGAAAACCTTCATTTAAAATATGAGAGAAGAACTAACAAAGGCTTCTGAAACCTCCATTGCTAGACAGAATCTACTCTCTTTATCCAAACTAAAATGTGGGGATTCTTGCAAAGGACAGAACTCTAAGTTCAATACATAGTAATTCAATGAGGATGCCTATTACACCCCAATTTCTCAAAGTCTCCGTAACACACTTCTACCTTTTCTTTCTTTTTTTTTAAATTTTATTTATTTATTCTTGAGAGACAGAGAAGCAGAGGGAGAAGCAGGTTCCCTGTGGCACAGGAGGCCTGATGCGATACTCAATCTCAGAACCCTAGGATCATGGCCTGAGCTGAAGGCAGACACTCTACTGACTGAGCCACCCAGGTGCCCCAATTCTACATTTTCTTATGACAGGAGAGAGAACAGGTTAATCTAAAGTTACAAAAGATAATATTTAACTTAATGTCATTCTTAAAAATGAAGTCATAAGACCCAGTCTAATGATATACTTTACAGACATCAGCGCTGTTACTATAAATTCTATAAATGTCATATTCCGATTAACTTTTGTGGGGAAAATATTCCATCTGTTTCATTGTAAGGCTGTTTTTGAGAGAAAGCAAAATTTCTCATCAATATTTCTATTCTGATTATTTTTATATTTTAAAGTCACAACTCCTACTTTCAATTACCTTCTAAAGGTTAAGCAATAACTACCCACCATGGAGCACTGACAGCCCCAGGCATCAGCTAAGATTTTTACAGAGTTTATAATTGATAGCAACAATAGCCTAATAAGGTACCATAAGCTTAAACATATTTTCCAGACCAGGAAACTAAGATGTAGAAAGCTGATGTAATTTGCCGTTGCTCACAGCTAATCATGGGAAGAAACTCCAAGTTAGAATCTATTAACACCCTAGATCTATTGCCTCTCAGAGGGTTCTGCAGAATGTTCTCTAATAGGAGTTACAGATGAGAAGATACAGCAGTTCCACTCTGCTTTTCCTCTGAAGTACATGGAATGTCTCTCATGCTGACTTTCTTCTATGGGTGTCTTACCAATCTTCATATGTCTTAAGGAAATTCTTTTTATTTTTTTATGAAAATTCTTATTAACTACATTTGGAAAGTTTTCTTCATTCTGACAGATTATACTCCCAGGAAATTCTTCTTGATAAGAAATCTTTATTTTGCCCAGTAATTCTCATAATTGCTCCTAGTATCACCCCTTAATTCTCTTTCCCTTGAAGTGTTTATCCTCTTTTAAAAATAAAGTAACTAATATGTCCATTCATTTATTTAGCCAAGCCGTAAATACTCTTCTGTTGCATAACTTTTCAATTCTTTCATCATATTTTCTTACGCTCTCTCCACTCCCTTGAAATTGTCTGCATTTTTTTTCCCCCACTTGGATGAAACTGCTCTGGTTGGGGCTCTACCTAAAAGCTGGCTGGGAATCACAACCAGAATGGATCGTGAACCACTTGCTACTACCTACCCATACTTTCTAGTTTGTTTGTTTCTTAACCGAATATAAACAAGCTCTGTTCTCATGTCTTCATCACTGTTTATGAGGAATTATTCTAGAGATTTTTAATTAATAACATATTATTTATACACTATACATCATCCTTCTTTTGTATATTATGGATACATTACTTCTTGTGGTATCTCAACCATGGAGAATAGTTTAGAGAAACGCTTATAAAGCTGACATAATGTTGAAATTTTATTCATTAGCAATTCTCACGAAATTATCTGGAGTAAAGAAGAAGAAACAGAGAAGCGACACTTATGATTGTGGAATCTTTCATGAGCGCTCATATTTGACTGCACTGTTCTTCATCAATTATATCATCAAAGTCAAGTACATTTTCATCAGATGTTTTTCAAAGTTTTCTCCAGTGACTATGAATTTGACTTCTGCTACTTGGACCTGCTTTAACAACAGTCAGTATAGAAATACTTTTTCCTACTGCTTTTAGGGTATAAACTGTTACAGGAGCCAAAAGTCACAACAACATTCTTCCTGGGCAGAACGTAAGTAATGTACAATAAATTCCTCATTGTCTCCAACTCCATCTATTTCCACTATATTCATTCTCTTTCCATAGTCTTGTAATCTTTTGTTGTCTTTACAGTCTCAATGATCTCATTTTGTCTGTCTATTTTTCTGTCTCTCTCAACCCTCCCTCCCCTTCCCTCTCAATGTTTACATATCAGAGAACTGCATTAATACAAATATACATGTACCTATTAAAGTTATCTAGTTTTTTAAAGAAAATTCAGTTTTTTATGTTGCTCATTTAAACCTTACTAGTGCTGCTAGAGATTATAATAGGAGTATAAAAGGAATGAATTTATCCTGCCTAACAAGTACTGATAAAGACTGATATACCGTCCGATGAGTTTTAACTAATTTTATATTTTTAAAGATTTTATTTATCTATTGAGAGAGAGTCAGTGAGAGAGAGCACGAGTTGAGGGTAGGGGCAAAGGGAGAGGGATAAGCAGACTCCCACTGAGGAGGGATCCTGATGCAGGGCTTGATTCCAGGACACTGGGATTATGACCTGAACCAAAGGCAGATGCTTAGCAGACTGAGCAACCCAGGCACCCCCAATTTTAAAAATATAATAGATCAGGATGTATTTGCTCTATGGCTGTTAAGAGAGTAAGTGTAACCATCAAAGAACTGTACATAAGTTTTAAAAGTTTTTATTTAAATCCTAGTTAGTTAATAAATAGTGTTGTATCAGTTTCAGGAGTAGAATTTAGTGATTTATCACTTACATACAACACCCAGCGCTCATCAAAACAAGTGTCTTCCTTAATTCCCATCACTCGTCTACCCTTTCCCTCACCTACCTCTCCTCCAGCAACCCTCAGGGTGTTCTCTATAGTTAAGAATCTATTTTATGGTTTGCCTTGCTCGCTTATTTTTTCATTCCTTATATTCACCTGCTTTGTTTCTTGAATTCCACATATGTGGGGCGCCTGGATGGCTCAGTGAGTTAAGCATTTGCCTTTGGCTCAGGTCATGATCCCAGGGTCCTGGGATCAAACCCTGTGTTTGGCTCCTGCTTGGTGGGGGGGCCTGCTTCTCCCTCTCCCTGTGCCCCTCCCCCTTGCCCCAGCTTGTGCTCTCTCACTCTTTCTCTCTCTCTCTCACTCTATTTCAAATAAATAAATAAAATCTTTAAAAAAAATTCCACATGAGTGAAATCATATGATATTTGTGTTTCTTTGACTGGCTTATTTTCCTTGGCATAATATTCTCTCATTCCATCCTGTCATTGCAAATGGCAAGATTTTATTCTTCTGATGGCTGAGTACTATTCCATATTGCATATATATACCACATCTTCTTTATCTGTTCATCAGTTGAGGGACATTTGGACTCCTTCCATAATTTGGCTATTATTGATAATGCTGCCATAAACATTGAGGTGCTCGTGCCCCTCTGAATCCATATTTTTTTTTATCCTTTGGGTAAAGAACTGTACACAAAATCAATTTCACAATTACCAAACCTAGGAGACTGAGGTTCTGAGCAAGGGCCTAAAATTTGTGCTTGGGATATAATAAAATTAGTGGATAAGACTTTTATTTTCAGAGACATAGTACTCATAATCTATATTTGAAGTTATAATTATTATAGGTAAAGATTCAAGGATGATAATTGTTTAAAGTTTTTGAGTGACTAGTTCAGTATTAATATTTTACTGTACACTGTGAGATATTTAGTGATTAAAGCTATTTATCATCTAAGAATTTAAACTGCAATAGTTTGGCATGGATACTGTCAAACTGCATTTAGTCCTTTTGTGACATAAGAATATATTTTAAGGTAATATAACAAAGTTATAATAGTACTGCTTAAATCAGATGCAAGAGCTCACAGGAAAAAAACTATTAATGAGAAGATATATCACTGTGCTAGCAGGGAAAAAAAAGGGTAAATAATTAAAACAATAATGACAAAACTCTCATCTAACCAATAAGTATTTTAAAAAATCTGACAGAATGGTACTGTGACAATGTGACAAACAGATAACCATCACAGGCTGACTATGGCGGGGGGGGTGGTGAACTTAGC
This sequence comes from Ailuropoda melanoleuca, assembly GCF_002007445.2. NCBI lineage: Eukaryota > Metazoa > Chordata > Mammalia > Carnivora > Ursidae > Ailuropoda > Ailuropoda melanoleuca. Next base: position 39,389,967 of record NC_048220.1, read on the forward strand.
CATTTCAGAGTGTAACTAAACATTATATAGGGTAATCAGTAATCCTACTGACTCTAAGACCCATCAATTCCCCTTCTGGTCAGGTCCCGCAGAGCAACTTCCCACCTGTGCACGAGCAAACACGACTCTGACGTTCACTGCGATAGTCATTCATTTATTCATTTCACACATATTCATGGACCACACAGTCCTGTTTGCTTGGGATTATCTCTGAGACTGAAAGAGACAATTTTCCTCACCTTCATTGGTATATTCCGGGGCACTCTTTTTGATACTAGAAAGTTTAAAATGATCTAAATAGCCACCAATAAGGCAACAGCCAAGTAAAACAGTGTATAGTCACGGACTGGAGAAAAATTCTGTTGAGTGAAAGAAGCATGTTAAAAATGCTTGCATGATATGTAATTTGTGTAAAATTTAAAACCATGTAAAATATTATATAATATTGCATGTGTGAGTGTAAAAGCAACGTTAAACTGAATAGGTAGTATACATACTAATTGCATGATAGTGTTTGACTGCATAAGGGTAATAGGATCAGGATGCAGAATAAAAAGAATTTCAACATTATGTATAATTTTTAAATATAAAATAACAAAATAATAAAAATATTATTTTAAATGGTCTACAGGTGTGTTTATTATACTAATCTTTGAATTTTAAAATTTTTAATATTTTTAGAACTACCTAATATATCCATAAAATTATTTTTGCATAATCATATGTAACCACAATTTTATAAATGTCTCTAAGAGAAACTTGTAAAAACATTGGTTCCACAAATAATATAACCTAATTAGTTTATTACAGGGTGACAAAACTTACAGCATAAACAGAGCATAGTGAGCCAAATAAGACAAATTTATAATAGCTAAGTAATGATTATACAATCAAATCAACTGAAAGAAATTAAAAATATGTAGTAGTTGTTTTGTTCTTGTTTTTAATTTGTTTGTGTGTTTTGTTTTATTTCTCTCCTTTTTTTTTTTTTTTAAAGAAGCTACAGGCTGAAAAAGGAGTTGCTGGAAAGGGCACAGAGAAAAAGACCCAGTAGGTGTCTGCCAGGCATTCCTGCCTCACTTAGCCCTTCAAGCCATGAAAACAGAAGAATGTGTTATAGTGTTCAGCCCTACTCCTGCCTCTAAGGTTATTGAATTAACCTAATGGAACATAACTAGATAATTTGTTTACCAGGGCTAAAAAACCTATTTACCCAGATTTTAACAGACTCCTATGAAAGACCTCTAGGGATCATACTTAGTAGGCTATATGACCTTGGGAAGGGTAATTAACCTTTCTGTGCCTCAAATTCCTCATCTGTAAAATGTAGATATTAATAGTAGCTATCTAAAAGGGTTTTATGTTACTTGCTGTTTCAAGCACTTAAATTGTACCTTCTAGATGCCATATACTGACACAAAATTAGTGCTGCTTGTGAAATAACTAAGCAAGCTGATCCAGAAACCATTTTGTGGCGTTTAGATTGAGGTACATTCTATTTGCCCCCACATATCTTTTAATAACCTCAGGCCTTTATAAAAAACTGAAATTTCATTGTAACACATTCTGCGTCGTGTGAAGCACATCAGAATCCACTCACACCCAAATTTTTATGTATCTTAGAATAGATCTGAGGAGTAATTATTAAAAATACAAATCTCTCAGTGTTTTGAACATGTCGTTAGAATGTGGGAAAATTTAGTTGATTTGGTGATTCCAATTCATGATCCTTCATGCAAAACACAAAGCTCTAACGATAAACACAAGGTCATTTATTTAAATAAAATATAACTCCAAACTGTGCGCCTACTAAGCACATGTCAGAAACTACATGAAATCATCACCAGCTTGGCACTCTCATTCTGGGATCATTTTTCATCATTTTTCTAAAAGGCTGTCATGGAGTTAAGCATACTACCATTAGGCATTGATAAAAATTGCATAAGAAGAGGGTGTGGGGGGAGCACATCTTTCTTAGGGATAAAATCCTTTCATCTTTGTTCTTATTAAGCTAATTGCCATGCACAAATGATGTGTGTGCCATCTATGGAGAACTAGAGGAAAATGCTCCCCACCTTTATTCTTTCCCAGCTGAATCATGATAAATGATCCCAGCAGATTTTGTCATTTTGTGCCTTCCCTGCATCAAGGCTTCGTTCACTCTGTGAACTGCAGTGCACCTCTATGAGCATGACCCTCACCTGGAAGAAGTGCCCACTGCCCAGTAGAGGATATGAACACACTCTCACAGAGCAGGGCACTCAGCAGTGCACACATTCTTCCTGCCTCAGAGGCTTGTAATTCCAGTGAAGAGCTGAGTCACTCAAGGAACTCATGTAAATGACCATCTCATATTATGACTCTTACCCCATCATTATTTTTTATAGATACCATTTGTTTGTAAAGCATATAAAAACTAAATTCCACATGCAAGACAGCTATGATTCTAGAAATACACGTCACATTCCTGAAGAGATGAAAATAAAAGTAACTCTTCAAAAAAAAAATAGTGTTTAAGGGGCACTTGGGGGGCACAGTAGGTTAAGCATCTGACTCTTGGTTTGGGCTCAGGTCATGACCTCAGGGTTGTGAGATGGAGCCCCGTGTCAGGCTGTGCCCTCAGTTCAGAGTCTGCTTAAGTTTCTCTCTGCCTTTTCCTCTGCACCCTCCCCGGACCACCTGCCACGCATGCGACGCGCATGCGCGCGCTCTCTCTCTCNTCTCTTTCTCTCTCTCTAGTAAATAGATAAATCTTCACAAGAAAAAAATAAAGTGCTCAAACAAAAAATCTGCATGTACAATAGGAAACTATGAATATCATTAGGTTGGATATTTGATATCCACGATANGCGCTCTCTCTCTCTCTCTAGTAAATAGATAAATCTTCACAAGAAAAAAATAAAGTGTTCAAACAAAAAATCTGCATGTACAATAGGAAACTATGAATATCATTAGGTTGGATATTTGATATCCACGATATATTAAATTGAGGCTAGCTCTTCAGCTGTGTGCTGGCTTCAGCGTGGTATTTAAGGCATCTGATAGTTGTGATGACTAAAAGCATTCTCCCTTCATTTCCATTCCAGGTAGTACTATCTCTTGACAAAAGTCAAAACAACAAGAACGACAGTAGTGATAACAGCCAACACTATTGTACTTACTCGAAAATAGCACATTGTTCTAACCACTTTACATATATAGACTCATTCAGTCCTTCCACAACACTGCTTTTACTATCTCCACTCTGCCGTTGAAAAAATTGAGAGAAATTTTCAGTTACAGTTTCTAAATCAGCAGGTTATAACTTAAGTGTGCATAAAAATCTTCTGAGGACTCTGAAAAAATGCCCATTTTCTGACTGTCCTAGTCCAATTTGCTACAGTTGGTTAGGGGTAGACAGCCAAATTTTAGTGCTACAAGCTCCATTCCCATGTTGTCTGAGGACCGAGCTTGGAAACACTACTCTAATCACACTATTCCCAAGGATATTCCCATTTACTTTTAATGCTTCTCTGGTGATGTTTGGGTCTTTGTTTTTATGTTTCTGGACATTTCAGAGTAAGAATATTTATTTGATTTTGATGAATTTGATTACTCTATCTCCATTTAAATTTAATGAAAACAAAATAATTGGTAAATTTACACTTTAATTACATCACCTTGAATCAAAGCTAAAGTACCGTCCTTGAGAAGCTACACTTCTCACAACAAATGTGCCACAGGCTGGTGAACAACTTTCTTAATTTTTAAAACACCCTGAAAGGGAAATTGTCCAGAATCCTGCCTTAAATAGATGTCTGCTTAAGTAAGGATTATGACTCTCAAAGGCATATACCTGAGGAAAAAGAAATACGTGAAGAATGCTCAGCCACATCATCATTCAAAAGCACATAAAATAACATTCATGAGCACAGTTTGCTTCTTTGGGGACCCTCATAGGAGGAATATTCTTTGATTTTTATAGCAGAACTATAAGCTTAGAGAAGCCCCCACACTATAAGAAGAGAGGCTGTTAGATCTTGAGATTGTTCTTGACTAAACAAAATATTTCATTTTCTTATTTCCACAAAGATGGAGAATGATTTTATACAGTGAAACGAGAACTAAAAACCATTGTTTACTTCATCCATGGCTACATTCTCCTTGCTTTTCAAGAAGGATAACAAAGGTCTCGAAATTCTATTAATATAAAAAGCTGTAAAAGATGATTAAATAGAGGCATATGTATGAGACTTTGAAGGTAAAATGTTTTTTTTGAAAAAAGTTTCTGAGATATTTTTGAAAGGAGCCTACACTGAAGTACATGCAAGATACCTGCTCTCTGTTCTTAGAACCAAAGCAGTTCCCTTGTGGAACTTAAAAATACCCCTGTTTCTAGTCTTACATGGGGACATAGGGAAGGGGTTTCATGCTGGAAGGGATATTACTGAATGGACTACCTTTTAAATTATGTCATGGACCAAAGGAAATCTCTCCCTCAAAACAATGAGATCTTTCTGTATGTGTCGTCCCTGGTGTACTGGTAAATATTTATGCTTATTAGTTGGCTCTCCAGGGGAAATAAGGCCTGATTTGTAGGGTTTGGCAATTTCCATGGTCTGAATACCACGGCCTTGTCTGATTTCAAGCTCCCAATGTAACACCACCAAATGTGGAGTTGGGAAGAGATGTGCAGTATCACTTCTTTACATGGTATTTCTACCACACAGATATATTGACTTAACCCCAAGAGATTGGTAATAGTAAAATGCAGTAAATAGAGAGTAATGAGTTTTAGGTATAGATTACTCTTGCTTTACATATAATTTATTTAATTGAAGGTTTATATAATTCACTAAGGTCTATATTTAACAGTGGGTGCTCAAAATCTCTGAAAATGTAACAATTGGCTCTCATGTGCTGATACTACCTGACTTCAGCCTATTATTTCAAAACTTAAGCACACCTTCCACATATCAATTCATCATTACACACAGCCATTTATGAGCAAAATTTCTCTTATATAAAATTTATTTAAGTATTTAACTAAAATGTATTTAAGTAGAAAGCATTACCCCATGAACACAAACTATTTAATACAGCTCAATATCTATATGCTATACAATAGCATCTATATGCACCATATGATTCCAGTGTTAAGAGAGACTTGAGAGGTCATGTAATCCAATTGCCCCGAAGACTTGCCATGAAAACTACTGGGGACACCATCCTTTCTTATTTTCCTACTTCAAAATTACCACTTCATGGAAAGAGTCACATTCAGTTCAAAACTCCTCTGATGACTCCTCAAGGACATCCATAATTTTACCCTACTAACTCTATTTTTTCCCCATAGCAACTGCATCTAGCACAGCAAATCTCCTTATCTTGTACATACCATGCTTATTTATTCTCCCTCTTAAAACTGTTTCTTCAGGTCTGTGACACTTTCATTCACCTGCCTTTTTCGTTTTTTTTTTTTTTTAAGAGAATGGTGAACTATTTACATGCTTATTACAAATGCTCATTTTAACTACAGAATCAGAGTATCTGAGCCATGGAGTCTAGAAATCTGCTCAAAACAAGGAGCTAAGATGACTGTAAGATGTCTAACATGTCAAGATCAACTGATATATTGAGTATTAACTAAATGTGAAGGTGAGACTAAGAGGACACTCAATGTAAAATTTAATAGCTTGGTGACATAAAACTGTGACCAATCATAACTCAGCAATAAGTGTTACAGTGGAATAATATGCAGGGTCAGCATTGAAATAAGAGAATGATGAGACAAGCCACAGACTGGGTGGGAAAAACACTTGGAAAAGACACATCTGATAAGGGACTGTTATTCCAAATATACAAAGAAATCTTCAAACTCAACAGTAAGAAAACAAACAACCTGTTTTTAAAAATGGGTCAAAATCTGGAACACTGACAAAATCAAACACTGGTGAGAATGTGGACCAACAGGAACTCTCATTCATTGGTGATGGGAATACAACTGGTATGGCCACACTGAAGACAGTTTGGTGGTTTCTTACAGGACTAAATATACCCTTACCATATGATTCAACAGTCACACTCCTTAATATTTACCGAAAAGAGCTGAAAGCTATGTCCACACAAAAACCTACACATAGATGTTTATAGAAGCTTTATTCATAATTGCCAAAACTTGGAAGTAACAAAGACATCCTTCAGTAGGTGAATGGATAAACTGTGGAACATCCAGATGATGGAATATTATTCAGTGCTAAAAAAGAACTCAGCGGTCCAGCCATGAATAGACATGGAAGAACCTTAAATGCATATGACTAAGTGAGAGAAACCAATCCGTGAAGGGTACATACTGTACGATTCCAAGTATATAGTATTCAGCAAAGGTAAAACTATGGAGAGAGTAAAAATATTAGCAGTTGCTAGGAGTTTAGGGGAGAGAATAGACAGAGCACAGAGGATTTTTAGGGCAGTGAAAACACTCAGTAAGATACTATAAGTGGTGGATACAGGTCATACATGTACCTAAACCATAGAACACAATACTAAGAGTGAGCCCTAAGGGAAACTATGGACTTCGGGTGATAATGATGTTGCAATATTGGTTCATCCACTGTCACAAATGAACCACACTAGTGGGGAATGTTAATAATGGGGGAGGCCATGCATGTGTGGAGGCATAGAGGTGTATGGGAAATCTCTGTTAGCTTCCTCTCAATTTTGCGGTGAAACTAAAACTTGCTCAAAAAGATCCCAGACGTCTTAATAAGAGACAGAGAATAAGGAATGCTGATCAGTAAAGGGTGGCTTCTTCACAAAAGAAGGGCCAAGCCAGGTGCTAAGGAAAACTGTTCCATTTTAGTGCTTCTTAAAGTTCAAGCACAAGACTGGCTGAAAAATGAAGTACATAGAGCCAAAACAAGGGCCTTAATAAGTCTGCAGTTCTCCGAGATAGAATTTTCATTGTTTGATAAAAATTACTTGGGTTCCACACACATGCAGATTCCTAAGTACTGTAATCCTATATTAGAAATTCTCATGGAATAGGATGGGAAATTGCTGAGAAATCAACAGTTTCAACCTTAGAGAACCTGCTGTAGGAGCAAGGGGCATAGAAAGGTCTTATACAGGGTGGTATCACTTTCAAATTTAAGTTTTAAACTAAAATTTCTAAATCTTCTTGGGTTAGTTCAATTTGAGCACACCCTGAATCTTATTTTATCTGATTATTACAGCTCACAGCAGCGTCTTCTTTCTTCCATCCATCCATGGAACTTGGAGTTTAAATTACACCCTTATTTATTTCATTTTCTTCTATTGCCTGTTCCTAGGAGTATAAGTGGTTCATCTTGCTGTATTTCTCACGATACCTATCGTTGGCAAAGGCACCCAGATACGCAATAAATGTCTGTAAATTAGTTGGTTCTCGGTATCTAATCCTGTTTCTAGACACGTTAATTAGGAATATAATAATAAAAGCAAGCAGTTAGTGAGTGTTTATTAGGTGCCGGACATTTCTGGAAATACTTTACATGTATTAACTCATTAAATTCACTCAACAATCTTATGAGATAGATATTATTCTCATCTCCATTTTACAGATGGAAAAATTGAGGCTTAGTAATTTTCCAAGGTTGATTGGCTTCAAATTCTGTGCCTTTTGTTACCAAGCTATACTGCTTCTCTCTACAATGCCCCACTAAAAATGCTGTTTAAACACAGAATGTATACAAGAAAGCTATGATGAAATTATAGTCAGCACTCATTTTTTTAATAATTAGTAAAAATCCTCCATAAAAGATACTACTATACACTTTAAGGCAGTCAGAAATATCATAAAAATTCCCAGGCTGAAATCTGCATCTGCCAGCTATGCATCACTGACTCCTACACAGACTCTGGCTTAACCACCTCCTGAGTGCCTTCACACTCCCAAAGCCAAGTCACACATCAAGAGAGGTGCAGCCATGGGTGCAGCGCAAAAGCAACAATAACACATCACAGCCTCAAAAATCTGTGATGAGCCCAGCCCTTTGACAGTCTAGTAAGGCGGAGTGCATCTTGAATATTACTAAATGTGTCACAATCTTTGCTCCCCACTGACTCCCTTTTGGATAACAAAACAGCCAAAGACACTATTCAGGAAAATAAAATAGGTTCTAATACTTCTATACCCTATAATTAATCTTCACTCAATCACAAGCATTTCTGTTTAATCTATTGCTTGAAATAAAATGCTAATAAGGCAAGAGAACATGACTCCAGGACAATGCTAGAAAAATAGCCTTCGTTTCTCTTTTGAGAGGAATAAGATGCTTTTGATCATATCAATGAATGAGTAATGCCTAAGTCTCTAATACAAGATTTAGTTAAATTATATTCATCTTGCGAGATGAATAACCTGAATTAAAAGAATAAGTTTAAAAAAGGCAAAGCACATTGCAACTAAAAGTCTAATCTTTTTGAATGTGATTTTGTATATTCTAGAGCCTTTAAAAATAAGCATTATTATAAAAATCTCTTCAGTTTTTTCTAGCTCTTGCTGTTTCCTTAATTCTACCCCTATACATGTTTCCATGATAGTTCTATTTATTCTGGACTTCTTGCTTCTCTAAAGATTGTTTTGGATGCTAGATACTATCTGGCAGAAACCTAAGGAGAACAGAATAATGTGCTTCAGGATATATTAAGCAAGCCTCATTGGGGCTCATTGAGCTCATACATACCTATGTACTCAAAGTTCTTGCTCTTGAAAGCACACAGTAGCAACTCAATATGTGTGTCCGGGATGAATGTACTTACCCTTCTACTGTTACTATATGCCTCTGGAAGTTCAGGAAATGAAAGTGAATATTGTTTTTATTTTTCACAATTGCTGCACTGTTATTTAGTCATAGTTTGGACTCCATTAAAAACTAACAATCTTTATAATATGCTTTAAAAGCTGATCAAGATATGACCTAACACTGTGTCAAATACAAATGACATTGAGGTCACACAAAGCCAAAGCAATTTTCCATCCCACAGATTAAGGTCTAGATGAGTAGGAGAACAGGAAAAGAGGAGCTACATATCCCTTTAATGTCCTTGGGTGATAGAAAGGGAACCTTAAAAACACAAGCATACAAGGAGTTTCCTAGGGCAGTTAAATTTCAAAATTTAAGCTATGAGGTAATAATAAAATGTGGGCTTAAATCTCCTGGGTCCTCTGGTTTTCTCATGACCAGCTGTGTCAATGTGGACAAATTACTTAATAGTTAAACATGCTTTCTAACCTTTACAAGAAAAAAAAGCAAATCCCCCATAGGATGTTGTGAAGACTGAATGAGATACTGCAAACAAAGTATTTCACACACAGCCCGGCACAGAATAGATGCTCAATAAACGTGGATCTTTGTTGCAGTCTCAGGGGATTTCTTTTTTATTACTTTAGGTAAATGTAAATATGGGAATCCCATTAAAAGGAAACTAGAAGTTGTGATGTATGAGACTTATTATTCACATATTAATAGGCATGGGAAAAATGGATATAAATACACTATCCTTCGTAGGAATGGCACGAGTCTATTTCGGCAATATACTACATGTTTGAACCACAGAAGATACCCCGTAACCCAAATACCCATGTGGGTTTTCATAGCGGAAAATATCTGAACACTTTGCTTAGAGATGAACTTTTGTGAACCACCTAAAGAACTGTTCAAAATAACACTGCATGCATGTGACATGACAACTGGGTTTGGAAAAGTGCTTTCTGGAAAAGCAGCAGCCTCTGATTAGCTTTTCTCCTTGCAAGTTGGTTACATTAAATAAGTTTATACAGAGAAGGGAGGGAGAAGCTAAAATCCAGGATTACGGAGCATTCTGCAGGGTTTTTTTGGTTTTGTTTATGTTTTTTCTACCCTTCCCCTCATGTAGCAAAAAATCATGCACTGTAAGAGAAGCTAGCCTGACTAGGCTCTTCAAACTCCTTCCGTTCCTTGCTTGGAAAAAGGAAAGTCAAGGCATAGGGATAACAGGAAACAACACCTGATTATCCTTGAGCCTTCTAAGACATACCTGAGGACTATTCCAGAGGAGGGTATTAATTGAGGTTCATAGCTAACTAATTACTGTAAGCCTAGAAGTAGTCTGGGTTGTTACAATCCTCCAAGTATGGAAATTTCTATGTACAGAAGAGCCAAAACATCACTGATTCTCTCAAGGACTATTTAGACACATCAATCAAATCTAAAGAATGTAAAACGTCATGATCACTTCATCAAGATCTCAAATTATTCTGATGGAGCTAGGAAGGATGTTGTAAACAAGACTGATCAGGATGGGTATTGGTTAAACAGTATATGCTTTTGTTCATTTGCCTTTAGTTATGTATAATTAAAAGTACAAATTATGAAGTCATAATGCCAGTAAGTTCTTTTTTTGACTTGGGAGCAGATGTCCTCTGTTTTCTAACCCTATTTCCGCTGCAGTGAATTTGAGAGCGCCCTCAAGTGGTAAGACATTGAAGTGCCAGGAACATGATGGCACCTTTCCTACTTGGGGAGAATTTTGACTGAATGCCAAGGTCTGCTGGAAATAACTGCACAAACACAGCCATATTCCTGGAACTTTAGTTAACTTGAGGTTTTCTTTTGTTTTTGCTGAAGTGTGATAAAAATTAAAATATATAATGAAATTATAATAAAATATCTTTTATGAAGTAGAGTTTAAAAATCTGAGTCAAACAGACTTTCATCAAACCCTGGCTCTGCTTCTTAACTAATTGTCACACTGAGTAAGTTACTTAATATTTTTGAGCCTAGTTTCCTCACCCATATAATGAAATACTTTAATGAGACTTTGAGAATGACTACCTCTGACTACTTCTCCTAGATTTTTCTCCCTACTGTCCCTCATTTCTCATCATGACCTTTGCCAACATTAATCCTGGGATTTCCTTTCTTTTGGTTTCATGGGGGAATAAATACCCACATACACATCACCTCTTCAGACACAGCTGCTCAGCTGGCCCCTGTGTTCCAGTGTCACATCTGATGCAGCCTTTAGTTTTTGCTTGCTCCACATCTTATAACAACCTCGTTTCCCTGAGTTCGCTCACTACTGGACTAGAAGGGCTGGTCCATATTGTGGTGCATCTTCTTATCCACCTAGGCACCATGCCCACTATATCATCACATTTGTAGATGCTCAGGGAGTGCGGATTAGATATTTTTCAAAAACAGCAAAAATTCTTGAAATGTTAAGAAGCAAAAGCAAACAGTAAGAAGACTTTCTGGAGGAGTTACATTCATTGCCCAAAAAAGGAGAAAAGTCACTTGGGAGAAAGAGGTGAAGCTCTTGTACCTAGCTTGCAAATATGATTGGTGGGATACACTGCATGTAAATTTGATTCATAGCCCTTATCCTCTGTAGAAATTATAGTAACTCTAATTCTAAATGTTATTTGAAAAAGAAATTAGCATTTAAATCAAAAGTATTTAATTTAAATTGTTCAGAGTTAGACTGCACTGCTCTTTATTGGAATCTTTCGGACTCAGGAAACAAAAATACTGAGGGCTTTATTTAAATAAAGTTTCCATAAACAACAAGGTTAGTTGTTTTTTTCACATAAATAACAGATGAGGTCCCTAAAACACTATGGTATTTGGAAACAGAAAGACTTTAAGTCTATTCCCAACTCATTATGTGACCCTGGCCAAGTTAGTAAACTTCTCTGAATCTCAATTTCCCCATAAAATGGATGATAAAACCATCCTAAGGGGTGTTACAAGGATTAAATAAAATAATTCATTAACAAGCACCTAGCACTGTACCTGCCATTTCTTTTTTTCCCCACCCACACCTTTCCTCTAACATATATATTTTCTCTAAAATCAATGTTTTCTCAATGAACATTTTGTAAGTTAAATGCTATCCATATTAATTGCTTTTGGGGAAAGTAATATTTTTCCAATGCTTTAATTTTTAAAATGAGTTTCAGGCATTAGACAACACGTGAACAAATTCATGAGGTAAAATATTTTTAGCCGATTTTTGTATGCCATGTATTTTAGAACTATAGTTTCATAAGCACATAAGCTATGTAGGTACCAAACTAACATAATTTTGGTCATAAATTCAATGTCAATATAAAATTAGTTAATGGAATTAAATATGCATGAGAAATAATATAACTTTTCAACAATATGAAGATACAACTCTCTTTACTCACAAATTTTCATATATATTGCATACAAATGTGTAAAATATATTTTGAACACAGGAGATCCTTTATATCACCATACAATTCCAACTCATTAATCAATTAATTCAACAGATTTATTGAGTGCCTGCTTTGTGCCAGGAAATGAGCTAAAAACTGGCAAATAAGATGAGCAAGACACATTCTTCTCTTTCTAGAGCCAATCACCCAATGAAAGAGAAAGACAAGGCATAAGGCAAGTAAAAGGTGATAAATGCCATGACAGAGGGTTCAAGATTGTAACTAAGGTAACATTAAAAGCAGTTCTAATACTTTAGAACTGTTCTTTCCTGAAACTATCATTACTGACTTTATCTACCTTAATCAAAAAAGGTGTCCCCTCATATTTTCACTTAGGTTTATTTAGAGGGTGTCTAGGGCAGAACAAGGTTTTCTACCTTCAGGTCAAATACACTAACAATGTTAGAAGTGAAAATGAAACATAATTTACAATCTCAGCCCCCATTAATTTAAATGAAAACAGACAGCTGGTTCAGCATATGGAGATTTCTTAAAATTGAAAATTGACTTCCCCAGCAATATGTCTCAAGGAAAATAAAATGTGTGGGCTGTTTTAATTCACTTACATTAAACGATGTTTATAGCTGATGTTTGATTACATTCCTGAAGGGGAAAAAAAGACTGTAATGAAAGAATTACAATTATTTTTTTTTCCTCGGGGACAAAGATTCCTGGGTCTGCTCAAGCCTGAGAATTTATTTTAAATTACTACTTTAAACATAAACAAACAAACAAAAAAGAAAAGACGTCAGGATGGGATCCTTGGAATAGCTTCTAATTCTGAGTAATGAGATAACAAAACCCAAAGATGCTTGCATCAGTTTCACAAATGATAATTTTATCACCATACATTTATGAAGAAACTGTAGACACACTGTTCTTTAATGAAAGAGCAAGAGACAAGGATCATTGTGAACAGGTTAATACTGTAAGCACCTTGGCCTGACACATAGGCCTTCCTAGACTGGGTGGTTTTTACCAAAAGACCTTTCCAATTCATGCTATGATTGTCAATTACATTTAGCTTTCCAAAAAATTTAAACCCTAGAGAGGTTGTTTTAGTTTAAAGCCTTTAATACAGCGTCTACTCTAGTAGTTCCTAAACACCAAAGTTTTTCCTTGAGAAAGCTTCCACCAGTCCATATAGAGAAGAGAAAAATAGAAATAGTTTCATATATTTGTCATTAAGCTAAATTTACCCAATTCAAAGAATATGTTTAAAAAAAAAGAATTATGTTTTACTGACAGTATTTCTACCATGTTTTATTTCTTTTTAAATATTTATTTATTTATTTATTTATTTATTTATTTATTTATTTATTTATGAGAGAGAGAGAGAGCGCGCAAGCAAGCACGAGCTGGAGGGGGAGAGGGAGAGAAAATGAAGCAGACACTGCGATGAGCGTGGAGCCCGCCACAGGGCTTGATCTCAGGACCCTAAGATCTGACCTGAGCCAAAACCAAGAGGTGGAAACTCAACAGACTGTGCCAGCCAGACACCCCTACTACTTTTTTTGTTTGAAATATCTGTGGAGCTCCTGGCTGGCTCAGTTAGTGGCTCTTGATCTCAGGGTTTTGAGTGTGAGCCCCACATTGGGTGTAGGGATTACTTAAAATATTTAAAAAGCTAAAATAAAAAAATTAAAATACCTGTGATTTTATGAAATGGTAAGAATATAGTGTAAGATCTTTTTAAAAATTGCCTCATTTGGCAAACCAGAAGCCTAATATAAGCTACCACATTTTTAAATGGTAAGAATATAGTGTAGGATCTTTTAAAAAATTGCCTCACTTGGCAAACCAGAAACCTAATATAAGCTACCACATTTTTAAAATCAGTGTTTGAAAACTCAAAGGTCAGAAATCATTGTTCTATAGCACATATGTTTACTAGTAGAATCAAAAATATAATGACTTAAGCATTTTACCCCTCTATTTTAATTATTTTTAAACTGGGAAAATACATATGAAGGTGAGTTTAGAAAACCTAATATCATGGGGCACCTGTGTCACTGAGTCAATTAAGCACCTGCTTTCGGCTCAGGTCATTATCCGAGGGTCCTGGGATCGAGCCTGGCATTGGGCTCCCTGCTCAGCAAGGAGTGTGCTTCCCCCTCTCCCTCTGTCTGCCACTCCCCCTGCTTGTACTCTCTCTCTTTGTCAAATAAATAAATAAAATCTTTAAAAAAAAAACCCTAATATCAGTCCATCTTTATTTATCCTACGTACTTCAGAGGGATGTGTAACATCTGAATCTTTTGTATTGCTATGTAATTCCAGCTATATAATCAGAGTAAAATGAAGAGTATTTGAACATTTAAAATTTTGTAGATATATCATACTACATAGATGAAATTTTAAAAGAAAAAGTACAAAAGGAGCCATTCTTCAGGAAAAAGGAGTCACTATTCCATTAATTCTGTATTATCATGCAAAGACTTTAGAAAAAATAATAAATCTGCAGAAAACAGAAAAGCATAATGAAAGATCTGGGAAGGAGAAATGGCATCAAATGTTAATTAATGCATTTTTAGATCATTATCATAATGTTGATGGAATTGAGGGAAAAAAGAGCACAAGACAGATCATTATTTGAGGTTACTGCAATACAGTGCAAAGTGAATACGTAAAATCACTGACACAAAATTATTTTTATTTCAAGGCAACCCATAAAATAGAGTACTTAGAAAGCAGAATTAATGTAACTATCATTAATTAGTTGTTCTCATCAAATCCTGTTTGGAGAATGTCTACAATGCCCTTAGGAGAAGGTTCTCATTGAGAAAAGAGGTTACACACCTGAAAGAGGAAATATGAGTTGAGCTGCATTTTTATGAAAATTTTTGGTCTCAAATTTTTTAATTAAAAATGAATCCCCACATGTATCGATATAACTTCTGTGGAAAACTGGTAGTATTCATTGAAGCTGAATTATCCATACCATGTAAACTAACAACTCAAACAGAAATGTGTACATATTTTATCCAAAGGGCATGGACTAGAATGTTTATAGCAGCAGTATTTGTAATAGCCCTAAACCTATAAGCTAGCCAAATGTTCATCAACAGTAGAATAAATAAATTGTAGTCTATTCCCACAATAGAAATGGATGACTGCATCAACTAATGCTTAAGGAAAAGAGGGCGTTATAAAACAGAGTAAATATTGCATGATTCCATCTATAAAAAGTACAAAATGAGACCAAATGATTCTATGCTGTGGGAAGTGAGGATAGTGAGCAGCTTTGAAGGGAGGGAGGAGTAACTGGAGGGAAAGAGGAGAGAGGTGGAGGATGAGCGGTGGGGACTTACAAGGTTTGGTTTCTTCATCTGGGATCTGGTCACATCAGCATGAAAGTGCATGTTGCTGTATTCTTCAGATAACGTTTATTTTCTGCATGTAGGTTATATGCAGTATGCTATGTTACAACTCAAAATTACAAATAAAAATGAATTCCAAAAATAAATGAGTTGACAAGAGGTAAATATTCAGTAGTTTCCAATACAATAACCATATGATGCTTTTTCTAAACCTAGAAATCAGCTAAGGAATTTGAAAAAGAAAGTATCAGAAGGACATTTAGAACAGAGCTTACATTTACAAAGCATTGTACCTAAAAAAGCACTTTTTAGATCTTTGGCATGTCTCACAAACATCGTTACTTACTGTGACACACTTCTGTATTTATTTTTATTATTTATATTATTTATTTTTTTTAAGAGAGGGAGGGGCAGAGAGAAGGAGAGAGAGAATCTTAAGCAGACTCCACGCCCAGGGCAGGGCCCCACCCCAGGCTCAATCTCACAACCCTGAGATCATAACCTAACCTGAAATCAAGAGTCAAATGTTCAACCAATTGAGCCACCCACACACCGTGGTGACTTAATTGTTTAGAAAAAAAATGTGAACACTTATCTTCAAAAAAATATTTGTATGTATCTCCGAATGTTATGTTAGAATAATCATCTCATTCTATTATGGTCTACTTCTGCTCTAAAACTTCAACCTTGAGAAAGCAGGATTTTTTTTAAGATTTTATTTATTTATTCATTCATTTATTTATTCATTTATTCATTTATTTATTTGGCAAAGAGAGAGAGAGAAAGAGCACCCAAGCAGGGGGAGTGGCAGACAGAAGGAAAGGGAAAAACATGCTCCCCGCTAAGCAGAGAGCCCGACTCTCTGCTCAATCCCAGGACCCTGGGATCATGACCTGAGCTGAACGCAGATACTTAACTGACTGAGCTACCCAGCTGCCCCAAGAAAACAGTTTTTAAAATAACATCATTTGTTTATCTGAGACTTTTCTTCTTCTTAAGGTAGGCCTGTTTTGTTATGTAATTCCCTCTTATGACTGCTTTTGCTGCATCCCAAAAGTTTTGGACTATCATTTTTTCATTTTCATTTGTTTCCATATATTTTTTTTTAGTTTCTTCTTTAATTTCCTGATTAACCCATTCATTCTTTAGTAGGGTGTTCTTTAACCTCCAAAACCCCTAGCCAGATTTATCAAAAAGAAAAGAGAAAAGACCCAATTAAATAAAATTATGAATGAAAGAGGAGAGGTCACAAACAACACCACAGAAATACAAACAATTATAAGAGAATATTTGAGCAATTATATGCCAACAAATTGGGGAATCTGAAAGAAATGGATAAATTCCTAGAAACGTATAAACTACCAAAACTAAAATAGGAAGAAATAGAAAATTTGAACAGACCCACAACCAGCAAAGCAAATGAATAAGTAATCAAAATCTCCCAACAAACAAAAGTCCAGGGCCCGACAGCTTCCCAGGGGAATTCTACCAAACATTTAAAGAAGAGTTAATACCTAGTCTTCTCAAAGTATTCCAAAAATAGAAATGGAAGGAACTTGCAAACTCATTCTACAAGGCCAGTGTTACCTTGATTCCAAAACCAAAGACCCCACTAAAAAGGAGAATTACAGACCAATATTCCTGATGAACATGGATGCAAAAATTCTCAAGAAGATATGAGCTAATTGAATCCAACAGTGCATTAAAAGAAATATTCACCATGGTCAAGTGGGATTTATTATTCCTAGGCTGCAAAGGTGGTTCAATATTCACAAATCAATCAGTGTGATACACCATATTAATAAAAGAAAGGATAAGAACCATATGATCCTCTCAACAGATGCAGAAAAAGCATTTGACAAAGTACAGCATCTACCCTTGATAAGACCTTCAACAAAGTAGGGATAGAGGGAACATACCTCAACATAAAGGCATATACGAAAGACCCACAGCAAGTATAATTCACAATGGGGGAAAACTGAGAGCATGTCCTCTACGGTCAGGGACAAGACAGGGATGTCCACCCTCATCATTGTGATTTAACATATTACTGGAAGTCCTAGCCTCAGCAATAAGACAACAAAAAGAAATAAACGACATCCAAATCAGCAAGGAAGTAGTCAAACTTTCACTCTTCACAGATGACATGATACTCTATGTAAAAAACCTAGAAGATTCCACCAAAAAAACTGCTAAAACACATACACGAATTCAGTAAATTTACAGGATACAAATCAATGTACAGAAATCTGTTGCATTTCTATACACCAATAATGAGGCAGCAGAAAGAAAAATCAAGGAATCAATCCCATTTACAATTGCACCTAAACCATAAGATAACTAGGCATAAACGTAACCAAAGAGGTAAAAGATCTGTACTCTGAAAACTAAAGGACACTTATGAAAGAAATTGAAGAGGACACAGAGAAATGAAAAACATTCCACGCTCATGGATTGGAAGAAAAAATATTCTTAAAGTGTGTATACCAAGCAAAGCAATTTACACATTTTATGCAATCCCTATCAAAACACCAACACCATTTTTAACAGAGCTAGAAAAAACAATCCTAAAATTTGTATGGAACCACAAATGATCTCGAATACCCAAAGCAATCTGAAAAAAGAAAAGCAAAGCAGGAGGCATCATAATTTCAGACCTTAAGCTATATTCAAAGCTGTAATCATCAAGATATTACCGTACTGGCACAATAACAGACACAGAGATCAATGGAACAGAAGAGAAAACCCAGAAATGGACCCACAACTATTGTTGGAAAAACAGGACAGTGACATGCAGGAGAATGAAACTGGACTACTTTCTTATACCACACACAAAAATAAATTCAAAATGGATGAATGACCTAAATGTGAGATAGGAATCCATCAAAATCCTAGAGGAAAACAGAAGCAGCAATCTCTTTGACTTTGCTGTAGCAACTTCTTACTAGACACACATCCAGAGGTGGGGAAATAAAAGCAAAAATGAACCATTGGGACTTCATCAAGATAAAAGGCTTCTGCATGGTGAAGGAAACAATCAACGAAACTAAAAGACAATCTATGAAATAGGAGAAGATATTTGCAAATGATATATCTGATAAAGAGCACCCAAAATCCATAAAGAACTTATCAAACACCCAACAAACAAATAATCCAGTAAAGAAATGGTTAGAAAACACAAATAGACAGTTTTTACAAAGAAGACATAGTGATGGCTAATGGAAAATGAAAAGATGCTCAACATCACTCACCATCAGGGGAATATAAATCAAAACCACAATGAAATACCACCTCACATACCGGTCAGAATGGCTGCAATTAACGATACAGGAAACAACAGATGTTGCTGAAGATGCAGAGAAATTCCACACTGATGGTGGGAATGCAAACCGGTGTAGACACTCTGGAAAACAGTATGGAGTTTCCTTAACAAGTCAAAAATAGAACCACTCTAGGATCCAGCAAGTGCACTACAAGTAAAATGCAAAAATACTGATTTGAAGGGGCATAAGCACCCCAATGTTTATAGCAGCATTATCAACAATAGCCAAATTATGGAAAGACCCCAAATATCCATCACCTGATGAATGGATAAAGAAGATGTGGCGTATATATACAATGGAATATTACTCAGCCATCAAAAAGAATGAAATCTTGCCATTTGCAATGATGCAACTGGGAGCTACAATGGATTATGCTAAGTGAAATAAGTCAGTCAGAGAAAGACAAAACCATATGATTTCACTCATGTGTGGAATTTAAGAAGCAAAACAGATGAACATAGGGCAAGGAAAAAAAAGAGAGGAAGGCAAACCATAAGACACTCTTAACCGTAGAGAAGGAACTGAAGGTGGCTGGGGGGGAGGTGGGCAGGAGATGAACTAGATGGGTAATGGGGATTAAGAAGGGCACTTTGTTGCGATGCACCCTGAGTGTTATATGTAACTGATGAATCACTAAATTCTACTCCTGAAGCCAATATTACACTATATATTAGCTAACTAGAATTCAAATAAAAACCTAAAAAATAAAATAACGTTATTTGCTGAGTCTACTTAATAAGTACTTGCAGTTTTAGGATGTTTATTTTACTTCTTAAGCATCTACAAGGTTTTTTTTTTTTTAGATTTATTTATTTAGAGAGAGAGAGTGCACACATACATGTGGGGGAGGGGCAGAAGGAAAGAGAGAAGTGGACTCCCTACTGAGTAGGGAGCCCCACCTGGGGCTCAATCCCAGAACTCTGGGATCACGACCTGAGCTGAAGGCAGACGCTGAACCGACTGAGCCACCAAAGCGCCCAGCAATCTACAGTTTGGATGAAAATACAGACTTGTCAGAAGATCAGGTTCTACTATAATAGCTTCTACTAAAATAGTCTGATTTTTGGCTATTTGGTTACTGTAAAAGGGATTACACTGCTGACTGCTCATCAAAATCCTTTTCTTCTTGGGGACATGTGTAGGTTTCATTTCCCACCTCCCTTGCAGTTAGGTGTGATCATGTGATGGGTTTCTATCCAAACTCCCTTTTCTCTTTGGCTGTCTGGAATTATGTGCCTAAGATCAAACTTGGAAATCAAGAATTAAAGATGACAAATCCTCCACCAGCCTAGCTCCTAAACTACTGGATTCAGGAAGACAAGACCTAATCTCCTCTTCTGTTTGTGCCATTATATGTTTTTATTGCAAACATTAGCCTACTCTAAATCATATATAGTCGTAACACATTTTGGGGCTTTAAAATAAAATTGGTAAATGATTGTTTTTATGTGTGGTAGAGTGGAGTTCTCTGTCCTCCTTACCCTCTTTAAACTTATGCAGTCTCAACCCTGTTGGGAAAGTAAAGCATATTTTAGCGAAAACAATGCATTAATGTTACAATAATATAAACTATAGGTCTTACCAGAAAAGACTATGTCTTAGATGTATTCTATTCTTAAGAAGAATGAGGTTGGGCAGCGGGCTAGGGATAGAAAATAAAAAGCAGGTGCTGTCTGGAACGAAAAAGTGCCTAGCGGAATAATAAAAGGATGATTTGCAAGACTTTTCTGGATTCCAGACTATCCAAGGCCTGCCATAAGTAAAACATAATTGTCTCTGGTAATGGCCCATAAGTACATACCCTTTCAGATATAGTGGGGATAATGGCTGGATTCTCATTAGAGAAAAAAGGGATAAATATCTTGTGAGCATAAACATAAGCAAAGTTAAATGACAAGAAATTTTACTTCTTCAGGTGAAAGATGTAAAACATGGGATTTCATACCCTCTACAAATTAACATAAATACTAGCCTTTACTTCTCTGGGCATAGGGACATTGCCATGAGACTCATTCATTGTGACCACAAGACCAATTCAAACATTGGCCATCTTCAGAAAGCCATCTTTTTATGCGACTGCAAGTAATGATCCTGAGTAGGAGCCTGATTGTGTGCCCCTAGACAGCTAGAACAAGAGATCCTTAATCTTCACAAACTCCTGGGATTTAGGACAGGCCTGACATGTAAGGGGCCCTCAACAGGCTACAGAATGAGCACATTCTAAGCTGGTCAGTCCTTGCAGTGAACCTTTACTCTTCTTGCAGGATACTTTCCAACTCAAGTGATATTGCAGACCAAGTAATGAAATTCGTTCCTGGTCAAGATACTCTCAGAATGAGTGCCCTGGAGTGGGGAGGAGAGAAGCCACAATATCTATCACTGAGAAAAGAAATAGAGGAAGTAAAGGGGTAAAGCTGTACTCTGGACAGTAATCTGCAGACAATGAACTGGGGAACAACCCTGCAGAGGAGAGGTAATTTTTGGATGTATACAAAAGCTATTTCTTTCTCCAAATCAGGAGAATTAAAAAAATAAGAACACAGTTCTTTCTTCTAATAATATTACCTATGGGTTGAGATAAATACTTTAATTTTCATTCTTTAAAAACAAAGTTATTTTGATTTACAAACTTTTATTTTCAGGCTCTACTTACACATATATGGGATAGTGGAGAGTTGAAACATTTATCATTTAAACTAGCTCCCACAGTGAGATTCATTTATCAAGCTAGTTCAGTCCAAAGGGGAATTGGGGACTGTCATTAATCAGAGAGTTACCTCATTCTCTCCTTTCATTTTTGTTTCAACTATAAATAGCCACCAATCTGTCCATTTGGTATTTTCTGTGGCTTTCAGTTTGATTTCTGGACTGCTTGATAAAGCAGGATCACTGTGAATTAAAGATCAGAGAGACTCCAGTTCAATTACTTTAGTCATGTCCCCATAGGCTTTGCACAAATTATGCTCCATCATTTGTCTATGAAACAAAGGATGTCTTGATAGTGCAGAGAGCAAATAACTTGTTATTCATCTGAATTTAGCTCTTTTTTTTGGTATGAGATTCCTAACACAATTGTATATAGGTTAGTATCATCTGATTTCCTGTTTGAAAATCCTTATTTTCTTTTCTTCCTCATCATTCTTGGACACTATATAAGAACGTTTATTTTTCCAGATAAGTTGAATATTCTGTTACATTGCTTTTCGTGTTTCATCAGCTAATTGTTTTTCCAATCTCATCAAATTTAGCTCTGTCTGGACAATCAGACTAAAGCAGACTTTACTGGTTGTATATTCAATGTCCATTCTCCTCTTAATTCTCATTTATAAAGCCCACTGTTGTTCATCCCCAAACATACCTAGTTAAAAAAACAAGCTCCCCAGCCTCTCCCAAATGTAGGGGCAAGCGTGTGGCTTTATTTCTATCATGGAGATGTTAGCTGAGAGTTCCTAGGAAGTCCTGGATTCCCTGATAAACACACCACCCCTTCCCGCTTCCCTATTTCCTTTCTCTACCATGCTTGGAATGAGGATCCAGTGCTGGGGGAGCAGTAGTCACACCACATGTGATCATGAGGTGACAATCACAGGACAGGACAGTATGCTACAGATGGCAGAAGAATAAAAGGAAATTATGCCTTTGATATCATAGGATCACTGTGTTAGCCTCAGACTGATACCTCCAGACATCCTTTTGTGAAAGACAAATAAATCCTTAGATGGTTAAATAGCTGTTTGTTTTCTGTTACTTACAGCTGAATGCATTCCTAATTGATAAAAAAAAAAAAAGACTCTCATCTTCTCGCAGTAAAGACTTTCTAGCATACCTGCCAGATTTTTAAAATATGAGCATTCTAAAGGAGTTTATGCCAGACTATAATAATTCCAGTAACTGTCTTCTTCCTCATGTTATTACATTAGGACACATTAATTTAGCTTTTATT
Organism: Ailuropoda melanoleuca; assembly: GCF_002007445.2. Classification (NCBI taxonomy): domain Eukaryota; kingdom Metazoa; phylum Chordata; class Mammalia; order Carnivora; family Ursidae; genus Ailuropoda; species Ailuropoda melanoleuca. The sequence goes on from NC_048220.1 coordinate 39,412,797, forward strand.
GCAGTTAATGTTCCCTTCACTCATTTCTTTGCCTATAAGGCATTTTGAAAATAAATATACACAAATTACATATCTTAGAAATTTCAAAAAAGCAAAAATATGTGTAAGCCATCTAATTTAGTTCTTGATTCCTTTCCTAAACTATTAAATATTCTTTTGCTATAAAATACATTATAATTGAATGCCATTCCTAGTATTTTATGCACACTGGTTGTCATCCTAATGTGCACAGAAGGTTTTATCGAGCATGAATGTATCAAGTAAATCCCAATCCTTGCCACTGCAAATGCTGACAGGCTAAATAAAATTGCTGACAATTGCCAAAATCTGTCCACACAGATGACTGCTATGCAAACATCACTACAAGTTCTATGGATAAGCTAATTCTTTCATATTTGATGCTTGTCTTGTTTTAAAATAATTAAATATTAAATATTTAAATACATATTTAAATAAATAATTAAATTATATCTATGCATTCCTTGTAATTCTCTAGTAACCCACTGAACAGTGTGAATTTCAATAAAATTCACTGTCTTCCTTCTACATGTGATCTTAACCAGGGCTTAAAAATAAGCCTGTCAACTAACCCACCCTTCTCTGAAATAGTGTATCTTACATGCTAATACCTTTAGTGAAAGTTTTATCTTTTTGATCTTATTGACTGTTAAGTTGCATATTGAACTTCAAATGTCACTAGAAAGGGAGGAAGGGAAGGAGGGAGGGAGGGAAAGAGAAAGAGAGAGAGGGAATGAGAGAGAGTAGAAACAGGCAGAATTTTCCCTTTACCAAAATGGCTTTGTTTGTATAAGGAAATTTTCTGGATTAATTGAACAACTTAAGTCACAGTTAACAAAACTCCACTACGAGGATCTGATGGAAAGAGGAATGGAAAACTCCTGACCTTTTGGATTCTAATCTCCCAATTAGCTTTGCTTCATATTCCCCCATTAAAATGCTGGATGTGATCAGTATCAGCTTTCAGATTTAGGCAAAGAAGCTAAAAGCCAAAACCTGCCTTTTGACTAAGATGGCAAAGGGAGACCTGGTAGTAATTAAATAATAAAATTGGTTTACAGAGCCTTTACTTCTAATCTCTGTCAGATGGACACAAACTAAGAACCTATTTATGTCAACTAAAGGCTTCATCAGTCAGAATCATTCATTATGTAAATATGACCTTTAGAGACATATCACAGCTATAATGTGAATAATATACCCATGAATAATTGAGGATTGACAACATTTAATATTTATTAAGTGCCTTTTATACAGATTTGACTCAAGTAAGTCAATTCCACGGACCCAGTGATGATATCCACTTAATGATTTATTCAGTCTTTAAATATGATGAGTAATGTTCTGCATAAAGAAGTTAGAAATTGCACAATGGAGATCTGAAGATGAATGAGACACTGTCCTTATTTTTATGTGGTAAACTCCTTAGAGAGGAAATAATGGTTCTGTACAAAATGGAAAGGTCAACCCCACATACAATGATAAGTAACTTGAGTTTGAGGTAATGTTTGGGCAGGACCTTAAGGGACGGATTTTGGTATGTGAGGATATCAAACTTATGGAAGAGCAAAATCAAAGGGCGATGAGTATTCAGAAAGTAATACTGTTGAGCAAAAATGAGAAAAAATCCTAGACAGGTAGGATGGAACAAGGATTTTAAAGAACTCATCAAGGACTTTAGATGTTTTTGAGAGATAGTGAGTCTTATCAGGTGAGAGACAAGAATAAATTGGTGAAATGCAGTATAATCAGTTTCAATGCCTCCCCACCCCAATAAGGACATACACGAAATATGTTCCATGAAGGAAGGAAGACTGGAAATTTTTTGAATTAGATTTATATCTGCTTCTCTTTATGATTGCATGGATTAGGATGTTATCTACTATGCTGAAACAAAGCTGAAATCTTACTAATCTTCTAAGTGTGATTACAACTACTCTTTTATCAATGGCCAAAAAATTGAAATGGCATATTACTTACCCCTGACCATTAATTTTGTCTTTGAGAGTGGAAAGTCCCCATCATCACCATCTTTTCTTTCCTCTTTCTTTCCTCTCTATTCACAGTCTTTAATTTCTTAATCATTTTAACTTTATGAGCAAATATTAAGCTCATAAAGTAGAAAGTACCAATTTTATCAATTTTTAAATGCTGAAATAATGATTTTTAGTGAAGTTACTATTGACAATCACTTCCTGACTATTACAGAATGAGTAAACTTGAGTTTTGAGCCAAAGGGTTAAGAATTAAATCTGTATGAATCTAAGTAGGTAATTTTTAATGGATTTTCATAATCACAATCTAGGGAATTGTAAACTTTTACTTAGTGAAAAGATAATATGACCCTCTGCTCCATTTCATAGTCTGGTGGAAAAAAATTCTTGCAGGGGCAGAAGCAGAACTATAATGTTCAAATTACATATATGTGTGTGTGTGTGTGTGTGTGTGTGTGTGTGTGTGTGTGTGTGTATTTTTTCCCCCTCCCTGGGTACTGCGTTTATTTAAAACATTCTCTTTTGTTTTCTTAAACTATGCAAACCATGGTTCATTGTTTAAGAAAAGAATGAATATGATAAAATAGAGCGCATAGTATTCACAGTAACAAACTCAATGTAATAGATTCTATACTATATCTGACTTTGGGCTTTTAAAATATGTACAGAAAATCACATAAAACTTGTAAATTACTCAACTGTTCTACACTGTTATCTCTCTTTGCCCTAACAATTCACAAAAGAATTAAATTCCTTCCAGGTAACAGTATGATAAGTGCTGTATCGCTGAGATGACTCAGAAAGGAAAGGAAGATGTTTTGATTTGTGTTCTGTGGTCTCCTTGCAGCACTGGAACATAGTAATGCACAAAATGCCCAAATACCTCATAAACAAAGTAAAGCCCGTTTTTAAAATCATATATCTTCTAGATAGAGGGAAGAAAACTCTCAAGAAGAAAGTAAAAATTATTGAGGTAATTCCACAAATGAATTCGATGGGGTATAGCATAGACTTCCTTTCTCTCTCTCTTTTTCTCTCACCCTCTCTCTCCTTCTCCCACACTCTCTCCCCGTATTCTCTTCCTCTCTTCCTTTTTAAATAAAGCTGAAGACACAGGGGAAAAAAAGAAAAAAGGAGAGTTTGGAAATAATGTGAGGAAGAGATAAAGAAAACTTTCTGCAGCTGACTCCAAGAGCCACTGAAAGTAGTCCACTTGTGTTCAAAAAGTGAGGCATTCCAGTCAGCAATGTCTGTGATTCAATCTCAAGCTGGCTTTATAATTCCCAGTGAAAGCGTGACCCATGATGTGCCCCCAGTTGTGCTTATAGATGAAATCCTTAATAGGAATTGCATACTTTTATAAGTACTGTGCTCATAAAATCCCGTAAACTCCATAAATCTTATGTTGAGTTTTTGAGCTCCTTCTACTCAGAAAAACCTCGGATTTATTCTTCCCCATAGGATATTTGTTTAAAGGGAATACCTTTCAATGGTCCCTGTCTCCTGAAAAGTTTTATGAAAGACGATATTCATTTGAATGCCAATGGGCTAGCCCACTACAGAATTCCATCTACACATTTTAGAGTGATGGAGCAATTATGAAACAGAAATCTTAAATGTGAAATGGGGCACGTAAAGACATGAAGAGGGGGCGCCTGGGTGGCTAAGTCGGTTTAGCATCTGTCTTCAGCTTAGGTCATGATCTCAGGGTCCTGGGATCCAGCCCCACATCAGGCTCTCTGCTCAGCAGGGAGTCTGCTTCTCCCTCTCCCTCTGCCTCCCCCTCCCCCTACTTTGTGTGCGCTCTCTCTGTGTCAAATAAATAAATAAAACCTTAAAAAAAAAAAGACACTAGGAGATGAGACTTGATATGAATGTACAGAAATGAACATTAATGTCAGGGAAGGTAATTGGAGGAAATATTTTGTTTTCTATTAACTGTATTCAGGCAATCTGAATTACAGAGTTGGGGTTCTAAATTTCACAGCTAATGTCTTAAAATACCATAAAATAAATTCTAAGATCTAACACTTAAGGGGGATCTTTGTGTCTATTTTTTTAAGTCACTGGCAATAGGATCCTTCAAAACATTAAACCCAGATGTTAAACAGGCTTTACAAAACAAGAAAGTAAGAATTATTCATTTTATAAATAATACTGAGATAACAAATACTGCATTGTTTACCAAAGTATATTTCAGAAGGATTATATTTAGTTTCTCTCAATCTAAAAGACAAGCATACTTTATAAAGGAGAATATCTGTCATAGAAACAAACTTCCTTACAATAAGAATTTCAAAACTAAAATAAAAAGCAGAAGACCTGAAAACAGCGGTTTCAAATAAAACGGAGTCAAATCTATGTGTGGGAGGGAAAACCATTAATAATATAATGTATAAGAAACAAACCATCATGAAGGTCCACTAGGTAGATGCCAAAAGGATATAAGAAAATGGAATTACAAAGGGCAAAGAAATGAAAAAAATACTGCTCTCTACTGAGAATAATACTGAGATAGACTTTATGCCATCTAAAGAGGCATACATTTCAAGAAAATTACAGCATTCAGTAATGCCTAAAATGACACAATATTACTGAGACATTGTAACTTGATAAAATTCTTTTAAAAGCAATGTGACAAAATGTAGGGGAAATCATGAAATAAGCAATCAGTTCCAGACAAGTTAAAAGATACCTGTACAGGAGATGTTCACAGCAGCATTATCTATACCAGCATAATAGTGGGAGAATTAATTATTTCATAGTGGGTTTATCATTGTTTTTTAACGGTTCCCTTTTTCACTTCAGAAAACTAATAATTATGCCATTTTTCTTGTGATTGTGTTTTACAAATTTTACTAATATGTTTAATTATAACAAACAAATAATATCACACCACCTTTTTTCTCTCCTGTTCATGAGGGAATAAAATCCCTTATTTTTAATTCAAAATTTGACATTCTTATATTGTATTTCCCTATACTCTGCAAATCTGACTAACAACAAAATAAAGTATTTGACAAATATTTTGAACAAACAAGTCAGTATATGTCCCATGTATGGCTCAATTTTATCTATATGAAGTTATGACATTTATTTAAATAAACTTGGTCTCAAAACCTATGCACATTTGTTTGATATATGTAGATATCTGAGACAATTATGTCACATCAACAGTATCTCTTCCTGATTGAATTTTAAATATTCTACCCACAGAAGCAGTAGCATGAATGAATCTTTAATGTAAAATATGAACTGGTAGAAAAACATGGTTCTGCATATTTTCTGTATAAAAATAAATGTCTTTCGAGGAGTATAGTTCTACCTGATTCTGCCTTTGCAAAAATGGGAGTCAAGAGAACAGTAATATTTGATTCTATATAGTGAATTATAAATATGGGTTTATTTAGCTGTTTATATAGATTCATATAATGGATATATACACACATTTACATGTATTCATTATGAAAATGGCAGAACCCAGATAATGAGTCAAACACTGGGTCAACAGCAAGATATTTTATATATGTTATTTTTTTTAAAGGATTTTATTTATTTATTCGACAGAGACAGAGACAGCCAGCAAGAGAGGGAACACAAGCAGGGGGAGTGGGAGAGGAAGAAGCAGGCTCACAGCGGAGGAGCCCGATGTGGGGCTCGATCCCATAACGCCGGGATCACGCCCTGAGCCAAAGGCAGACGCTTAACCGCTGTGCCACCCAGGCGCCCCTATATATGTTATTTTTAAATATACAAAGTTGGACTCATTTTTAGTCTTTATCTGGGTATTTGGGATTTTATCATCAAGACTAACAATATGCTTTGCCATACTGTAAAAATTTATTAAATTTAATGAAATATTGTCTTTTTTTATGAAATTATTTTTCACAATACTGTGAACTACCAGAGAGCTATGGAATTATGTATGTCAACTCTTTCATTAGACAGATGTTGACAATGATAGTGAGGTAGGGCAAATTGTCCAGGTCACACCTTTCTTAAAAAATTTCAGAGCTGGTTTTTCTTTGCACTTTGTTGCAGTCATCAAACATATTATAGAAAAATATTACTTTAGTAATCTAGAAACATATCTGTTAATAACAATGCTATAATATATGCATAATATAATGAAAAATAAATATAATTACATTAGGTTGTAGATATTTTCATAGCAGTTAAAATTACTTAGAAAATAATTTAGGGGCGCCTGGGTGGCACAGCAGTTAAGCGTCTGCCTTCGGCTCAGGGCGTGATCTCGGCGTTATGGGANTAGCAGTTAAAATTACTTAGAAAATAATTTAGGGGCGCCTGGGTGGCACAGCGGTTAAGCGTCTGCCTTCGGCTCAGGGCGTGATCCCGGCGTTATGGGATCGAGCCCCACNTCTGCTATGAGCCTGCTTCTTCCTCCCCCACTCCCCCTGCTTGTGTCCCCTCTCTCGCTGGCTGTCTCTATCTCTGTCAAATAAATAAATAAAATCTTTTAAAAAAAAATAATTTAACATTGTTTACTCTTTGAAATTTTTTTTTTACTAACTGTATTTGTGAGAGAACATTTGATGAATTATAGTACTAATTTGGAATTCAATCCAANTTTAACATTGTTTATTCTTTGAAATTTTTTTTTTTTTACTAACTGTATTTGTGAGAGAACATTTGATGAATTATAGTACTAATTTGGAATTCAATCCAATGACTTATTTTTTATTATTTTTTTCCAATCCAATGACTTTGATGGTATAGCATAAAGCTTATGCTTTTCAAGTGGCCTGCTTGGAGAAGAGGACAATTGGAAGACTTTGCTTCTAAAAATGTTAAAATGTTATTTTATGACTATCCTTGCTTTTTGTATAGTTTTTGATAATTTACAAAACACTTTTAGGTCTGTATTAAAGTTCCTGATTTTGCTCATAGTAGTGTAATAAATGATTACTGGATAGAGATTCCTCATTTCTTTACCTTTTATGCTTTTCAATCCTTAGCAAAACGATAGAACTTCACACAAATTTTAAACTCAATATCATGTTTTAATTGTTTCCAGAATGATTAAAAATAGTGTTCTTTTAACAAACTAGAAGAAAATAATAATAAATTCTAACCTAATTTTAGAAAAGCTTTCCCAATGATGAAAGTAGTAATAAAATTGTCCAAACAAAAAATAAATGTTCTGGCAATAGTTAAAAACAAAATCTCTTCACATAAAAAAATCAATGTAGATGATTACATGACAAATAACGAACTGAGAAAAATCTTTTTGCAAAAGACAGTATATAGAAAGGAATCGTTAATGTTCCAATAGACAAATAACACTAATGTGCAATTCACATAAGGAGATATCGAAAATCCCTGTGCACAGATGAAAAAATTAGTAGTCTTAATATTAATCAATGGAAACATGTTAGATGGTATTCTTCAACCTACTAATTTGGCAAATCCTTATTATATGTAAAATATCCAATAATGGAAAGAGTGCAGGAATATGGTGGTCTAATACACTGTGAACACACTAATAACAGTTTTTGAAAAGCAGTTCGAAATGTCACTTAACATATCTTCTTTAACTCTCTACGTCACACACCTGAGGATCCATCCTAATCCTAAAGCAACAATTCAGAAATGACCTTCAAAGAATACAATGAAATGTCCAATATTAAGAAAATGACTGAATAAAGTGTAGGAATACAAAATTATGCTATAGAATTTCATGAAATAACATAAGAAAACACAAAATCATCAAAAATATTTAAATTTTAATTTGAATCTCCCTTCACTCTTTTAAAGTATCAATTTAGTCAAGCACAAAAAGTCTCATTAAAGGCTGAGGGTTTGAATTCTAATCATTGTGGCCCCAATACAACTGCATTATGAATAGTTCTTCTTTATACACCCTTGAGAACATTAGTGGACCTCTAGAGAAATTCTCTACGTGAGCTATTTCTGAAGATGGGAAATTCTAAATTACTGTTGGTGTTCTGAAACTGAATAATGAATTAATTCATAAAACATTTGATACCTTAATGTCTGTCGCCCATTTTTTTTTGTAAAGGAAAGAAAATTGTTAGCAATCTGGATGTTTCAAATACATAATCTTCTTTATTAAGTGCCCACATATTTTAACTATTTATAGTGATGACCAAATTATCCACCCCCTTGCATTTATTGGTATAGTCATCATTTCTTTTTCCTACTGCTATTTTTATTCTAAAAAAAAAAAAGGGGGTCGGGGAAAGAATGAGAGACTATTTTATAAACACTCTCTTCAGTATGCTTGGCAACAACAGGCAATTCTCATAAACTTTTAAATTTGTGACCCACTTATAACTTGTACGGAAACAAATAGTGGCACAGTTATGTGGAATTTAGTTGTAAGAGGTTTTCCTTCCTTTTACCGTCATTCAAGTCTTTGAAAGAAACTTTCACATGAGGCTATGGAATCTATGAGCTGCAGATACCTGAATGCAAATAGAGGCAAATACAACAGTGGAATTAAATTTGGGATTTCCTATTCTTTTACAGTTGAGGGGAAGATGCAATTGGTAGCTAAGGACCAAGGTACTACTGCTGTCACAGCAAGCTGTGAAATTATTCAAGTAAAGATAGAGGAGCACGGCATTTTGCCCTGGAAAGGACTTTAGAGACCAACTACTCAACGCTCTCTTTTTACATTTGAGGAAATGGAGCCAATAAGAATTTAAATAATGTGCCTGAGATCATTCAGCTAGCAAGTGGCAGAAGGGGAACAACCACAAAGGTCTCTAGAGTTACAGTAAATGTTTCTGTTCAGTCACTTCTACATAATTGCTTCTTGCATTCAGAGCACCTAGTCTAAGTCAAAATTGCATGTGCAATGTTGCACTCCAAATCTAGGGTCAAAACAAGAAAAAAATACAAGAGTTATGGAAAAATAAAACAAGTGGCCAATGAGCAGAGATGCTGAATAAATGACAAGTTCTCTCTACTTTCCTTCCACCTCCAACGCCATCACCACAGGCTCTGGGTCACACTAACAAAAACACGGAACTTCATCAAATAATCTGTGTTCTGGGTCTCACACTGTCCTAGTGTGTAGTGGTGGGTACTTTTCTGGACGCCTCTGTCCCTGGGTTTTATCGTCTAGTCAAAAATCGAAAAGATCTCTCTGAGGCCTCCTTCCATTTAGTCTCCAAGCATCTGGCATTTACCTCCTTTCTCTTCTCTTCTTTCCCTTCCTTTCCTTTTCACCCCTCTGTCCAGGGAATAAGCTCACCTTCAAGAAATGCCTGCAGTTACTATTTAAAAGCAGGAAAATTTCAATGGATGTGCCCAACATTAGGAGTTCTTAATAACCATAGTTGTACCATGAACATTTTGGTGTTTCAGAGTAATACAGCTCACTGAAGGAGAATGATGAGCTACCGCTGGGAAGTTGTCTTGAGAAATTTCTACTGGATATTAGTTCTAAGTTTTACATATTTTCTTTCACAGAACCTGACTTCCCCCTGGCAAGTCATAAAAGAGAAGGAACTTCTAATTTAAAAATGGAAGCATCACATAAAAGTGACTAATTACATCCCCAAAAGAAACATCTTTACATATCCAGGTTTTTTCCTTTCAAGCAACTTGAACTTACATTCTTCAAACAGTTAATAAAATCTCTGAAGTTGGTAAAATAAAGAGAAGATGAGAAGAAGGAAAAGCTGGCTAGGGAAAATATTTCTAACAGTATGTCACTGGAGTTTAATAGCTTACTAATAACCTTTTGGGTTTTAATGCTGCAAATGAATTCATACCCTTAATGGTTTTTTATACGAGGATTAGGGAGCCTAGCCCTGCTGCCTCAAGAGTGTATACTGTGTTGGAAATGGACTGCTTGGAAGAATGTGGGTTGCCCCAGCAGAATCTCCTCTCACCATAATTATTGTTGTTGTTACCGATAACAATTATTACCATCATCTTTTCAGCACGTAATATTGTATAAAGTACATATCCTACAAATTACCGTGTTTAGTCGCTCAATCTTTTCAAACTTCTCATGCATGTATGTTATTTATCCCCATTTAGCAAATTAGAAAACTAAAGCTCAGAAGAATTAGAAGACTTATTTCAAACTTACAGCCAACTTATAGTAAAACCAGGCCTTAGCAACCCAACTCCAGAACTCCTACTCTTTCATCTGTCCCTGATGATAAGGATCATTCCTTATAGGCACAAGGATTTTACATCTCCCTACCAGGTGTGGGGCTGTCAGGGATACTAAGTTTAGCCCAAATTTAGGTAAATGTCCTGAAACAGACATCTCTTCTCCTTATGTAGAAACTGTGCCATCATTTCATATTTGAAATAAGAATCATTCTATAAAAGCCATTCTTTCTCACTGGCTTCCCAAATCACTAAAAACATTTCTCTTTGTTTACTCCCCCAAAAAGGAATGTTATTGGGAAACATAGTTAATAGTTATTTTTAAAGGAAATAGGGCTCAACAAATGAAACAATAGACTATTTTAAGCCTACCTTCCAGATATTTAAGCTATATTAATAGCTGAAGTTTATCATTTAAAGTAGTGCAAAGAAAATCTAACAAGATACCATTGCATTTAGTATAATCATTACTGTATAGGTGTGGCAAATGTGGCATTCGGTAAGAAAACCCTACAAAGTTAGTATGTGATCAGCAATTATTCCATAAGTTGGGGTTGGGGTAGCCGGCCAAAAAAAGCTGGACCCTTTCCTTCTCATATCAAAATAAATGACAGATGGATCAAAAGTTAAATATAAAAAGAGAAATCTGGGTGGCTCAGTCAGTTAAACATCTGTCTTTGGCTCAGGTCATGATCCCAGGGTCCCAGGATAGAGCCCTCCAACACCCCACGGTGGGCTCCCTGCTCAGCAGGGAGTCTGCTTCTCCCTCTCCCTCTGGCCCTCCTTCTCCCACGCCTGCTTGTGCTCTCTCTTGCTCTCTCTCTCAAGTAAATAAAATCTTAAAGAGAGAGAGAGAAATCTTAAAAGGACGAGGATATAAGGTGAAAAGAAATTAAATGATTTTAAAATGGAGTCACACTCCTTAAACATGACACAAGAGGACCACATGAAGGAAAGTTTCCTAAACCATGCTATATCGAAAAAATTTTACAGACAAAAAATTAAATAACCTAATTAAAAATTGGGCAAATGACTTAAATTGACATTTCTTAAATTGACATTTCTTCACAGATGATATACAAATGTTCAACAAGCATATAAAGGATGCTCAATATCACTAATCATGAAAGATATGCAGCAAAAACTAAAATGAGACATAATTCTCCACACTCATTAGTACAGTTACTATGAAAAAAAGAAAAGAAAAGAAGTATTGAGGAGGATGAGGATAAAGTAGAACACTTGTGCACTGCTGGTAGGATTGTAAAACGGTGCCATCACTAAGGAAAACAGTACGGGGATTCCTCAAAAGAAATTAAAAATAGAACTACCATATGATCCAGCAAAGCCATCTCTGAATATATACCCCAGAGAATTGAAATCAGGGTCTTGAAGAGACACTTGTACACACATGTTCACAGCAGCACTATTCACAATAGGCGATAGCTGGAAGCAACCTAAATACATCAATGGCTGAATAAATAAAGTGAAGTATACACATATAATAAAATATTGCTCTGACTTAAAAAAGAAGAGAATCCTGTCGTGTGCTCTATCACAGGTGACTTTTGAAAACGTTATACTAAATGGAATAAGCCAGTCACAGAAAGACAAATACTGCCTGATTCCACTCATAGGAGCTAAAGCCAAATTCATAGAAAGTAGAATGGTGACTACCAGAGGTTGGCAAGAGGAGGGTGTTGTCACTTAATGGGTACAGAGTTTCAGTTCGCAGAATGAGAACGTTCTGGAGATGTGTTCTACAGCAATGTGAATATATTTAAGGCTACTGAACCATACACTTAAAAATGGTCAAGACAGCAAATTTTACGTTACGTGGTTTCATCCACAATAAATTTTTAAAAAATATTTACATATGACTTCTTAAAACTACAAAGTAAAAGAAAAAATAGACTGAGAAACTATTTTTTTTAAAGATTTTACTTATTTGAGAGAGAGACAGAGAGAGAGAATGAGTGGGAAGAGGGCAGAGGGAGAAGCAGGCTCCCCGATGAGCAGGGAGCCCGGTGCAGGACTGAATNAAAGATTTTACTTATTTGAGAGAGAGACAGAGAGAGAGAGAGAATGAGTGGGAAGAGGGCAGAGGGAGAAGCAGGCTCCCCGATGAGCAGGGAGCCCGGTGCAGGACTGAATTCCAGGACTCTGGGATCATGACCTGAGATGAAAGCAGACGCTTAACTGACTGAGCCACCCAGGTGCCCTCACTGGTAGAAATCTATCTTATAGATATACTTAGGTTTGTAGTGAGAAGTAAATGAAGTAATCACTGAAAATACCTGGCAATGTGCTTAATACCTATAAATTACAGGATAAATGCAACCACTATTTTTATTATATTTACGTAAATATGCATAAATTATTTCTGGGAGGTTACACCGCACAACGTTAAGAGCAGCTGCTCTGGTGAGAGCACATGAAAAGCTGTGAGCACGGAGGAACAGCATCAAGGGAATTACACACCATTATGTTTTATAAGAATTTTTACCATAAACATGTACCACGTTTGTGGTTTAAAAATGCTAATTTTAGTCACTGAGACCAGGACCAAACTTTCACAAAAAACAGGGAAAACTCCCATTGTTCTCCTTCCCTAATTCTTTATGCCTACAGTTTTCCTTCCTTTCTCTCTGAAAAGAGTTCTAGATGCAAAGGATACAAAATAAATACCATTTCCCCATTTCTCTTTTTCTCATGCCTTTATTGAGCCTTGGGAAGAAACATCAACACAGTAAGACTGGACATGCAGTGACCATGGCAGTCATTCACTTAAGGGAATTTTAGTGTTCTTGGCTCCTTGCCCCACATAGCCCTATTGCCTTAGCTCCTCAAACTGGAACCCCAAGAGCTGTTGCAGTAGTCAGAAAGGACTGTCCATGTGGGTGTGGCCCAGATCTCATGCTATCTGGAAGGCTTGCTCAGAGACTCTCACAAGAAGGCATATCCTTAGATACTGCAAGGGGCCTAAATGGTGATCCCAAATATGACATGTCTGCATCTTAAACTCCAGAACCTGTGAATGTTACCCTATTTGGAAATAGGGTTTTTGTAGATGTAATTAAGTTAAGGATCTTGAGATGAGAAGATTGTCCTAGATTTTCCAAGTGAGACCTAAATCCAATAACAAATGTCCTTACAGGAGACACAAAGAGGAAAAGACCATAAGAGGAGAAGGCATATGAAAACAGAGGCAAAGGTGGGAGTGATGTAGCCATAACCCAAGGGACCCAGCAACCACTAGAAGCTAGTGAGGAATAAAACCGATTCTCTTCTAGAGCCTCTGTAGAGAGTGCAGCCCTGCCAACACATTGATTTTGGACTTCTGGTCTTGAGAACTGTGGATGAATAAATTTCAGTTGTTCTAAGCCACCAAATTTGTGGTAATCTGTGATGGCAGGTCTTGGAAACTAATTCAGATGCCCTTCTCTGGAAGACATTTGTCTGAGAATAAATGTTTCAATTTGTTTCAGCAACGAGCCTCACTTTTACACACTTCCTTGTGTATATTTTTGTCATTGTCTCAACAGTCATTACTTCGGGGTAGGATGCTTAGGTGAAACAACCTAACAGTGCCACAACTCTTGATGTGGTTGATCTGAACCTCATCCCACAAACCTGTAACTGTACAAGTTGAAATTCATATACTTAAATCCCAAAGGCTTTTCTGTGTTCAAAAAAAAAACCTATTAAAATGTGAAACTTCATAAAAGTAACATCATATCTGAGGATGAAAGCTGTAACATTCAGTGTGCCCCTCTAAGTTACTGGATCTGAGAGGGGGTAGGGCAGAGGAAGGAAAGGGTCTAGAAAATTCCCAGCATGGTCTGTAAGTACTCAACACATTTCCTAGAATAGCTGACCGAGTTCTATAAGACATCAGACCCTCCGAAAAACAAACACACAAAAGCCGACTCTACCCTATGCTAAATGTTAGATGTGTCAGAAAACTAATTTCAAAGCGTAAGTCATGATTGCTGCACCAAACAGCTTCCACTGAGGAAAGAGATTAAGGAAATGGAACATTGCACCTTTCACTCATTCTTACTGTGATTACAGTAAATGTGTAAATACAAAAAAACCTTGCTACCAGGGTTCCTAGTGAAAATATTCAGAGCATGGCAAGGGAGGAGAGTTTCACCTGGGAAGATTAGCAGATTTTTTTCCCAAAAGGTCTTCAAGATAGGCAATACCTTGGAGAAATTACTAGGATTAGAATCTGGCAATGAATTTTGTAGACTCAGAAACTGAAATCTCTCATCACATGGGAGGAACTTCTTCTCTCATGAGCAAACCCATATCGTATAAGCTTATGGAACTGCTGAAGAGACTCCAAATACTAATTAATTTCTTTTCATTGAGCACAACAATTATTGTGCAGGTTAAAATGCTCAACCATATGACCCAGTGCTTTCTTTCTCATTAGAAAGGCTTATATAATAATGAAGACTATAATCAGAAGATGGCTTTGTGAACACAGAACCAGAACACTATACAGAGATAAATAGGTGATCGATGAGATAAGATAAATTTGAAAGGTTATTAGTAAGATGATTAACATAGTTTTAATGTATAACATCATTCTGCTAACCAATAGTTCCTCTCTCCTGGACAATGTTTGAAAAAGCACCGCCAACTGTTTCTTTTGTGATTGTCTCTTATGCTTACACAAATTCTGACCAATCTTACCATCCAATAGGCCTGTAAACTCATCTCTTTAAAGTGTTGCATCTTGGCTCTGATTAAGTACAGATTTCATGTGTTAATTCACAAGAGAAATATCTTATTTCATTATTTCTACATATTTTCTTTCCCTCCGTTCTATATGCAAGTAGCATAGAACACTGTGGAGTTAATTATGACAATATTAATTCTAGACAAAATACAACAGAAGAAACAACATGACAGAACATTTTTTTTTTAAATTCCTAAACTGTAGCTCACAGATTTTGATCACTTTGCATGGTCAACCTTTATTATTGCTAGGCATGACAGTGACCCAGTAGCTGTAACAGGAAGCTGATGACCTTAACTTCCCAGGTGGCCCCTGGTACAAAGCTTGACTTTGATGTGTCTAAACAAGCAAAATATAGAATTTATGATGAGATCTATTAGGATTGTAAAATCTTCTGAGGAGAGGCTGTCTAGAGCTGCCCTGCTTAAAAGATTTAAAAGCAGGCAGATCAAAGCATGTGTCATTGAAAATCCTGTTGGCTGTCATGAGAAAAGGGGTAAAAACTTCAAACCCATTCAGTTGTATCCATTACTGTAATGACTTAGAATAGACAGGATGACGAAAATGAAGAGTGAGTAGTATAGGGTCATAATAACAGTAATCACAGGTCATGTGCCACTGATACTGAATTTTTCTTTTGTACAACAAAGACAGTTCTATATATTTTTTTCTCAATAGCTACAGTAACAGGTTTTATTTCTGAGTGCCTGGTTTCCTGTCTATAGATGCACGCATCTGAATAATATGCCTATCCCAAACATTCATTAGGGTATTGAGGATGAGTCAAAAAGCAAGATGGACAAATGCCAAAAGGTTTCATGCTAATAGTAAAATCTATTTATCCACTGAATTCCCAAACTGAATTTTGGGCAGTCAGTAAACAATGTTGTTACATCATATTGCATGTCCTCAGCTCTAGCTTGTCATATTTTCTTTATGAATACAAAGTTAGGATTATGTAGATAGGAAAAGAAGAGGCCAGAAATGCCTACATTTCTAGCATGCTAAGAAGGAAAGTCTGGAATACAGGGATTTTCTTCCAGATAACCAACTCTTTAGGAGTGAGTGGCATACAACTGTTAAGGGGAAAAGTCTTGAAAAATGCTGATTATAATTCCGGGCTCTGTGGAACATTCAATTGACAGTGTATTTCTTACAATGCTTCCATAAAATGCAGTCCTCTTCAAAGTGATGCTATGCCGCTTTTAAATGGGCCACCCTGTATATTCCGAATGAACTTTTTCCAGTTAAGAACTGTGTTGATGTAAATCTACGTTGGCAAGAGCGTCATCAGAGTCAGCTGGGAGTGACAGGCATGTTCTAGCCAATTCTGGACGGTGTGTTGAAATATGCTTCCCAGGCTACAAGAGCAAATGCACAAAAGCATGCCCACGTCTTCATGGGGGTGACGTGCAGATCAGCAAAGCCATGGCTCTGTCAGAACATAAAACACATACCAGGAGCGTTTCTAGAAGAGGAGCCAACAAATCAATCACAGCAAGAGCTACATAATCCTCGCAGGTTAAAAGGTGCCAGGGCTCGCCCTTTCCCTTAGGGCAAGAAAAAAAAGTTTGTACATGTTGCTGTGCAGGGCACACTCTTAAGACACAAAAGATCACATTTCTTAATAACAGCCAGCTAGCTCACACAATATAAATATGCAAGCAGACAACACAAACCAACAATTCGAACTCCAAAGAGAAAGCTATCTATGTTTACCCATTTCATATTTGTTCTGTTTACAAACAGGATCACAAAACCATTCCCGTATAAATGTTAAAATGTGGCATAGTCCTGCTTTCTTTTAGAAGTAATTTATTGCCAACACAGAAAACTTATGTATTTAATAAAAACAGCATCATTAGAATGACATGTATGAACCACTGGGGAAAGTATGCATATTTTTTAGAAATTATTTTGGTTCTTCAATATCTAGTTGTAACATCCTGCTGAAGAACAGGAATTTTTCTATCCAGTGCATGAACAAAATGGCAAGTTCATGTTAAGAAATCTACCCCAGGGCCATACATCTGGAAACTAGCAATTTCTACTTGCCTTTCTGCATCTTCTCTCACACCTCTGTAAGTATATGGTAGGAGGTGGGAGGAACACGGCATTAGTAGACAAACAGTTGGAGTGAAGACTGCCAGGTGGACCTGGCCAGCTCAGTTCCCACTGCCTCTCCCCGCCATTGCCATAAATGTGCTACAGGTGAATTAGAGAGCCTGAAAGAGTTATAAAAAACAGACCAAAAAGAATGGCCATCCCAGCTGCTGAGTTACGCTTTTCTAACTACACGGCCTCTGATGAGATCCCTGTCTTTGACTCACCCTCATCACCGCAAGGGCTCCAAAGACTGCCAGGATATTGCTCATCACCAGCCTCTCATCCTCAGAGGGCTCAGTAAACCCCCTCATCTGGTTTAAATCCTCAGTCCTCCCCCAAACCTCCAAACTCTCCATTGTAACTTCTAGTGCTCCTACTCTGTCATCAGTAAAATCGCCTGTATTTCAACCTCTTCTCTGCCTCCTGCACCTTCTTGTGCAAACACTACTGGCTGCCCATTGAGGATGCTGCTTTACTTCAGCCCACTGAGTGGTGGCTAGTTTCCCTTCCACATTTTTTTGTACCATTGCCCCTAAAGGAGAAGTGTCTTTCTTGCTCTTCTCTGCTATTTCCAGAAAGTATCGTGACCATTGTTTACTACCTCTCCTTTTACTATTTACTCTGCACCACCTTTATATCTCACCTGGATTCCTGCTATAGCATCTTAACTGGTTTCCCTATTTTCACCTCTTCCCCACATCTATATTTTCCAGACAGAAGCCTGGACAATTCTTCTTAAACTCAAGACAGACTACGTCTTCCCTTAGGCAGACACCCTCATTGTTAATCCTCCTTTCTTTGATATATCACCAAGAAAAAAATCTTCTTGCATTCCCAAATCCTTTTCTACAGCCTCAGCACTGCATGATCTGGCCCCCTTCTAGGTCTCTGACCTCATTCATTACAACATCCCCCTCCCTCAAACACACCGGTCACATCCTTCCTCAGGGCCTTTGCACTTCTCATTTCTGCCTGAAATGCTCTTCCACTGGATAATCGTATAATCACCTCCCTCCAATCTCTGCTCAAATGTCAACTTATAGAGTCCTCCCCAAAAAGCTTATATAAAACTCTATCTTCTTTATTCTTCTTTACTGTACTTGTCATTTTCTGACCCTACAGAAATATTTATTTGTATGTTGTCTTCCCCCCCATTAGAACACTGCTCCATGGGGGCAGAACTCTGTCTTGTTGTTGTTGTTCAGTGTTATATCCCTAGAAGAGTGACAGATATAGAGTAGACACTCAGAAATGTTTTTTTGAATGGATGAAAGGATAGCAGGATATTTAGCTCCTGATTCTTACCCTGGTGAGCTAGTCTGGAAACAGAGAAAATGCCTTCAGAACAAGACAGTTTTCTGTATAGAGACCATCAGAACTGCTAGATGTGTTCTAAGTATTACATTTTCTTGCAACTTAATGAAAAGGCAGGCACAGTCCTCACATAAATAATGTCTCTGTTCTATGCATTAGGACATAAGTGCTACCAGTGGAACTGACACATCTGATTTGAATGGAAACAAATTTGAGTATTCTGCTACTGCAGGAGGATTATCTTAGAAAGTAGGATATTAGCTAACTGAAAGCATAGATTGGTCTAATTGCACTGAATCTCACATTCTAACTACTGAGAGTGTTCAGTGCACACACTTGAAGCTTAGCAAGCTTAGCATGGGGTAATAACTCAAAATGTCACTTCCTTTTATTTGGAATGAAGCTGTTAAGAAAGATAAAATTGATCGTGTGTCATTCAAGCACATAAATCACTGGTGTGTGTGTGTGTGTGTGTGTGTGTGTGTGTGTGTTAGAGAGAGAGAGAGAGAGAATGCTGGCTGATGTTCAAAACCTGATTCCAGCCTACCTTTATGGTCCACCTTCCCTTGAGATACTCTGAGCTAGACTCAAACTCACCCAAACCCCATGTAGTCCCCACAGAAATTCAGTTGTTCCTTTGGCGAAAAGATCACCTCCTGCCACTTCCTCTCCTTCCATACTTCACTCCATTTCCCTCCCTACTGAAATCATCCATGCTTTATGTTCATATCAAATTCCTTTCTAGGCCTCATTTTTCTCTTTTAAAAATGTGATAAATAGATGAACACGTGTGAAGAGAAATAAGAAGAAGAGCAAGGGGAGGCAAACCATTAAAAAAAAGAGATATTCTTAATGAGAGGGCACAAACTGAGGGTGGCTGGAGGCGAGGTGGGGGGGGATGGGCTAGATGGTGATGGGTATGAAGGAGGGTTCTTGTTTTGTTGTTTGTAAGTAATGGATCAGTAAATTCTACTCCTGAAACCAATATTTCACTATGTGTTAACTAGAATTTAAATAAAAATTTGGAAGAAAAAAAGGCAAATGAATAAACAAACTACACCTACTTCAATTGTAGTGAATATTAAATAAGATAATCTAACAAAATGCTCAGGTCCTTCTTTGTGACTATGACATCTCGTACTCCATCTCAAATCTGAAGGGAGTCAGTCCCATTTCCAGAAACAAATATCTACCTCCTAAAACTCCTTCCACTCTTTGTAATTATGGCTGTTGTTTCNGAAGGGAGTCCCATTTCCAGAAACAAATATCTACCTCCTAAAACTCCTTCCACTCTTTGTAATTATGGCTGTTGTTTCACAGTTACTTGAGGTATGTCCTATCAGATCATAATTCTTGAGAGCAAAGACAATGCCCTAATAGCATCCCATATAATGATTTTCAGGGGGCAGACACAGTATATGTGAGGTGATTAAACTTCTAGATTTCAAGAGGTTCAGATCACCCTCAGTGTTCCACCAATACTATTTTCATATTGTGCTTAACACTTTATTCTTTCCAAACATCTTTTCATTAACTCTATCATTTGAAATTTTAAATAATTTTATGAAGCATGTATGAATTAATAATAGTTCCATTTTACAGATGAACTTAATGGTGGCCTGTGGAGTATAAAATAGACATCTAAGGGCACACTGTAAGTAAGGAACAAAATCGGAACAGGCAGTATGTTTCTGGACCTCTTTCTGTGTCACAAGACTGTGCTAGAGGCTAGGGACACAGTGAATGGGGTGGAACTCATTTCTCCCTTCATAAAGCTTATCCTTTAGACCAGCGGTTCCTAACTAGGCACATTTTGCACCCTTCCACTCTGGGAAATATTTGACAATGTTTGGAGGCATTTAGGAATTTCATAATAGGGTGGGATTATTGACATCTAATGGGCCGTGGTCAGGGGTGCTCCTAACATCCTAAATATACAGGACACCCCCATAGCAAAGCATTATTTGGACCCAACTATCAGCAGTGTCAAGGTTGAGAAACCCTGCTCGAGACTCAGCTTCAGAATAAATGCTGTTAAGTATCCATAGGAAACAATACCAGATGAGGTTTGTAGAGGCATGTTTGGAACTGACAATATAGACTTAAATGCCACATAGAGGAGTCTGTACTTTATCTTGCAGACCAGGGATTGGCAAACTATGGCCCATGGGTCAAATCCAACCTCCTACTATTTTTTGTAACTAGTTTTATTGAACATACTCATCCCATTTTATGTCCTGGGCTGCTCTGGCCGTAGAGTGGCATAACTGAGTAGCATAGAGACTGTGGCCCATAAAGCTTGAGACATTTACTCTCTGGCCCATTACAGAAAAACATTGGCTTATCCCCACTATAGACAGTGGAAAGGGACAGAACTTTGGGATAATTAATGAGATAGCACGGGTAGAACATCCTTAGGGGGAAGGGACTGGTGGCACAACGATAAGATATTTTTGAACAAGCCCAAACATAAGGCTGATGCTAAAATAGGTAGTGGTATCAGGAAAAAACAGAAAAGCAAGAAACATCAGATGAATTAATCTATAGGCCTGGGTAGAGAAAGGGCAAGGCAGAAGTCAAAGATGACTGGGAAAGCAGGGGTTCTAGGAACAGAAAAAAAAAAAATCAGAAATGGGAAACAGTGAGCTCGGTTTTTCACATTATATCTGAAGTAAGAGTAGATCTCCCAGGTGGAAATGTCCAGAAGAGACACTCAGATCTTGAGCCAGGCTTAAGAGTTGGATTTTGTTGTATTTTAAATGGAGCTAGCAACTGGAGCTGGGGCAGACTTCAGGCAGATGGTGCAGGGAGCATAATGAAACAAGGCCGAAGGGCTAATTACATAACCGGAGGGCACTTCAATTCAATGTGCTGGAAATGAAATCAATGAAGGAGGAAAAGAGAGATCTCAGAGAAATAAGAGTTAAACCAGTGAACGAGAGAGTTTCAAGGAGGGGTCAGCATCAGTATTAAATGCGAATAACGTACTGCCATTGCTCATGCTGAACATATCAACAAATGATTTTAAACACAAAGGCAAAACTGCTTTTAATTTGTGCATGCACTTGTTCGTCTGTGAAGAAAACCCTCAAGGTGAAGGGAAGATAATGCCCCTCCTTAGTTTACAGCTGGTACACTGTTGACTTTCATTGAAGCTTTCATTTTTTACTCCAAAGCATATCAGTCTTCTGAAGTCTTTATTAACAGTGTAAAAAGAGAAGGAGGTGATCAATGAAAATGTTCCTCTAAGAAAGTCTGTCAAAGGATGGTTCCAGCATCACTTATAGAGCTGTTTGCAAATATACTTCTGCGGCCCCAGCTCTGATCTGCTGTGTGTGCAGGGCTGGTTTCACAGGCGTGACCTAAGCAGCCATGTAAGGACCACACTCTTCAAAGGGCCTTGTGCTGGACTGAATGCTCTGCTCTTGCTATCAGGAAATTCTTCATAGTCTTTCGAACAGGTGTTTCTGTATTTTCACTGTACATTGGGCCTTGCAAATTACAAAGCCTGTCCTATGAGGGAGTTATAGTCTAGAATTAAATAAGTTCTCCAGAAGATTACAGAGGTATAGAAAAATCAGACTCCTCACTTACCTCAGCTTTCACTTTATTTGTAAGGAGATCCTACACTCATTTAAAATGTCCATGTTTGTGCTCTTTGGCGTGAAAGCTGCCATTAGCAGGTAGGTACTTTCAAGGAACAATTCTATGTTTCTTTAAATCTGTGTAGCTACCACATAGGTAGTAAGTATAGGGTGGTGGTAAAACAGGATACCAATACCTCACGTTCTGCTTAGGAATTGGAATCACACAGTCCAAATTCAGCGTGTTTACTTTCAACTAAGGGATTCAGATCTGAAGAGTCTGTAAGAACCAATGTCCTTCTTCCAACAGTGGAAGTATCGGTGGTTCAGGTATCACTGGGATGGTGTAGGATAAGGTCTAATGCTGCACCAAGATAGTTTTAGGCATAGGTGCTGTGGTTTCGTGAATTTTTAAATGCTGAATTAAGTAATGAGAAGGTTATTTCCTTTCCAAATCTCTTTCAGTCATTCTTACTATCTTAAGGAGAAAGATTTAACGAGTCTTTCACATCTCTATATTACTTGTTAACTGCCATTTTAAACAGAGAGCAGATTTTAGGCTCAGAACCTTGAGCAGGCCATAGGATCCAGCTACACTTGAATCTGTGTAGTCTTTCTTAATTGTATGTTTCAGTGATCTTCTACGCATGATAAATGACATAGGTTTCCAATTTACAGTAATGTTATAAAACTTCTTTTTAAACATATACCCCTTTAAATAAAAATGCAAATCCACTAAAAAAATTAAATACAAAACAGTGCAAATGACTCACAGATGGACCTCAAACTGGGAAGGGATACAGGAATGATCACACTATTAATGATGCTGCTATTGTTATTAATAAGAGGACTTTATTAAAGGAAGCTAGGTTCTATTCAGAGGAGAGCCACATCATTCCACCTTGTGCGTCATCAGCCTCCAATTCATATATGGTTTTGTTATTACTACCCATAAATCACATGCTGCCCTCTTTGGCACTCACTCAATAGAGAGTCATAAAAAAAAATCACGCTGCACAGAATAAAGCAAAGAAAACAAATACTATAAACCTAAAGAAGGTAAACAAGCAGAAATGCTAATCCAAGTATCCTTATTAATCAGAAAGTTGCTTACTTCCAAAGATCAATAGTACACACTCATCATATATGAATGTAAATATGAAATCAGTCCTCTAAGAAAATGAAAAAAAAAAACCACCTACCCTATTAATAATAATATACAGAGGAAACCACTTTATTTTAATAATAGCTAATTTGATCAGAGGGCTATCTCATAAGGGTAATGGAAAGGAAATTGGCTGGTTTGAAATCCCCACAATGTAAAAATAAATATAGATTGAACTATAGAGAAAATATTCACATTAAAATAACATTTCCATGCTGAATATTTTCAAAAAGGTTTCCTATTATTCAATTTTAGTTATTCTGAAGATATACTTTGGAGAAGGGATGCTTAGTTTTTGCCAATTCAAAGTTACTCCAAATTGTCATTCTAAAAAAGGAACTATTTGGGGCGCCTGAGTGGCACAGCAGTTAAGCGTCTGCCTTCGGCTCAGGGTGTGATCCCGGCGTTGTGGGATCGAGCCCCACATCAGGCTCTTCTGCTATGAGCCTGCTTCTTCCTCTCCCACTTCCCCTGCTTGTGTTCCCTCTCTCGCTGGCTGTCTCTATCTCTGTCAAATAAATAAATCTTTAAAAAAAATAAAAAAATAAAAAAGGAACTATAAAGGGTGTTTTTCTTTGTTTTTTTTCTTTTTTTTTTTCAAATTTCTCCTCAAAATCTTGACATCTCCTTTATAAGCTTAGGTCTTAGAGTATAATTTAACCACTATGAGTTCTAAGAGATTAGGATTAGTCATTAGAGCTTTATAAGCTAGTTATTCAGTAATTTCCTAAGAATCATGAATATATTTATGTGTTTTTTTCTTTAGAAATACAACAGGCATAATTTACTTTCAAAGTGTAAACTAAATATGTTAAAATGCATATATTTGACGAATTTGTGACGCTCTCATACTAATTCATACATATATGCTATGGTTAAATTATACCAGTCTAGTTGTGTGCAAACCCAGAACACACATACACATGTGCACGCACACACACAAAGTCATGGTGACAAAGTCCATATAAGTCGTTAATCATTGAGTTTGAAATTTCTTTCCACTAGGGCACTCAAACACTCACATTACCAGGACTTTTAGGCTGGAAAAGTGTGGATCTCCCCAGCTGTTAAGCATAAGAGGCACAGTATGGAAGGTATATTTCTCAATTAAACAACAAATATTTACTAAATGCATATTATACAGGTGGCACTTAGCACTTCAGATGGATACACAGATTGCTACATTTTAGGAACTAATAGTTCAGCTATACAGACCAATGCACAAATGAAACAGAAGACCATGTAAGATATAAAACCCCAAACAAATGACAACACATTGTGCTCTCAGAGCTCAAGGGCAGGTATCACCAAATGAAGTCACGCAATCTGGCCCTGTACACACTGGCTCACGAAAACCCAAAGTCTGGCCACTGATCCCAATGTTTTCTCTTCTTTTCTCTCATTAAACCTTATATTTTTAAATGATATCCTGACCCAAAGAAGATAATCTCAGAAATGTCACTTGAAAGAGGAAAGACAGCATTTATTTCTGGCCCCAGAGATAGTTCCATTCTAAAAGCAGGTATCTTGTTAAGTCAAGGAGATGAGCCCATATCGGAGGGATCTGGCATGAAGGCTGGCAGACGAACAGAAGAAGATTGTTTTGAGGTAAGATGGGCTTTGGTCCTCTTATCCGGCTATCCGGTCGTTCGCAGCCAGCCTGTGAGTCAGGCCAGCTCTGGTTACCAAGCAGTTTGCTTCTCTGTTGCTTAGTGACTTGAGCCTGCAGACCATCATTTCCAGCTGGCTCTTCTGGAACTAAACAGTAATAGATTTTTGACTTGATCTTTCTCTTTAGAGCCCAAGCCTTCCCTGCCTTTTCCTCTGAATCATTGAAAATAAAATTATTCTGATTGGTTTTGTTTTTATTCCAGTCTTATTTTAAAAACTACTCTGAATCAGAATGATCTCTGTTGACTCTGAAGCCCTCCTTCACCAAAGACATATATTTCTCCTATACTACATACACTTTCATTACACAAAGAACATCTACATTCCTACAAGCCACTTGTAAACAAATAAACTGAGATTCCATACCAAGAATGAATTCTGCCCCTGCCCTTCTGTTAACTCCACCACCATTCTGCAAAATCACTTAAAATTCACTGTTTTCACTTCGTTATACATTCAAGGTAGAGTCATAAATGTGAATGTGACTCTTGGCTCAAAGAGAGCCTTGCTGAAAGAACACAGGATAGAAAGTTAGGTAGACCTCGGTTCAAGTTTCAACTCAACTCACTTCATGGCTGCAGAGCTGCATGATCTTGGTTATGCAAAAATTTGGGGGGGGGGCCAGCATCTGCACGTGGGAAATACAGCTAATGATACTTAAATTCAATACTTGTTTGTTTTGAAGGGCCAGTGTACATAAAGTACCTGACACATAGCTGGAGAGAAATCATTAATAGCTATGTTGAAATAAATCTAATATTAGAAGCTATGTTATTATGAACCTGAAGGGTTTTTGTTTTTGTCTTTGTTTTTAAGATTTTTATTTTATTTGACAGAGAGAGAGACAGCCAACGAGAAAGGGAACACAGGCAGGGGGAGTGGGAGAGGAAGAAGCAGGCTCCCAGCGGCGGAGCCCGATGTGGGGCTCGAATACAGGACTCTGGGATCATGCCCTGAGCCAAAGGCAGATGCTTAACGACTGAGCCACCCAGACGCCCCTGAACCTGAAGTTTTTATTTCAAAATGAAATGGATGATTCTTCTCATATCAACTGAAGATCTCGTTTTGAGAATAAGTACTTCAAGTGAAACAGCATTTATGCCCTTAACACTGAAGATAAAATATTTTTTTTTCTATTTTATGTATATACAGCAGAAGACACTGGTATGTTAAAATGGTATATAATTGAAGATGCAATAAAAGAAAAATTTTAATTAGAATTTTTATTATTATCTATAGATTTCCATATTTCCTACCTAAAATCATGGCTTCTAGATTGCATCCTAGAGTGAATACCAGATAGCTTCACTCTAAAGGCCCTGCAGCCTTTTTATGAGTCACTGAATTATTAAGAATTCTGTCCCTCTTTTTACCCATGTGGCATCTACCTCACTCACTCACAACACCAAGCTGGAACTTGTTTTTAATTACTTATCTTAAATGTACTGTAGTTTGTTATCACTTTGTAAATTTAATTAGTCAATTTTTTACTTGTAAATATCAAATGCCTTTATGACCATATGACTTATAAACAGAGACTCTACAATTCAAAAATGTTAAATAACTAAGGTCAAATATAAGTGGCCAGTGGAGCTAGAAATATAGGGCTTCAACTCTACTAAAGTGATCACAGTTTTAAAAACATTATTTTTTTCAAAAGCAAATCCATTAAAAAACAATGACATAATTTTGCTACACTGGTGATAATAAAACTTCTTCCTGAACCTGCTACTTGAAGAATAATTTTAGTAGCTTCCCGTCTATGAAAAACATAAAAAGTGCTGAAGCTCATTTAATTACCTAACCTCACAGGAACTTGTTATTTATAAGGATATGTACACGAAGAGTAACTGTGAAAATTAAAACCATCTTTTAAAAATAATTTTAATGAACCTGTGATTCAATTTTTTTCTTTTTGTCTTAATTCAACACTTCTGCCAAGTATACAAAAATAGATTGTTTTTGCATAAATGTATTTTTGCTATTAGTAGAAATGGCTTGTAGACATGCTTCATGTGTTTTCTCTTTCTTTAATATAAATGTCAAAGGTCACAGAAAGCACATATGTGTAATAAACTGCCAGTTCATTTCAACGTTTTCTTCATTTTTCCTCAGCAACAATTCGTCACTTTTTTTCTTTGTAATTTCTTACATATTGTAAACCAATCGACAAGTGCTTTAAGAGGAATGTCTTCCTGGGGTCTTCTGATTTGTAGGAAAGGCTAATCAACCTTTGAAAACCTGCAGACACCCCTAACTTACAGTGCCCCCAAGATTTCCGCTGAAGACACACAGCCAATTACACCAGGGACACAGCTAAAGACTCAGCTAACTGACCCCACCCAACATGCCTGCAGTACTTCCTGTTGTGCTCCCCAGATAATTTCCCCAGAAACTTCCTTCCCACCTCCTGGTATCACACTATACCCACAGTTCACCTCTGGGTTCTCAGCTCCTCAGAGAACACCAGCAATGCCTGTCTCTGGGTATCTGTACCATGAAGGACAGAGAAAAGATAAACTTAAAGTTACGTAGGGCAAATATAGGAGACCTAGAACAGGGGAGAGAGTTCTCAAATAGAATCAATAACACTGGCTTTGAAAACCTACTCGTGTGCGTGTGTGTGTGTGTGTGTGTGTGTGTGTGTGTGTGTGTGTATGTGCTACAAACTCTCTAAATGGCCGGATTTCTCCGTTATAGATAGTAAAGTGTTTCTTCTCCCTTCTGTAACTTGAAGAAAATTTATAGTGTATTTCTCTCTTAACAACCATAAAAACAAGTACAGTTGCTGAAGAAATTATGACTCAAGAAAGCAAATGTTTACTTTTAAACATGAACAATTTTTTTTTTTTTAAAGATTTTATTTATTTGACAGAGATAGAGACAGCCAGCGAGAGAGGGAACACAAGCAGGGGGAGTGGGAGAGGAAGAAGCAGGCTCATAGAGGAGGAGCCTGATGTGGGGCTCGATCCCATAACACCGGGATCATGCCCTGAGCCGAAGGCAGACGCTTAACTGCTGTGCCACCCAGGCGCCCCTGAACAATTTTTTATCTTAATAGCAATGCCAGGTAAAGAGAAATCTATAACAAATAAAAAATATGGCCAAAAGCACTTATCTAGTTCCCTAAAAATCTTTAAGATTTCCTAAAAGTCTCCTGCAGGAGGCCTTTCAAAAATACACCTAAAGAAATTCTTTTGTTGTTTAAGGATGTTACTAACTGCTTCATCTACCTTTGAATGTTGTAATTAAAAACACACATGTACACATAGAAATTACAAAGGTAAAACATGATGAATATTACCTAAGATACCAACTTACCCAGAGAAACCTTAATCCCTAATTATAGTTATACACCCTCTAGAACACTTTTCTTCATTCACAGTGCAAATTAAAAAGAAAACCTGAAAAATATATTTTCTTAACTATTTGATTTTCCTGAAATAAACTTACACTGGAAATTATGTTTTCCTCACCAGAGATCACACTGACTTTGGAGTCCCTGCTGACATCAGAGGGAATCCCCTACTCAGATGAAAGCAGAGTCCTGTCTATAATCACTAGACTACAAGGTACTAGATACTAAGTAAAAATGATAGAACAGAGTGGTAAAAAGCACAGACACAGAGGGTTCTAGTTTAACACAGAGTACCAGACCAAAAAACCTCCCAACCCCCCAAAACAAAACAAAAAAACACTGTTCAGTAAACATTAGCTGGTGATGTAATTATTATGAATAATCATTGAAGGAACGGCAGAAGTAAAATGTACTGTATATTCTGAAGAAGAAATGGATTATTTCCATTTGGGGGGAACAGGAGGAAGCTCTCAGAAACAGAGAGATCTGAATGACATGTGGAATGGGAGTAGAAAGGGGAGAGGCATCAAGTTCTACGGTTCAACCTCAGGAATATCTCTCATTTCTGCCTTCTCCTTTTCCATAGTCATGAAACTGACATACACCTATCATTCTTGCAAGCTCTTTGTCTCTTTGCATATTTTCTCTTTAGCCCAATCCATTCACAAACAACTGACAGGATAACCATCATGTGATTCTAAAGATCCAGGCAGATCAAGGCTGGAATAATGGATATATTGCATATAATAAGGAAAACATTTGCTTAAAATGACACTCATTCAGTGTCTATCCCTGTAAAATACACTGTAATCTACACATGACTATATTTAATAAAACCACAACACCTAATAGATACAATTACTATTCTCAGGAAATTGGGTAATAGGGAAATTGAGGCATATGACATGTAACTCGTTCAAAATCATGCAACTGGTAAATGGGAAGTCAGAATTCAAACTCAAATAGTCTGGTTTCTGCTTAGACGCCCTCTGTACAAGTCACACAGCACCTGAAGTATTGTGTTAACTCAGTATGCTACTCTTGGAATGGGTCATGAAAATCCAAATGAATTTTGGATAAGAATAACCACGATCAACCTGGTAAATACAGCATATAAAGGTGAAATAGCTTAGCATGCTTGGTTAAGAAAACAGAAGAATTGGTTTAAGGAAAAAAAACATGATAACACTGAAAATATTGACTAATGGGTGTATGAGGAATAACTAAACAAGGCCCTGGATCTCTAGTTGGTTACTCTATGCCTCTTACCTTAAGCGCTACGTTAAGGAAGAGAGGAGAGATTCAGGCTCTGGGGTTTTCAAAGCAGATCATAGACCCAAGCATGACAATTACAGGGAAGGAGACTTCAACTGTATATTAGCAAGGACTTCCCAATCAATAGACTTGCCAAAAAATAGAATTTCTCTATATGACTCTCATCCAGGAAGTGTGCAGAGATGTTAAAGGGCTGGTCATCATGTTATTCCATGAATTCAACTATGGTATAAAGGGTAAACCAGGTGGCCCTAATGTTCTGTGACTGAAATGGGCTAGGTATTCACCCAGTCTGTTTGACCTTATTCCTGGAAACAGAGCTGAGATAGGTTTCCCATCCTCCTTTGCAGTTAGATGTGACCATTGAGCTGAATTCTAACCAAGGAATATTAGTATAAGTGGTATGTATACTTCTAGGCCTGCCTCATAAAAACTCACATCTTCCACGTTCTTTCCCCCTGATTCCACTGAGCCCGGTACTCTTAAAACTCATGTGTCACAAATAGTGGAACTACAAGGTGGTAGGATCTCAAGTCCCTGAAACACCCCAGGGTAGCATATGTACCCATGAGCAGCAGAAGCAGACGTAACCATTTAGGGTGTCAATCCACTGAGATTTGGAGAGTATGCTGTAGAGCAAAATGATTACCTCACTTAAAAGAGATGCCTTCCAACAGGATTTATTTTTTTCAACTAGAGTGCAAATTATTTCAAACCAAAGACTAGTTCTTAATCAGTTTTGTCATCAGTATGTACAAATTAAACACTTTCAGCTCAGCAGGTAGTAAACTTAAAAATATTGAAAGGACAGGAATAACAGGCACAGTAACCAACATTCTGAGGTGAACACATAAGGTGTGTAATGGCTGATCATCTAATTTAGGAGGAGCAGAGGATTTGAGTGTGGTGGTAGTAGCAGCAGTTAAGGTAGCAAAAAATGTATATACATTAGAACAGTTTGGAATTTTTAAAAAAATTCTGCATAGTGTTTAGTCCAAGTTATGAAAGCACAGGTAGAACGATATTTGTTAAAAGATGACTATGGATATTACAAAAGTCTTGGGGATCATTGAACCAACATGGAGGATGTGAGGTACTCTTTCCAACTCCTCTGATGAGTGCTTTAGTCAAAAAGAGATAGTGTTTCCTCCTGAGTTACTGAGAATTGATATTATGATTTTTATTTTCTATTTCCATCGCTCCTTTGATGCCTCCCTGATCTGGCTGAGACATGATATACCAGAATAAAACATCGGCAGAAAATTGTGCTCTTGGAGTTTCCCCAAACAGCACCAGAAAAGGAAGTGCCAGAAATTTCAGAAGAAAGCCTGTTTTCATGAGATTTCCTGCCTTCCTTACATCTCAACATGTCTAAATAGTTCAGATAACCTTCAGATGAACTCTAGGTTGCTTCACTCAGCTGGAAATCAAGCAACTGAGCTAGGCTTACCCATTCAACAATGGGTACAATTTAGGAAATGTAATTTTAAAAAACTACCTCAACCAAAAGGGACATTGGATACCAAAATTCTGGGCCTGATTTCATGAACCAGAGCCAGCTTTCCTGCTCTGGCACCCTACTCTGGCCTGATTCTTTCTGAAATATGCATAAAACAAATTCACCTATTATAAAGAAGATAATAATATGCATGAAGAAAATAAATGAGCAGCTTTCCTGCTCCGGTCTCAAGCTATCCCTCTTCTTCAGAGCATCTCCTAGTATTTAGCTATGCCTTTCACTCACTACTTACCTCTGTCAAATTTTTTCAAAAATACCTTACTAAGAGAAAAGTCACTCTTTCCTAGTTTCTTTTTTAAGATTGAATAATGCATCGTTTTTCTTACCCCTCTTATGAGCATTACATCTAAATAACATAGAAACGCCATTTAGTTAAAATCCTGGAGGAAATAAGAACACTTCTCCAGTCAGACAGAGATCCAGCTATTTGATAAAATTCTGAGGATATTTCTTTGAGTAGGATACGTATTTCCTTTGTCATCTATTTTCACCTACAATATTAATACAGTCCAGGGTACAGCCATGTTGCTAATTTAGATTTTGACTCTCTCTACTTCTTGTTGCTTCTTTCCTAGAAGTCTTGTTTCTGGTTTGTTTATTTATTTGTTTGGTTTGGTTTTTCATTCCTGGCATGATCTTTGGTTTTCTATGAAAAAAAAATGTATAAAAATCATTCAGTCAATGTCTCAACTACCAGGTTCATTATTTTTTGTTACAGCTGTTTTCTTTATCATAATTAATATTCATTTTACCAAAATGTGCAGGTAGTGTATAGAACCTACTACTACCTAAAATAAGCCAAGTACGCATCACAGACAACCCCCCCCCACTCCATCATAGCTTAGAATTGATTCTTTTCAGGCAAAACACTGTAATAAGCTTAC
Organism: Ailuropoda melanoleuca; assembly: GCF_002007445.2. Lineage (NCBI taxonomy): Eukaryota > Metazoa > Chordata > Mammalia > Carnivora > Ursidae > Ailuropoda > Ailuropoda melanoleuca. Next base: position 39,444,550 of record NC_048220.1, read on the forward strand.
ACACTGGTAAAGTTTAATATTTCCTTTTGTAAGAGCAGGAAAATATCAAGAATTATCTTAAAAACCAGGTGGAAAGTATTCATTAAAAATTTACCCATTATAAAGAAGGTAACAATATTCATGAAGAAAATAAAAATATTGACAAAACAAAGAATCCAAAACCAAAGAACACAACAATATTACCAAGTAGCAGCTGGCAATTTCTTGCACAGAATTCCTAAACCCTTTCTTCTTTCCATTGGAAAGACATGTTTGAGATTATAAATACATTAAAGTCGGTAGCAAAGGAGGGGCTTGCTGGGGCACACCATTACACACGCAGGCACACACTCTCTCTATACACATCTCTGTTCAACTGGGGATTATGCAGAAAGGAGAGCAAACTATGATTTTCCCCCTCTCCTTTCTGGTCCTTTCTTTCCTAGGCTTTTGCAGGACCTGGCAGGGAGATTAGCTTATGAAATCAAAGAAACGCCACCACATAGATATGGGAGTAAAACTGCATTCTTATTTGACATCTGGAATCCAATTTTCTTGTAGGAACTTGCAATAGGAATTGAACTTAGAGAACCACCCACTTCAAGGATTCCCAGTTTCAAGGACTGCTGCTTTGATTAGGACATCTGTGGGATTTGTTGGTAAGGTAGAATACTTCCCATAAATCACAGGTGAGGAATGATGAGAGTCCTCCCTCCCCACCCCTAAAGTGAAAGGGCGGGAGGCGCACAGATAACCCAGGGGGAACCGCCACCAATTCCGGTGAGCCTTGCAAACCTTACCACGTATGTGCCACCGTGAAACGCCGCTGTTTAGGGATGTTGCTGCTGAGAAGCATCCTCCGCAGGAGCCTGGGGGAATTTCTCGGAGAAATCACTGGAGAGAGCTTGGGAGAGACCGATTTCCTTGCTGGCTTGGACTTCTCCTGCTGCAACAGGTTTTCCCGCAAGGATTTCACAAGATCCTCGTTCAGCCAGGGGTTTGGACAATGCGGATTATCCACTTCAGGTACTGTTAAGGTGTCCGGGCTTGTCGTCTGCTGAGCCATTTTCCGGGTCAACTTTGTACAGTTGGCAACAATCCAGGGCAACGTGGTTCCCTGGCCTCTTTCCAGTGACTGCTTCTCTCAGAGTCCGGGGAAATGTCCGGAGAGGCAGGTCAGACCCAGCTGCTGTTAGTTCATTCGGTCGCCTGCCTCAGTCTCTCCGTGGAGATAGGGTTGGGTGTAGACGAGAAGCGCACTCCTCGGCGGAAGCCTGTTAAACGTCACCCCTCCTCTGCCTCTGCCGATCCCCTGCCAAAGATCACTGAGGAGCTCGCAGGGCAGGGGAATATGGAGGGAAGCCACTGCGTTAGCAAGGCTTTGTCAGCGCTACAAAGCAGCCTGTTAAACTATTGGAACTAATGCGCCGCAGCTGCTCTAGTGACTTCTGCTTATGTACATAAAAAGTCCTGGGGGGAGGGCTTAACCATCAGATGCCTGCTGCTTGGTTGTTTGGCTAGTCTTTCCATTTGCTTATTCCTGAATCCAAAGGAAAGAAAAACTTTGAACTTGACCTTCCTCTCCCGCAAGGGTTATTTATCTGCCTTCAGTCCATGTTCATAAAAGAAAATTGCTAGCCCTTCGCTTTTTATAAGGGAAGAATAAACAAGCACTAGCTAGATAAGGAGGACTACTTCCCTGTTTGTTAAATTCAATCTGATGCACCTTGTAAGACAAATCCCAAGGGGATAAAATGGACCTTTTTTTTCTCTAGTTAGAAACTAAAACAAAAGGTTTCAAAATACCACATATGGAACACATTACAGGTTGCTGTTGTGTTGTACAACCTTGCTAATTATGGCCCTTTCAAAGCATGGAACAACAGTATTTACATCCAAGAATGGCATTTGTTATCTCTTTGGATTTAAACTGAAGACCTTCCAGAGGGACACACTGTTTTCATAAGAGTAGTTAAAAATGATTTTAAAGTTTCAATTATTACTTATGGTATACAAAACTTTATGTAGTCAACTATACGGGAATAAAATAAATCTAGCTTTTCATAGTTATTTCCTTGTTTTTCTTTTGATGTAAGATTTTCATTTGTGATCAACATAGTTTCAACAAACTTACACACAGGAGGTTTAAAATTTAAAAAAAAAAGAAATTATTTCTTGCCTATTTAATTTACTACTGGAAATAAATTAAAAATGTTACAACAATTCAAGTAAGTAAGCAAGCGATAATAAAGACTGTTAAATCTCATTATATGGACACTGGAAATGCAAGAATTAAAACTGGATTGTAAGGGAGCCCAAACCTTTGCATAGAGATGTCCCCAGCAGTCTAGCGACCTTACAGAGAGTTCAGGATTGAAATCAAATCACTTTTCTCAGGAGCTAAGAATTTTTTTTTCATATTTTAAAAACACAATGATTTAAGAATGTGTTGGGAAATACACCCAGATAAAATAGAGAACAGAATAGTCTGATTCAATTGGGGGGTTTTTGCTTGCTTTTTGGTTTTTGGTTTCTATGATTACTATTAGGTCAGTTTTTAAAATTTCTCCCACTTCCCTCCCTCCCTCTCTGGTTATTCCACCTTAAATTTAAATTCTTTGTCTTAAAATGTTACAGAAAGGATGCACTGACGTTCTGTTTACAGGAGCACAGAGTCACCACCTTGTATAACTATAACAATTTAATGAGCCATACATTCCGTGACTTAATCAGAAAATCTGTTCTGCAAATACACAAATTTTTAAAAATCAGGGTGTGATAGTTCTTTTTTTTTTTTTTTAAATATTTTTTTTTAAAGATTTTATTTATTCGACAGAGATAGAGATAGCCAGCGAGAAAGGGAACACAAGCAGGGGGAGAGGGAGAGGAAGAAGCAGGCTCATAGCATAGGAGCCTGATGTGGGGCTCGATCCCATAATGCCGGGATCACGCCCTGAGCCGAAGGCAGACGCTTAACCGCTGTGCCACCCAGGCGCCCCCAGGGTGTGATAGTTCTTAAAGAATTTTCACCAGTAAAAAAGGTCTCATCATGGCTAAACATTAAGTAGCAAGCTCCCTTAGTTTAAACAAGCTAAAGATGTCCATTTATTCATACCTTTTAGCATTATATACATATGCACAATCACTAATTGAGTAGCCAATTTCTCTAAAGAGGGCTGAAATACTGGCTTTTGTATTAGGAGTTGTGCAAAACAGGTAAGCAATGCTTACCCTCAGAGAACACATAAGTTATGGAAAAGACTGGACAATACTCAGGAGAAGACACCAGAACATGTAGTGATAATTATCGGGTGCAGAAAAATACAGTGAAAAAGGTATGCATAATGGATGAAGGAATGCTGAGGTGGAGTAAAGCTTGAAGGGGGGAGGATCAAAAATTGATGAAAAGAAGGTGAAAAAGAAGCGCCTTCCAGGATTAGAAACTAGAATTTACAAATGCAGTAAAGAAGAAATAAGTAAGTTTGTTCGGGAAAATAAATAAATAAATAAATAAATAAATAAATAAATAAATAAAGCCCAGTAGTCAGTAGGTGTAAAACCTATTCAGATTTGTAAAAATAAAAATAACTCAGATAACAGGATAAAGTGAGGGGAGAAAAAACCCTAAACAACAGGTAGCAAGTTGACATGCCCCGCCCTCAAAATGTTAGAAAAATTTCCCACTGTCTAAAGATAGTTCTATTCAGCAAACATCTGTGGGCATTTATTTTGTGCTAGGCACTATATGAAGTGCCCTAGGATATTTAAAGATTAGCTAGATGCTGTCCAAGTTGTCTGGGCATTTATAATCTGGTAAATTAATGCAAAACAATTCACATGTCAAAGTATAACCCAAGTACCTAGATAGAGCCAGGAAGCTGAAGATACTTAATGTCTGGTTTTAAATAGAGAAAAGTGATTCTCAATGACCAAATAAAGGAATCGCTACAACTAAGAATACTATGGGCCATAAAATGGAAAACTCATTGAGTTCAAGATATTCTAGGTTCTAGTTCTTGCTTTCAGTGACCTTCATTTAAGAGGAGTAAAATATTTACAAGTTAGTCTTCTCATAAGTGGATATCATGTGGATACTCAGAGATTAGGCACTCTGTTAATGAGAATAACTAAGCTAAAATGGAAGATATAATATTCTATTGAAAATTCATTAAGGGTTGTGGAAAAACATGTTCTAAAACAGAACAAAGGCATTCTGCAAATTTCCCATTGCTTTGGTGCTTGTTAAAAGACTCCACTGTAGACACAGAATCGGCTGCCTTTCTATAGGTTTCCATATCCTATCATTATTTGGTCAATATCCTAACATCTACAATTACCCTCCCGAATCCCCCAAATGATACATGGCACTCATGCCGCTTTTTGAAAATAAAATTAATTTTGTTTTGAAAATTCTTTGCCATCCTCCCTTCAAATAACTTGGAAAACCCCACAGCATTTCAAAATCATGCTTGAAAATCACTGCCTTAGGAAATACAAATTGTAAAGTTCTGAAGATAACCAAAGGTGGGTGAGGTTTGGATAAACTGGTGATTTTCTTTATAATAATGCAGAGGGTCAGGGGAACTCTTCCAACAGGAATACAACACAGCTTGCCTTTTTCCCCCCCTTTTTAACAAAATCTCTTTAAAATTAGCTGCCAGAAACTTTTCTGAAAAACACAGTACTGCAAATGACAGCCAAATAAGGCCTTTGGTTTTAACAAGTGGAAATTTGAAAGTGGGCGAAATGTTTTGATAAAGTCACCCACGCCTAGAACAGCAGATAACATCTCTTAATTTCATAAAGGTTTTCCTAAATACCTTTTTGTGGATTTTCTAAATTTGTTTTTTTAGATTATTAGGAATCCTTGATAATATTTATTTAATTAATTATTCACAGGTAGCAAAACAAATAAGAAATAAGATTTGCACAGGTTCCAGAACAAGGATTGAAAAATGTGCCCTTGTCTAGGTAAGATACAAGCAAGGCTGGATTTCTCACAATTGAAAGGGAGCAATGGTGCACCTAATTCAAAAGGATGGATAAATAAAAATGATTTATATGTGACCATAGAATGTGTTGTATGCTCCTGCCAACTGTGCTTTAATTAGGTAAACAATGTGTTAAAATGAGACTGCTTTTTAACCTGCCCATAGGATATAGTCTATTGAAATGATCTGATAGTGGGGAAGGTTATATTGTCTGGTAGTTAGGAAGAGTGTGCTTGGAACCCAAAAGCTTGTTTTGAACTCCAGCTATGATACTTACTGTGTTACTTTAATTGTCTGTGGATCAGTTCCTCATCTGTGAATTTGAATGATAATAATAGCTATTGCATAAGAATGCTGCAAAAATTAAATATGTTAATACCCATGATATAAAGAATTTAGAGGAATGCTTAGTATACAGTAAACACCCAATAAATGCCACCTGCCACTAGTTGATACAAGGAACTTATAGAAATTTACACTCAGTAGATATCAACTCTGTGCCAGGCATTTTGCATTGTATTTCATTTAAGTCTTGCAATAATTCTTAGGGTATTATTATTTGATTACCACTATTTTACTGATGAGGGCACAAGGAAGTTAAGTAACTTGCCCAAAAATTGGTGCCCATAGGTGGTTCAGTTGGTTAGGTGTGCAACTCTTGATTTTGGCTCAGGTCATGATCTCAGGATAGTGATCTCAGGGTCCTGAGATCAAGCCCCTTGTCAGGTACCCACTCAGCAGGGAGTCTGCTTCTCTTCCCCATCTCTCTCCCTCTGCCCCTACCCCTGCTCTGCACTCTCTGTCTCTCAAATACATAAATCTTTAAAAAAAATAACTTGCCCAAAGTCATATAGTTCAACAGTGCAGAACCAACATTTCATTGTCTATGAAGTGCCAGGGCCTCTTATTTCGATTATACACTAAATCACCCCCAAAAAGAAAGTTGATTCAATATTTAAAATCGATGATGGATATTTTTATTGAAAAAATAGTAGAAATCTGAGCACCCTGAGCTCTTGGTCTAGTTAACACTAACTTCTGCCCTTGGCTCCACTCAGGACATACACTGTGGCAACCTGTGAAGCCTGCCAAGTCATGAAATTCTTACAAAGGCACGGTATTCTAGTAAGGGCAGCTTGAGGTGGAATTCCTGAGTGTTTTTTCATCTATATGTCTGTACTCCTTTGAGACAAAGGTTTTCCAGTTTGCAAAAGAATATATTCTAAAATCATTTCATTTTAAATTTTCATTGTGATTATTTTTCATTTAGAATTTATATCATTATAAACTCTGACAATAAAATATCAACCCTACACTGAAAAGCACATCTGGACCTTGTGGAACAGGGCTTTTTAAATCATCATCATCAATAAATTTTTATCAGATACTGGGCTGGTTGGCAGAGATAAAAACAGTAAAATATCTACTTGAAAATAGGAGATATACACAACCCCTCCAACAAAGAAAATAAAGGATATCAAATTAATAATAGAAAAAAATCAGCGCCTCAAGGGTTGAGGAGTAACTAATATATATGTACCTTGACCATGTAACTTGAATAAGCAGCAGGAGTTGAATTTGGCCTTGCAAGAAGGTAAGTGTGGGAGAATAATTATAAGACAGTTGGAGGAGTAGATTATCATGGAGAGGAAAGAGATGTTGGATTTTTAGACTCTTTCTTATGGAAAAATTAGTAAAATTTACTTGGGATGTAAGTAAATAATAGAGAGATTTAAATAAGATTAATTTGGTGGCAATGTGTACTATAATTTGGAGGAATTATAAGCTGTTTAATAGTTCCACCTCAATATAAATTTGTGCAGAAATGGAAAGAAAGGGGCTAATGACCCAGTGTTTGGCAGGATTTGTTCACTGACTGTGAGCATTCAGGCCAATAAGGGAAGTCAAAAATAGACTGGACATTTCTTAACATAAATCAATTATACTTTCCATCTAATTAATGCTCACATAGTTAATCATCAAAAGGCTGTTAATGTAAAAAAAAGCATCTAGGGTTTATTGAACACAAGAAACATATCTGTCTTGATTTATATTAGAGCTCTATTTTGAGCATACAACGTGAGGTTCCCAGTTCAATGTAATAAAAAGATGAAATGTTTTTCTTCCTAGATTAAATCTAGTTAACTGTGGTTTTTTCCCCCTAGATTAAAACTAAATGTTAGAGATACTTTTATTGAAATCGTATTTCATTTAAAAGAAAAATTATTTTATACGGCACAACTTATACTAGCAAAGTTAACACAGCAAAATCGTTGCACTACAATTTAGGTAACACCTTTCCTCCTGATCAACACACTTATAAAAGCTTCCAATTTGGAACAGAATTACTCTTGGTTAGTATGCTAAAATGATACACTAGAATACCCTCTCTAAATATTAGCCAAACTTCTGTAAAGGCCATAGGTTTTGATGGCCAAGAAAATTTTAACACACTGTAACATTCTGTATTTCTGGGTCTTCTTTCAGTGGGTAGAAGAGACCACGCATTTTGTCCTCAACTTGCTAACAAAAAAAATCCCCTATATTCCACTATATCTGTAGTACACCATCCCCTACCATACTGAATGACTGAAAAAGTCACTAGCTATAAACAAAGAACATATATGTCCTAAGCATAAGCACTTCGCATCGTGACCTAATTTGGCCATCACAATCAATCCAATGAGGTAGGTACTATTACCCTCATTTTAAAGTTGAGAAAACTCTGGCATGGAAGTTTAACAATTTCCTTAAGGTCATACACACTCAGTAGGTAACAGAGTTGAGATGTTAAATCAGACAATCCTAGTCCAGAGACTATGCTTGTAAACCCCTGCACTATACTGCCTTTGCATTCAAAAAATAAAAGTCAACCAAATTAATAAAGTTCTCTTAGCAAAATTAATTCATATAACTTGACATGTGCTAATCTAATCTCACTACAAATTATCTGTTTCAACAGCTTTTGAAGTGAACTGTTTCTAAAACCTAACCAAGGCCCAATAGCAATAGTATTTTTGAGGCTCTGACAGATATTTCTTCATAATCAAAAGATCTCCAAACTCCCTAAAACTGTTCATTATATTAGAAAAAAAGGACAGGGAATGCACAAAATAATTTGGGTAGACCTTCTGAGTCTTTTGCTGTTTTTGTCCACATAACAGACATGTTAGTGAACAAAATCCAACACATATACCAAGTTCAGGGAAATACCATACAGTAGTAGTCTATTAAAAGCTTGGACACCAAGGAGCACATTTCCTCATCTCTTATGTAGTCTCTATACCCATCCCCCACTGGCACCAAGAGAAGGATTTTTACTCTTCTTCAAATTAGCATAATAAGACTGGAAAGTCTCCCTCGAACCCTGACACATAACATCTGTTTCAGTCATTCTGTTTTTTGGATATGGTTTTTATGAGACAAAATAGTATATTTCACTGAAAGCGTCCATAATTCCGGGGTTTATAACTGTAGCTGGCAATTTACTTTCTAAAGCTTAACATATTTAGAAAATGACTCCTCATAAGCCAATCGTATTTTTAGGGTGATACTTTTCATATCTGACCTTCTCCAATCTAGTGATTTATGTGGCATGTTTTACAAAAGGCATTACAGAAACTGTAGTTTTATTCCCAATTTTGTAATTAACTAGCTAAGTCACCTTGAACACGTTCATTCAGTTTCGCTGGAACTCCATTTTCTAGTTAAAAGTCCTATAACTTTCCTAGGGTTTTATAACTTAAACAAAGAAGAAAAACCAGATGCTGTCTTTGATTGCAAGTTTTAGTTGCCAGTTAAGAAATATCGTTATTCCAAGTGCATTCTGAGGCCATATGGTCTCCACCATTTGCATGTAGTAATAGTATGCTCCCCAGATAATGCTTTAAAAAGAGAAACAGAAAAGATACATTCAATGTTTAAGAAAATAAGAGGGGACTGCACTAACAAGGTGCCTGACTAATGCTTTTATGGCCCTGAAACTTGTGAAAATTCCTTCCCTAACTAGGTAACAAAATTTATTCTGACATCTGAGTCACAGCTTGAGAGACAGAGTGGGAGAGCAATGCCTAAGTTAATTTAATATTTGGAATCAAAGCATTGTTTTACTTCTAAAAAATGAAGCTACAGAGCTACATATACATATTAAGTGTTATATAATAAGTCAGATTTTTCTAACATTTCAGGACCTTATTATTGAATGAAAGAGAAACTTCTGCACTCATCTTTCATAAAGTGTGTCCCACCAAAGACTAGTTTTGCCCAAATTTACTGAGTACTGAATGGGGAAAAAAGCATTTTGTGAATTTAAAAAAAAAAAAAAAATGGGGCAGCCCTGAACAGTTAAACAGGCTTCCTTACAGTAAGATCTCTTAGTCCTTTAATATGCTAATGTGATTTATGAAAGCCAACTTGGTTAGCTCTGAATCCACCTGCATCTTCCAGCATGTCCAGAGATGGTTCTACTCAGAACATTTACCTGAGCTTACTACAAACATCTCTTTGAACATAGCTGATAGATAATATGAACCTTCCCAGCCTTCTGGTATGCTTTTATTTTCTTCTTCTGAACAGCAGTCAAACAGAATGCTTTCAACAGATCCAGGAGTAGTCCAGGTGCTGCCTGGTACCAACCTCTATAGACTCTCGGTTATCATGCTCCTGTGCTGAGGCTGAGGCTAAGTCCACCCTCCTCTTTAATTGTTGTTCCTCCCCTTGTAAAAGGCATAACTTTAGCAGAGGCTATGAAATAACTGAGCTGTGAGTCTAAATGACAACTCTGTTGATAGCATGCAAGATAGAAGGCTGTGAACAGGTTTAGGGGCCAAAAAAAGACTGGTCTACACACCACTGTTGGTGAGAAGGTGTGCAAAGGCAACCGAAGGCCATACAAGTGCTTTCCAAGCTTTCAATTACTTAAGAATCACGTGGAAACCATGCCAAAGACAGATTTCTCATTCAGTAGTTCTGGGGTGGGGCCCAAGAGTTTGTATTTCCAAAGCCCCCAGGTGATCCTACTGCTGGTCCATGGAGGCCTCCTTTTTTTTTTTTTTTTTTTTTTTTTTTTTTTTTTTTTTTTTTTTTNTATTCGACAGAGATAGAGACAGCCAGTGAGAGAGGGAACACAAGCAGGGGAAGTGGGAGAGGAAGAAGCAGGCTCATAGCAGAAGAGCCTGATGTGGGGCTGGATTCCAAAACGCCAGGATCACGCCCTGAGCCAAAGGCAGACACTTAACCGCTGTGACACCCAGGCGCCCCCCATGGAGGCCTCCTTAAATCTCTAGGGACTAGAATAAGTAGAGATTAATGGAATTGAAGCCTAGCAAATTCAAATTTTAATCCAGCCATTTGTGTAGTGCTTAAACTTGTTGCTGATATTTTTTTAAAGGAAGAGATTTTTTTTTTATTTTCTTAAGTAAACTCTATCCCCAACATGGGGTTCAAACTCATGACCCCAAGATCAAAAGTCACGTGCTCTTACTGATGGAGTCAGACAATTATCCCAGTATTTTAATAAATAATGGATTTTTAAAAATAGACATTTTTGCATAACAATACCATAAACCATTTTTCCCCCCAAAGGACCACAAACACTACAAAAGATTCAATTCTAAAAGCAAATTTTGCTATATTAGATCCACCCTTTTAAGATGAGGCAAAAAAAGACTTAACAGAAGTTGAAAAGCTCCTGCAAGTGTGGCGACATTCTTTGCCTATTTCTATATTATTAATTGAAACTAAAGGCAAACCTTATTTAAGACTTATAGGTTTTATATTTCCAGGATGTAATTTAATTAATTTGAAAGCATTTAATTGGACAAATACTATGTGTTAAATTCTGTGGATATAAGGGAGACGCTAATCTTTGTGTATCTGAGGACACCAGATTCATTCTTTTTTGTGCTCACAGTTACCTGGGGCTTTCTGTCAAATCTTCAGTGTGTACAGCATTTGTCAAGGATACTCATAATAAAGATTTACCCCCACACTACTGACCTATCTATCATCTAAAAAGTTAATGGAAAGCACGTTTGTATTTCCATCAACCCAATACATCTAGCCCTACAGTAAGTCTAGTATATCTGTATAAGTAAGTATATGCTTTTCTTTCTGGTGCTTTCAAAGAATTTATTCTGACCTGGAAGTGCTCGAATGATTGCTAAATTATGAAGACCAGTCTGAGTTTTTTTTCCAAAATTATTATTTTTCAGCCCTAATAAAATAAATGTGAATACCTATTACACTAATATAAAAATATGTATTCTACCTGGTTTAATAAGCACCATATATTCTGTAATTATAAAAGCACTGCATAAAGCTAGCTGCTAATTATTTAATCACTTACAAAGGGAAAATAGTGCATTACAAAGAAATCCTCTTGCTGTGCTTATGGTGAATACACTTCATTCTGAGCCACAGTTGCCTTGTGATCCTTGTATTTTAAATGCCTGGAATATAGTGTGCTCAGCAGACACGTGTTAAAGGAAGAGAAGAAAGGAATCAATGGTATGTACAGTTTGTTTTAGTATTTATTATGAGCTTTTAGATAGTTAGGCTAAAAGGATGGTGTGTCCAAATCCATTTACACAGATCTACCCACTAAAAGTTTAAAATGTTTTAGGAATCCTATGCTTCCAATTTTACAAATGCATTACTTTTAAATTATCCATGTAATATACAATCTATCCTCACTGCAACGAACTTTAAAGTTACCCAGAAATCTAAAGGTCCTATAGACCACCATCCCCAAACTTGGCCCTTGTCATAGGGAACCCTGTGATCAGTTGTGTCTCTTTCCAGATTCTGCTGTCCATTCTAGGAACCACTAGCCCCATGTGACTACTCAGTACTTGAAATGTGGTTAATGCAACTGAGGAACAGAATTTTTATTTTTTTTAATTTTTATTAATTGAAATTTAAATAATCCTCTCTGGCTAATGTCTACCATACTGGACAGCAAAATTCTAGACCTCCATGTGATTTCATGAATAATTATGTACCTAGAGGAATACATACTACTGTTTTCTGAGACTTTTGTTTTTGAACAGTGTGTCATGCTTAATGACCATTTTCCTCATTCGGCAACTTGTTTTTTCCTTCAACGAAGATCTCCCTCATTGTCTTTAGCTGAGGCACAGTATTCCACAGCATGGCCATTTCTTGGCTCTGTTCTCTAGTCCATATTGATGGGCAGTCAGATGTCCAGTTGTTCATATCACGTAAAAAGAACAGCCTTGCAAATCCTCATTGGGCACACATCCCAAGAATTTTTTTTATAACAGATACATAGAAGCAGGATTCTTAAATGATAAGGTATAAGGTATTTTTCATTTTAATAGAAACTGCCAAATTGTTCTTCAAAGTGGCTGATTCAATTTATACTCCCACCAACAGTATTTGAGTTCCCACATTTTTTCCTCAAACAGCCTTATGCTGCCATCAATTTCCTTGCACTAGCTGTCAGAACATTTTTTTTCTTCCCTCAAGAATATCTTCTATTTTTTTAGGGTGGAAGGAATTAGGAAGAGCATCAATGGCTACCATTTAAATTCACAGAAGTGGGAAAACATATTTCATTTTGCTTCCAAGTCAATGTTCGATTTTTGCTCTTTAAAAATTTTAGTTGACCAAGCATTTCCCTGGAGTGTCTCTAATATGACAATATCTACACATTATAGAAGCCTTTTTCAAAGGAAAAAGCTTTAACTATCTTTTTCAGTAATGTTCTGGCACTACTCAGTGAAATATGTTTTAAATTGCTTTTCCCATAATAAAGATAGATTGTGTTGAGCATTTATCCTTCTTGCCTAGTCCCTGTTTTATACAACAGCATAGAATTTTCCAATGCATAACCAGGACTCTATTACCATTTTGTGGAATTTTTTTTTGAATAAAATTAATGGTCTAAATAAGGACTGAATTTGTAAATGCACTGGATCCTGGTCTGACAGTAGTGTCACTGCAGCATCCTTAGGTAAATAGTCTTATGCGACTGAAAGAGCACTTGACCAGGAGTCCAGTCCTAACTCTACTACTGCTTGTCCTGAGGCCTGAAGCAAGCCCCCTACTCTCTAGGTCTCAGTTTCCTTATTTGAATGCGATGGTGATGAAACGGATGACCACAGAGGTCCCCTTCACTGGTAAAATGTACTATTCCTAAGAACAGATCACCCCCAAAATGTTTAGTTGTAAAGATTGTGGTAGTATTCGAACAAAGAGAAATAAGTCTTTGCTGCATCAGATCAGTTTTAAAATTCTAAAGAAAGTTTCCTTAATTTGTGTGTGTGTGTGTTCTTTAAAATACAATGGCTACAGACATGACACAATTTTAATTTGTTTTATTAACATTTTTCTACACTACTTTCTTAAGTCTAGACTGTCAAGAAAACAATCAAACCCTGATTTGAGAATTTGCTGATTTCCTTGATATAAATACTCCAATAGTCCATTTCAAGCTACAAACATGACATCACTGAACAGAGTTGGGAAGAGAAGTACAGTAGCTCACCACTATGTAGTGTTTCTGCCATACGGATACAACACACAAATGGGCTCAAGAACACAGACAATAATAAAATGTCATAAAATAATCAGGACTGTTGAGTTTTGCATATGTATTACCTTTGTTTTTAATATAATTTACTTTATTGAAAGTTTATGTAATTTAATTTTAAACAATGACATATTTAACAGCTCACCAAATTCATGAACATTTAAAAATTGGTGCTTTTAAGCCAGTATAGGCAGATCCTAGAACACTAATGCTTACTGGCCATTTGGATATCCTTTAATTTGAAGTGCCTGTTTTTTGTGATATTCTAAAATCAGGTTGTTCTGCTGATTTGTAAAAGTTCTCTATAGTTTCTAGATATAAGGCCTTTATTGGATATATATTGCCAAAATCATTCTTAAGCCTAAGCCCCACTTTTTCAGGGAGAAGTTGTCAAACCCAATATTTTGTGTGGTTTTATAAGCCGTGAAGGGGGATACAGACATCTAAAGATTATCATGAGCCCCTGGACTCAAGCCACATACTGCTTATGTTATATGGTAAAACTTTTGAAAGAAGGTTCATCATTAATTTGTGGCATGTTTCAGTACTTCATTAGCACATAAATGACCTACTCTAGTGATTACCAACCACCCCACCCAGAGTGGGAGCACCTTATAAATACAGAATCATATTGTAAAGGAACTAAAAGACACACTGGTACTTGGTCCCTTTCACCTCACCATTATATGTCAAATGTGTAATCCATGTAGCATCCTTTCCACCAAAGTGCTACAATTAATGCATTCATTTAAGAATTGGTGAATTCTTAACAATTTTGTTCTAACAATCATTGAGAATTTTGTGAAAATGATAGGCAGGAATTAAAACCAGGGATAAAAGACAATGAAATTTAAATCCAAGTTACCTAATTAAGGTGATGACCCAGCATCTCCTTTTTGTTCCACAGGTTTATACTGGCCCCCTTCACCCCAGGCAAGTCTTCTAATCTTTGGGACTTTTCCTATTCCTACTTTTCTTCTTTCCCCAACTTTACCTTGTTTCATGGTTCCTTCCAAACGATCTTTACACCCCGATGACAGTACAAATGTGTTAATGCATTACTCCATCGAAAGTAATATAATTCATATTAACCAGGAACTGCTAGAAACAATGCTCAAAACAATGCCCACTGGATAAACGAGGAGAAACTCAGACACCAGAGGGGGCCTAACTTTGGTATACTTCAAACTACAGAATGGCAGCTCTCAACCTTAATTGCATCTGGAGAATTTTATAAATTTCAGTCAGTGCCCAGGCCATGTTCCAAACCAAATAAATGAGAATCTCTGAGTGTGGGACCCAGCATCAGCATTTTTTTTTTCAAAGGGGAGGTGATTTCAATGTGCAGCCAAGTTTAAGAGTAACCCCAGGTTGAGAAATACTGATATAAAACAGCACCTACATCTAAAAATTAAGATCATTCATTCTACACAGTCCTGAGTACAAGTACACATCTGCTTTCCACCTCTGTGATGAAGCACAACCTATTAATCAAAGATAGATAGGTTAGATCATCCTTTTCGTCCCTGGGCTACATAACCTTAGCTCTTCTGTCTTCTCTGTCTTACGTCTCCCTTGGTCAGACTCCTATGCCAACTCTCAATTCATTGTCAGGTTCTAACATAAAAATTCATTTTATATGAAAGGGAAGATACCAGTTTCTGACTAAATTGGAGCAGGATGCAATTCATACATGTGTATTTACAAAATACAGTTTGATATATGGCCACATTTAATTGGCCTGCAAGCCATTTGAAAACTTTTTCTTGACATTGTGTGTTACATATCGAAAAGTGTGAAGCAACTTGTTTGAGCTCACAAAGGAGCTAACCTAGGATTGAAGCAGAATTAATGTACATCAGAGATAAGTGACAACAAATCAGGGAAGGAGAGAGGGTTTCCCTCCCACAGCCCACAACTCTCCAGAAAAAGGAAGTACATTTCCATGATTCCCAGAAGCAACTTCCAAAATAAAAATAAATAAATAAAATTTAAAAATTAAAGTTTAAAAAGGAACTGTGCTTTTTTAAAAAAAAATTATACTTGTAAATCAAAGTCTTAGATTCAGAACCAAAGATCAAAGTCAAGTACAAATGATACTCTAAATGTGCAGAAGGAGGTTCCAGATCCTCTCAGAGTTCTTTCTGACTAAAAGAAAAGTAGAGAGTGAAAAGTAGAGAGTAAAATCTTACAGGCCCTAACAGAAGGATATAATGAAGGGCATGGGATAGGATGGGTTGAAACACGCATTTTAAAAATCTGTATAGTAATAAACCAGGTGTCACCTTTTTCATTTATTATGCTAATCGGTTTTAGTGTTAATACTTTATAACATATTGGGGTTATTATTAATATGAGGACTAAGCAATATTTGGGAGGAGACTATTTCAAAGAACAAATATTTTATAATCTCAGTCACTGAAAATTTAAAATTACACAAATTCCATTTTTCTAGTACCAAATTAATGTCTAAAACTAAACCTACTTTAAAATGGACACAACATTTGGAAAACTTCATTGACTACAAAGACATTCTGGTCTCAAACACTGGCGCGATATTTACAGTTCGCAATATCATATACAAATATATGAGTCTGTACTTAAACCCCATTCTCTCACTTCATAAGCGCAATAGGAAGTGTGTTTGAGATGGAAAGATGGCTTATAATCCCACAATTTGAGTACATTTCATCTTCATTTGTGACTACAGCAAATGTCTCCTACTAAAAAACTCCTACTAAGAAAGCGTTCCTAAGGATTAGCACTTCATTCACTGATCACTCACTCATACACTCAGCCAGCATTTACTGAGTACCTGTTAAGTGCCAGGTTTGGATGATGCGTAAATGGACAGGATCACTGACCTCTCCTAGTCCCCAGAAGGCCAAGGATGGCGAACTACTGAAATGCCATTTCACTTTCTTGGTGTTTTTTACGAGGATGAGGATGAGCAAAGTGCTGTTATTTTTCATGCTCAGTAAACAGACAGGTGTCTGTTTAAAGAACCAGCTTTAGACAAAATAGTTTGCAATAGCAATTATAGGAAAGGTGTCAACACAACTAGCTTGTACAGGTGTTTTTATTTTTTTTTAAGATTTTATTTATTTATTTATTTGACAGAGAGAGAGAGCGCGCGTGAGCACAAGCAGGGCTTACAAAGGCATACAAAGGCAGAGGGAGAAGCAGGCTCTCTGCTGAGCAAGGAGCCAGATGCTGGACTTGATCCCAAAACCCAGAAATCATGACCTCAGCCAAAGGCAGACACTTAACTGACTGAGCCACCCAGGCGCCCCCAGGTGTTTTCTTTTTAAAATTTGATATGGACTTTCCAATAAAGCTTTCTTTTTTTTTTTATTGTTATCATGTACTTAATAAAGGGTATTGCCACATTTTTGCAGTTTCTACTCTAACATTCTGCTCTGTCAAATAAAGAATGTGGTGTACCTGTGATGCAACTCCTGTGTTTGTTGCCAATGACAACCATTGTTTTCTTGATTAGGTTTCATGTGGTTGGTCAGGTTATGTCATGAGAATTACATTAAGGAGAAGAGTTATGGGTTTGCTGAGTGCGAGCTCTGAGCAGTAAGAATGGTGGGAGGACACCAGTGGGAGCTGGCACTGTTTCTTTTGGCAGGAGATGAGAAATGCAGACTCCTGGGCATTCTACATGCATCCTTCCACATCATGTGGCCTCCCTTTCCCCACCCTGGCATCTGTTTTCTAGCCTCTGGAAAAGAGCACATGTGGAAAGCACCATCAACCAATTCTCTTTCGCAGTTCTTCACGTTTCTGGGGCTTCGAGAAACCTTGAATCGCAATCTCCTTCTCTCAGGATACGTAACTGAGAACAGCTTAAATCAACTGTAATTTTCAACAGATTCCAAACCGGGATTTGGAAAGGTAAGGTGGTTATTGAATTGAATTATAATAAATTCAGGCTGCGGTCCAATTTGCTTCCAGCTCTTCTCCTCCCTCTGTGGGTTAACAGGTATTTCCAAAGCCATAGGGCATTAAGAATCCTGAAGCAGCTAATTAACCGTGCTGATCCACATCATATGCAGCATGTGGGTTTCAGGCAGCTGCAAAACCTCAGCTTCCTCAGGCTATCTGAATGACAACGAAGCTCTTCGAATTGTATTTTGACATTCTGCTCCCTGCCTGTGGCTGAAAATAACCTTCTCAATAGGCACTTTAGGCCAGGATAGTACTCTGGGCATAAAAAAGTCTCATTGCCATGACTATGAAAAAGTAAATGAACACTTCCTCATGTCCAGACTGTGACTCACAACTGGACTGTTAATGGACAAAGGAGGCCTGAGGCATTCTCTTGACACATCATCCAACCAAATAAAATACAGCCTTGGTGAGATGTTGACTTTTATAGCTTTTGATCAGTTACCTTCTAAAAGACAGATAAAACCTAGTGAAGGAGGTCCCTGATACCTCTTTTCAACTTTTTTTATTTCCTACCTATTTAAAGATTTCCTCAAGGGAAATAGAGGACCAGTCTGCTACAGGTCTACTATAGGTAAATAAATAACATCAACAATAAAAAGTGTACCATTTTTCCAAAAACCTTGGACAAGTTGAGAGGAATCTGCTTTATCTCACATATACCAGAGTAAAAGTTGTGTGTTTTATTAATTAAATAGCCTGTCACAGTGACAAAGAAAACTTTATCTCTTGCTTCCAGCCCATAATCCATCCTCCAGAGTGTCATCAAGAATGTCTTTCTGAAACATCTCATTCCACTACTTGAATAACCTTGATATTTTTTTCTGTTTCATGGTAAATATTATGCACATTTCTTATGGTCCTTAAAGGCTTTTACTACCAGACTCACATCTTTGCAACTTCATGTCAGGATACCAGGGAGGGTACTGTGTATTCTAAGGCTGTAGCTACTAAAATTTACCCAACATGCCATGGCTTTCCTGGTCTGTTACCCTGCCTACATAACCCCTTGAATTCCTTGTTCTTTTTAAGGGTACGACTTAAACATTACTTCTTTGGAAACCCTTCCTGCTCCTACCAGAGAGTAGGAATCACACCTGTTATCACTTCTACTCATTCCTTTATCATCCATATTACAAGGGCAGTGTCCGGTTCTTCCCTTTTTTTTTTCTTTCGAGTAGGCTCTATGCACAACTTGGGACTTGAACTCACAACCCCGAAATCAAGAGTTATATGCTCTACTCACTAAGCCAGCTAGCCATGTGGCTTACCTTTTTATATTCAATATTTATACTGCCCCTAAGATACAGATGGAGGATGATAAATGGCTTGTTGAAGGAAGAGATAAGTAGATGCATGGTTGAAATTAGGTCATTGAACTAGACCATACCTGAGGGTTCTTTTAAGTCTACAACTCATTTTATATAATTTATGTTTCATGAGAAGGTTTTGAAGTGATTACTAGGAAATATATCCATTAGAAACTGACATTAATAGTCAGTGACATTTGAAATTACAAGTGAAATTACAGTGTGAGATTCACTCTGGCATACAGTACCTCTCTTTTATCAAGAGGCTTTACAACAGGGGATAGAAGCTCCACAGCCTGAAATATAAAAACTGGGTCTATAAGCAGCTATAATTTCGTGTGATGGTTAAAAAGTTAGAGGTTCATCTTAAGATATGTACCTAAAGCCAAAAGCTATGAATGATATTAATATACTGAATGCCATAACTCAGATATGAAATTACCTATTAATGCTAAAAATGGGCTGAATTAAGAGTATAATAGGAGCAAGGTAGAGTGTAATACTTGCTTAAAATAATAAGGTATGTATAAAATCCAATATCCTCAGCAAAGGAAAAATGGGAAAATAAGTTCTAGCAGGGTACATCCATAAGATAATTATTATGGAGGAATTAAAAATGATGTCTTTGAAAAATGCTTAATGATTTGGCAAAAATGTTCATAGTACAATGTTTCTTTTGAGAGGAAAAAAGGTTTGAAAAGATCTAACCAAAGACTACTTGCAGCAGGGTTAGTGGCTTCTTCGTAGAGAGCTCTTGCTACAGTAGGAAGAGTTGGGCACCAGAAACTCAACACAGTAAAAAAAGCCTCATTTATTAAATGGGAGAAGCATTCGTAAGGGAACATGGTGGCTGTTACTTGAATTAATTTCCAGAGATGAATCTTTGGGTTGTAGGGAGAGCAGAGAGCTCTAAGGAAAGAGATGTTGCAAAATAAAATAAAATAAAGGGGGGGGGGTGTAGTTGTGCCTGGCTGCCTCAGTAGGTGGAACACTGGACTCTTGATCTCATCAGGGTTTTGAGTTTGAGCCTCTTGTTGGACAGAGAGATGACATAAAAATAAAATCCTTAAAAAAAGGAGATGTTGTATATAGTTTTGTACAATATTAGAAACAAAGGGAGAAAGTTAAATGTCAATGGAGCAGCTGCAAAGTAGAAGCATGGCCTTGTGGGGTCTGCATGACTCCCTAGGTGGCAGCAGGATGTGCGGAGCCTTGGGGACTGCAGGGAGCTGCTGGGCCTGCTGGAGGAACAGGGGTTCCAATAAAGGAACTTTTGAAACACCCTTGGAAACTCCCAGAAATAATTAGTTGGACTGCATAGGAAATCAACCTCAGTAAACGTGGGCAAAGCTAATGAAATTAAAATTATTAAAGTTAACGTAACCTCATTTGTTGTCATAGCCTGGTAAAGCCTGGCAACATTTCAGGTAAAGTCTTCTTAAAAATCTGGGGCGCCTGGCTAGCTCAGTCAGTAGAGTGTGCGACTCTTAAGCTCCGGGTTGTAAGTTTGAGCCCCATGCTGGATATAAAAATTACTTAAAAATAAAATCTTAAAAAAATTATATGGGTATAGAAGATTTATAATGTTCATTTATCATAAGTTTGTTTTAAGTAGTGATGTAGGTTTTGTAAAAAGAAAATAAAGGGGAAAAAGCAACAAAACAAAATCCAAAATAAACCCAGTGTAATTTTAGACCTCTCTGACCTCAACAGTAAAAATACTGTCTCACAGGAGACAGTGAATTCACTGTTCTCTGAGCTTGGTGAGGGATGCCCAAAGCAGACAGCCACAGTTCTAATAGGAACAGGGATGTTGAGGAGTCTAGAAGCACTGCATGAGCGAGTTCCAAAACAGGGAAGTTGAACCTAAAGAAGAAAACACTAAAAGTGTGCATGCCAGTTGTTCCAAACAGTGAGGGTCATTTCAAAGAAGAAAATTTAGCAGAAATCTCTTACTCAGAATTAAGAGCCAGAGGTGGGCAGTGCTAAGAGTCAGACAAACAGCTCCTTATAAAGACTGATTTCTAAATGACCGGAGCCATCTCATGACACATCAGGCTTCCTTGAAAGGCCATATGTATTAGGTCATTCTATGTTCCCAGGAAAAAGCTATCAGATGCCTGATCAAGGCAGTCCCTGTGCTGGGTACGTGATTAGGCTTAATGATGTCCATGTTCCTTCCAGTGCTCAAGATTCAAGATTCTCTGGGTTTTGTCTCCTGAAAACAGTATTACTTGGAATTATTGTAGTTTTTTGGTTCCTTTAAAGTCACACTGTGTATTTAATTGGTCACTGTATTTTAAGCTTTATACAGGTGTAAATCTCCTCTAAGGAGTTAAAGATATACCCAAAATGGATATAAGTGACATTTTAAAATGGAAATCCTTGATTTGGTTACATGAGTGCTTTGGATCCCAAGCGGTCTTCATATTCAGTAGCTACCCCTTTACCTGGTCATTCAGGATTCTGCAAAACAGGAATTTGGGGTCAGCATCCTTGTAGGAGTAGAACCAAATCCAGGTAAAACGTTACCCAGCACCGAAGCGATGTTGCTCTGAGCTCAGAGTACACAGAACTGCAACCCTGAAAACAATTCTGTGCCTTGTGAGCTAATGTGATTATTCCATTCAGTGTGATCAATGGAAATTAAAAGGCAGGAAGAGTTCTTTATGTATTTTTTGTTCACTCAGTGGGAGTACCACTACGGTGGGGAGGGGTCTGGGAGGGAGGAACCGACTCATCATTTCTGTTTACTTTATGCCAGACCTGGGATGTGGGCACACGGGCTGTCACGGCACCCTCGCGAGAAGTGCGCTGACACACAGGCTCTCTGTGCTACACAGGAGGACACGGGGGCTCACGGGCAATGGTAGTTCAGTCAAATGTAGAGCCTGGATTAAAGTACAGCTGTGGTGAATCAAAGCTTGTCCACTTTCAAATGACTAAACACAGCAAAAGAATGATAATAATGCTAATGAATATTTTAAAATATTATATTTCAATTATTGTAAAAAGAAGCCACTCCACTGCATTTTGGAATTGTTAAAGTGGCCCTGAGTTAAGATTAAAATGGAAAGAACCAAGACTGAATGCATTATTTTACCCATTTCAAAACATTTGAGACTCTGTATGAAAAGAAACCCTTAAAAAAACAGCCCTGCAAGAATTAAAATAAGAGCAGATAAGCAATTTCCCAGTAAAGAAAGAGTGCTCCCAAATCATTGTAGAGTGTGTGGAAATTTCAAAGGGTAGTGAAAATGCTCTGATGCCCGAAGTGAATAACAGGATGTGTGACTAAAGCTGCTGACCTACGACCAGCTATCTCACCTCGGAACCCAGGAGCCGCTGACGTTACTTTTCGTTTTCTTTCTCTTTCCTCTTCCTCTCTTTGTCCTGGTTTTTCATTCCACCCTCTGCCTTGATTCTGTTTTCTCCTCTTCCATACTCTCTATCCTCTCATCATCCTCCTTTATCTTTCCTTTAATTACCCTAATATGAATGTCAAATAATTGAAAATGTATTATGTATCAGGAAAAAGGTTTACGACCACTCTCCAGGTTCAACCTAGGCATGTACAATGTGTTTCTTTCTCTGATAGTAGTTTTACTTTTATTGTGTTTTACTTCAATCCTTCTGAGCTACCCTCCACGCTAACCCCCTCCCCTGCAGCAATGTGTGCGTATGGTAGGGGCAAGGAGGCAAAAGGGCAATGTCAATACTTCTTGTGAGAAAGAAAATATTCCTTACCCCTGTCTAAAGAATACTTCTTGGGATGCAGGCTGAGTCACTGCCGTACGTCCAGCATCACAGGATAATCTACTACGGCATTTTATAGGAACAATGTCGATAGAAGAATGGCATCCAAGAGACTTCAAATAAATCTCTTGTTTAAAAATTTCCTATCAAAGGAGCTTAATATTTTTAATGCACATGCAGTTTCTAAATATGTTGTCCTTGGATGGAGAAAACATCAGTTGTTAAAAGCCTCAGGAGCAAACACTCTACTTGATCTTAGCCAAAGGCTACAAAGCTATGAATACAATGGCGGGGTTCACAGTGCTCAGAGCCACACAAAGCCACTTTAGAGAACCTGCAATGTGAATTGTTTCTTCTCAGCTGATGGCACTGAATACTTCCTTTAACCTCCTGATTCTGTGTTTTAGAATAAAGACATTGTGCTGCTAATCCTTGGAGAAATAGTATAAAGGGTGGAGAGGCCAAGCACAAGGTAACCCACCCCCAAAATATGTAGAGAATTGGCCCTGAAACTCCCAGGATTATTTTACAGTATTAATATGGTCTGTAGTATTCATTTATTTGCTCCTTCACAAATATTTATGGTGTTTTCTCAATTTTAGTCAGTCACTTAACCTATAAGTACTGAATTGTAAACAATCAAAAAATAAGTTCCTGTCCCTAAGATTATAGCTGTGGGAGGGAGGCAACAGCTATGAGTTTAGCATCCCAGGACTTGGATTCAAGTCCTACTTCTGCCACTTGCTCTGAATGAGCTGAGGCAACTCCCTAAAACCTTCTAACTCTGTTTCCCTTCCTACAAAACGGATTATATCCACCTCCCCAATGGGAGAATAAGTGAGAGAATGTGTAAAAAAAGCACACAGAGTGCTAAGACTACTCAAAAATGAAGCAGTGTCACCAAAGCATTTACAGCCTCCAGCACACAAGGAATACAAATTCAGAAGGAACCTAAAAGAAGCAAAGGATGATTTTCCAAGGGCAGGATAATAGAAACCAGGCCTACAGGCTCAGAAGAGAGAGAAATCTATGGTAGGGAGGTCATGAAATTCTTCGCTGGGGAGAGAAGATGGTAGAGAAAGGAAACTTAAATGAATTAAGCATGAGCAGTATGCTGGAAGGCATTTTTCCCATTGTACTAGTGTGGAAACTGAGGCTGAGAAGTGTTAGAGAACAAGCCTGAGGCTACACTAGAACCAATGAGTGGCAACGCCTACATCTAAAAAGAGTTCGTTTACTTTCATTTATTTTTTAATTACAAAGTCCAGGCACTTGAAAATATTAGCAAAAAGCTTTGAAGCTAAAAGAGGCTGCGCATGTGCGCGTGTGTGTGTGCGTGTGCGCGTGTGCGTGTGTATTGGAGGAGTGGCATGGAATGATGGAGGCCACCAAGAACAGTACAGGGGGCAATAAACTAACGGAATGGCCAATGTATGTGACATATTCGAGGGACTGTGAATCAAAAGTCTAACTGGCACAGAGGTTTGCATAGGGAAGGATAAAGAAACAAAAAATAAAGGAGTGTTGGGGCATGGTAAATATGTGAAGAAGTTTGAACACCTTCCACTATGACATAAAAGTCTCACTGAAAGTCTTTCAACAGGAGAGTGATCTAATCCAGGCGGTTTTAGGAAGACCCGTTGGGCACCGTGTAAACTAACTGAAGGGGGCAAAAACACAGTAAAGGAAATCTGACAGGTGGTGGCGTGGTCTAGCTTAGGGTACAGGAGATGGAAGGAAAGGAATCAATATGAAGGAAGAATTGAGAAAACAGAGTGACGCTGGGAATTGAGAGTTGAAAGAGGTGGCTCTGTCCAAAAATGACTGCAGGCTTCAAGGTTGGTGGGAGAAGAATGAGGACCATGTTAACAGAAACGAGAAGTCGTGGCGGGGGGCGAGGATTGCTTTCGCAGGAAAGAGAAGTCTGCTAACAAACAAGAGTTAAGCTAACAGACAATCAGGGGCGCCTTGGTGGCTCAGTCAGTTAAGCACCCAACTCTTGATTTTGGCTCAGGGCATGATCTCAGGGTTGTAAGATCAAGCCCCCGTTGGGCTCCATGCTGGGCATGGAGACTGCTTAAGACTCTCTATTTCCCTCTCCCTCTGCCCCTCTCCCACACTCACTCTCTCACGCTCTCTCTCTCCCAATCTTAAAAAAAAAAAAAAAAAAAAAAAAAAAGAGGTAACAGACAGTCAAATGAAATGTCCAAAAGGTAGCTGGGGTAGGACAGGGGTCTGATCACAGCCTTGGCAACTTCTATAGGAGTTGTTGTAGTTAATGGCGTGGGTACGATTTTTCATGGAATGGATAAACTAAGAGACAATGATACAAGAAGCACTCCTTGGGAAATTTCCAATGTCCCGCTGTGACAACTGAAAACTGTTGTCTATAAGGATGACAAAATACTGATCCTAGAATTCTGTTTTGTTGCCTTAAGTGAGACTTAGAAATGGTGACCAAGCACCTGAAGGGTCAGAATTGGTTTTATAATTTATTTCATGCTTGATAATAAATGTTTAATCAATAATGTCCTCATACAAATCAGAATTTAATCTGAGACATGCTTTTTAACTGAGTGGTAGGATTATAAAGAAGTAGTTAACTTTTACCATCTCAAACTTCACGGGCAGTTACAGATGTCCAACGACAACAACAAAAAAAACCCAAATTTGTTCATAATCTGTATTGGCTTAGGTCAGTTGCCAACACTGTTGGGCCTGAGCATCTAGTCTTTTAAGGAACAAAGATTAATTCATAATGGTTCATTACCTAAAAGAAAGGAACAGTCTCTTTTTTTTTTTTAAGTGTATTTATTTAAAGTAATCTCTATACCCAACATGGGGCTCGAACTCACGACCCTGAGATCAAGAGTCACATGCTCCACCAACTGAGCCAGGCAGGCGCCTCAGGGATTGTCTTTAGCAATATACTTCAAGTAACTTTAATGGCAAGGGAAAGTTCTAGTCAAATGATTAACCACTTGACCTGTTCACGTCATAAGTATGGGGATCCATACCTTCTGAAAAACATCTGCCTGTTCAGCAATTAAGCTGTACAAAGGGCTTTTTTACATTTTTTCCCTTAGGGGCTCGCTCATGTGGTGACAGAGTGCAATTGTATCTTTAAAATGTGACTATTTAGGTATACGTGGTGATAATATGATTTAAATACCTATTCCAATGGACTGTTCTAAAAATACAAGAATCTGAACAGCTCATATGTTGTGCAGGAGGTTACCACGTGGTATCTGCCGATGTGGGGCTTTGCCTGCTTGCGTACATGCACATTCACACGCACACACAGTCAGGCAAGCACAAATACATATGTGCGTGTGCACCGCGCACACACACCCCTTTAGCTATCTTTGCGGTAATTCAACAAACCCTGCATCTGGCTTCATCTTCATTTTTAGAACCCCCCAAAAACAATCTTATCTGAGGGAGAAAGGGAATGAGTCACACTGAGGTAAAAATTCTTAAAGGAGAAAAGTTGCATAAATGCCTCTCCAAGATGTTCATAAAGAAGGGACAAAGAGAAACCATTTCACTGAACTATCATCTGTGATGCTGACACAGCAAAGCCAAGTCCCCTGGGCATCCAGGCAGCCTGGAGAAGCCGCCTCCCTGCTGCTCTCGCCTGCTTTTCAGAGTGCCATTTTTTTTAGTCTTTCCCTCAGGGCTTATGTTCCACTGACCTATAAATGTTTACTGTAATTATACTGATTTCCCCCTCCTGCTTTGTTCACCACCCTCTCTCTACTTTTTATATTGTCTTCACAACACCATTCTTCACAGTAAAAACAAGTAACATGTATAGTAAAACCAACAAAACATAGTTAATTAAGGTATTTAAAACACCTCTAAGTAGTGACATTTTAAAAGTTACTGAACTACGAATTTATCATGTGGGGGAAAAAAAGGTTAAAGATGTCAACGCTACTCCTATGTCACTTTTCTTAACTGGGAAAACTCAAAACGCATGAAAGAACTGGATGGGTAGAGGTAAGCCATCATTAGAGAGGCTGGTCCAGACAGGGGTAGCACTTCTCCCCCAGAGCCTGGAGCAGAATCCTGGGGGACTGTGGGTGATTCCAAAGGGACACACTTGGCCCTCTCCTACTCCCCCTGTCCACTCCGCAGAGCTCCTGTGTGTCTGAGACTTAGTCTCCTCAGCTGCCACACTAGGCCTCACATCCTGAGTGTCTGTGAAGATTAGGGGAGACCACGCGAGGCTCTGCCATATGCTGTGCTCCAAGAATGTTTGCTGTTAGAATTGCATAGCAAAGGAAATAGTCAACAAAACAAAGAGGCAACCCACAGAATGGGAGAAGATATTTGCAAATGACACTACAGATAAAGGGCTGGTATCCAAGATCTATAAAGAACTTCTCAAACTCAACACCCAAAACACAAATAATCAAGTCAAAAAATGGGCAGAAGACATGAAAAGACACTTCTCCAAAGAAGACATACAAATGGCTAACAGACACATGAAAAAATGTTCATCATTAGTCATCAGGGAAATTCAACTCAAAACCACATTGAGATACCACCATATACCAGTTAGAATGGCAAAAATTAACAAAGCAGGAAACAACAATACTGGACAGGATGTGGAGAAAGGGGAACCCTCTTACACTGTTGGTGGGAATTCAAGTTGGTGCAGCCACTCTGGAAAACAGTGTGGAGGTTCTTCAAAAAGTTAAAAATAGAGCTACCCTATGACCCAGCAATTGCACTACTGGGTATTTATACCAAAGATATGGATGTAGGGAAAAGAATGGGCACATGCACCCCAATGTTCATAACAGCAATGCCCACAGTAACCCAACTGTGGAAGGATCCGAGATGCCCTTCAACAGACAGATGGATAAAGAAGATGTGGTTCATATATACCATGGAATATTACCCATCAGAAGGGATGGATTCCCACCATTTGCATCAACATGGATGGAACTGGAGGGGATTATGCTAAGTGAAACAAGTCAGTTAGAGAAAGACAATTATCATATGGTTTCACTTATATGTGGAACACAAGAAATAGCATGGAGGATATTAGAAGAAGGAAGGGAAAAATGAAGGGGGGAAAATCAAAGGGGGAGATGAACCATGAGAGACTATGGACTCTGAGAAACTAACTGAGGGTTTCAGAAGGGAGGGGGGTGGGGGGATGAGTTAGCCCGGTGATGGGGTATTAAGGAGTGCAAGTATTGCAATGAGCACTGGGTGTTATACGCAAATAATGAATCATGGAACACTGCATCAAAAACTAATGCAGTACTGTATGGTGACTAACATAACATAATAAAAAAAAAAAGATTACCATAAAAAAAAAGAATTAGCTAGTGAAGTCACAGAGGCTAAATTCAAAGGCCAACCTGTTTTTATCAATGAATATTGATTAAGTACTCCCAATTCAAAAGGTAGCACCTTCAAAATCTAACAGAGCTTTTGCTTTCTCTGAAATGTCACAGAAGCTCAGTATGTGAAGATAATAGAAACAGCTGATTGATTTCTATGGGCATACAGAAACAGGAACAAGAAAAATTAAGAGCTCTTAGAGGGAAAAGTGGAGATATTGGGTGCATCCTCTCATTTGGGGCCCCAAAGCTGGTCCTGCTGAAAGAAGCCAGGGTGGGCAAGATCACTCATTAGACATTTCTCTCTGTGGCAAATAGGCAGAAGTAGAAACATGAAGCCATCTTTCTAAAAACTTAAATGAAACGACTATAGTAAGGAAATCCTTTAAATATATTGCACCCAACCTGTTAAAATAGACTCCAAGTGTGACATAAAATATTGCAGCAGAAATCAGCCAATCCAGTCCATATTGCACAGAAGGGAAACTCCTCAGGCCACACCACAGGATGCCGTGCTTCTACCTCCATATACTTCTCTGGTTCAGAAGCTAGTGTCAGGAGTTGGACTGTGTCCCTGCAACAACATATGATGACGTCCTAACCCTGAGTACCTCATAATGTGACCATATTTAGAGGTAATGGAGTTAAAATAATGTCATTAAGGTGGCCCCTAATCCAATACAATTGGTATCCTTATAAGAAGAGATAAGGATAGAGAGATTAGGATATACAGAGAAGACAATCATCTACAAATCAAGAAAGGCCTGAAACAGATCCTTCCTAAGTACCTTCAGAGGAAGCATGCCCCTGCTGACACTTCGATTTCAGACTTTTGGTCTCCAGAGCTGTGAGACCAAAAGGGTCTGTTCCAAAACACCCATGTCATGATACTTTGTTAGGGCAGCCCTAGGAAACTAATACAGTTGGCAATCCGAATTTTACTCAAATAACAGAGTAGGAAGGAGGGTTTGCTTTCTCTTGAGGAAGTTTTAGATCATAGGAGTCACTTAATCTCATAGGTTTGAAAAATAAATCCAGTTCAAATATTGCCTGTAGTGCAAAGGTCCATAGAAATCCAATTATACAAATTTACAGTCCAGACAAGGGAAGGAAATCAAATTACTATTCATGGAAATTTAAGCAGAGTTTATGACCGGAAAAATAAATAGGGCTATACCAACTGTGGAGCCCTGAGATTAACAACTCAGTCACCGGTTTGAGCCTCAGCTCTGCCATTTGTGAGTGCGTGATCTTCAGTAAGCCGCCGACATTCACTGATCCTCAGGTCCCTCCAGGGAGGCTGCTGTGTAGACTCTCAGAGGTGATGCATTCCAGGTGTTCAGCATGGGTTTCACACATGGTTATCATTAAATGAATTTTAGCTATTACAATGATTACTAATGGCAAATAATTCCTTCTTTTATAAATTTAAAAGCAAACATTCAAAAGCTAAAAATGAAAAGTCTGTTTGTTTTTCATCTTTTCAGATGACTCTTATTTATATTTTCCCTTTCTGTAATTGATTCCATGTCTCTTTTCTGGATTACTGAGTCCTTTGTAGGCAATGTAAGGCACAGATTCCCAATGTGAACATCAGATGCAAGAATATGGTAACCCACTGAGCTATCTAGTGAACCAGAAAAATACAAAACATTTTTTTGTCCAAAATTATTCTTTTCATGAACTTGGAAATATTTCAAAATAAGTTTGCTGAGCTCTGATTTTCATCATACTAGCACAATGCCAAACCACTTTTGAACAAACTTCACCACTTGTCGACTGTTATCACTCAGCATCAGTAGCAAGGATGGAAATCTAAATTCCTTGTCGCACATATCTGAGTTGTTGTATTGATTTGTAGGGTCAAGCCTAAAACACAGCGCGTAGTAGATACAGGAGCAAGAATGCAAGATCAACCAAATCAGTTTTACTTTTCAAAGTAAAAAAAAAAGAAAAAAAAAAGATAAGCACTCTACACAGGGAAACGGAAGCTCTTGTTGGCTTATGGGAAATAGAATATTTGTTCTGAGAAAATCTAGAAATTAGATCAGTAGGTATTACAGGCGTGGACATGCCAATAGGTGAGAGGAAGAAATCTGCTGAAAATGGTTGCAGTGCAATAAGAAAATCTCAAGAATCATGTTCATGAGCGCACAACCCACTCACAAAGTGGACCAGCTATTTAGCATCTCTTGAAAAATGAAAATACTCTGGCCAGTTATTTGTTATGCCAGGAGCCCTATGTCCTCTCTGCAACATGAAGCATTATCTGGCTTCTTAAAATATGAATTTGGCTTTTAGCAATATAAATATATTTACCCTCTGAGTTCTTGAGGATCACACCTGAGCCTTAGGAAATAGGTTTTACAATGCACCCAGAGACAGGCTTCCTCTAGAAACAGAGAGACTGCTACAAACACAGTCACTTACAGAAGCTCAAAGGGTGAGGGCAGAGCCTACTTTCAAAATGGAATACCTCAAAAACTCAAAGACTTCCAGAATATCAGGCTTTGCCCTAAGGGCTTCACACATATTAACTGATATAATTCTCATAGCAAAGTCACAGGCAGGTATTGTGATTATTCTCATAAAAAACTTTTGCTTTTATTTCTGGTAAACCCAAAATATAATATTTGCCATTTTTAACTATATACAGCTCAGTAGTGTTACATATATTCACATTGTTATGCAACAGATCTCCAGAAATTTTTCATCTTGTTAAATTGAAACTCTAAATCCATTAAACAACAACTATGATTATTCCCGTTATATGAGGGAGGTACCAAGAGATACAAGGTCACACAGCTGGTGACAGAGACATAATTCAGAAGCACGCAGTCTGTCTCTAACACCTACAGTCTTATTGATTTAACTAAGAAAGAAAATAATTTGAAATAGAAAAAAAAAAAACATTGGCACTTTAAAAAGTGTATTCTTCTGAACACATAACAGTTATATGATTGAAAATTAAAATTACATATATACATATAAAACGTGTGTACAGTATATGTACATACATGTATACATATATAACCATGTATGTTATGGTTATATATGTATATAGAGCTTCATTTGAAGCTCTATATACCTTACTCTGTTTTGAATCCATTGAGTTTCTCCTTTGCCCCAGAGGTAAATACTTACTATCTTATTGCATATCTTTTCAAATTATCTTCACACAAATAAAAATATATATTATTATACCTTCTCCCACTTATACACAAAAATGTAGCCTCCTTTACTGCACCATTTGTAACATCCTTATTTTCACAGAATGTTTGTGGCTATTATTTCATGACCATTCATAGAAAGCATATTATTCAATTGCATGGAAGTATAATTTATTGAACCAGTCATTTTTTGATGGGCCTCCATGTTGTTTTCAAGTGCTCACTATTACATATTGTTTTGCAGTGAACAATTCTGTACATGAGTCATTTCAAATGTGTGGAAGTAACCTGTGGAATCAATGTGCAGAGGTGGAACTGCTGAACTAAAGTATATATGCATTTGTTATCAGTAAATGCCACCAACTGCCCATTGTACAAGCCCACCAAGAAGTTCCTCAGAGCCTCACCATCAAAATGTTACCAAACTTTCAGCTTTCTGTCAATCAAGTGAATGGAAACTGGTATCTTAGTGCCATTGTAATTTGCCAAAAGCTGAAGTTTTAACTGCAGGATAAAATCATACAAAGACGCTGAAGAGGAACTCGATTTGCTTAGAGTATTAAAGTGTCCACAAAGAATACAGACAACATATTATAAGTATTTTATATTCTCCATGCACAAAAAATGCATAATTTCTTTGCTTTGTTAATGTTTTAAGTATTTACCACTTCCTTTGTAGATTAAAGTATTTGACTAGTATTTGTGAGTGGTAGACACTCTTATTCAATTTACCAGAAATGGAATCCTAGGACTTTAAAGGAGGAAGGAAAGGAATGTCAGGTTCATGCATGTATGAAGGAAAGTTTGGGGGGGGGCTATTAGAATGTGAAAAAGAAATAAAGTGTACAGACTAGGACAATGGGAGTAGGCAGGAAAGAGGGGAAGTGAGGAGAAAGACATTGACTAGGCCAGTTCTAACTGACTAGGCTATCCCTGCTTCCACTCCAGTCTACACAACCATCATTTTGATTCCAGCAATGGTGGCCAACTGGTTCCCAACAAATAAAGCCACCCCGCCATCCATTCCCCATACCACAGGCAGAATGATCTTTTAAAGTAAAAAACCATTTTCCTTGATTTTTCCTGTGAAAAACTGAATGTGTCTGTCCTTTAAAATTCATATATTGAAGCCCTAACACCCAATGTGGTGGTATTTGGAGATGGAGCCTTTGGGAGGTGATTAGGGTTGGATGAGGTTATAAGGATGAGGCTCTTATGATGGGATTAGTGTCCTTATAAGACATGAGCTTTCTCTTCCCCCCTTCCCCTCACCTTTTCTCCCCCACCTCCCTCATGTGAGAAGTCAGCTGTCTAAAAGTCAGAGTGAGTTCTCACCAGAAACCAACCATGCCAACACCCTGATATCAGACTTCTAGCCTCTAAACTAGGAAAAAATACCTATTGGTTAAGCCACCCAGTCTATGGTATTATTTAATAGCAGCCCAAACAGACTAAGACATTTCCTGTTATAGTTTCGCAAACCACTACATACCCTTCCTTCATAGGGATTATTACAGCTTAGAAGTAGACATGGACATTTGTGATCTTTGATTATTCACTAGACCATCAGCTTCAACAGAGAAGGAACTGTATTTTTCTTTGCAAGTAAATGTTCGGTAACTATTTGTTGAATGAATGAATGCTAAGACCGTCTACATGGAATTGTGAGATCAAAAATGAGTTGAATGGACAAGTCAGTTCGGTCATCTTACCTCATGTAACCACACACACACACACACACACACACACACACACACCAACTATTTACAACCAAAAGTATATTCTAAAGGCATATTCTCTTGAAGAGTGCGCTAATAAATGAACAACCATTTTGTTCTGCAGAGCACCTGGGTAGATCTGGGAGTTAGAAGTTGCTTCGAGCAGAAGAAGAGAGGTAAAGTGCTAAATCCCATCAAGTGAGAAAAATATGCAGCTCCTATGAGCAGCTTTTGGATGAGAGATACAAAAGGTAAGGAAGAAAGGAGGGCTAAGCAAAATTGTAGAAGACTAGTACTTTAATCATAGAAATGACTAGGTAACTTCTTAAGAATACCAATGCCTGGATTTCACGTTATTTGTGAATGCAAATTGCTTTTATCTCCTCCAACTGTCAACAGAGTCTGATACATACATAAATATCATGTGTGAACAAGCTTCCTTCAGGCGGAGAGGGAAGGCTGCTGGCTGGGAAAGCCAAGGCAGAGGCTCAGTACCGCCGCCAGCCTCTGATGTGGAAAAGGGAGATCATGATGACATCTGTAGGCTAATTCCTAAACCAAACTAATTCTGCTGAGGCAGAGACATGGGGCCTGATGTCATCAAGAGATTGGGTCTAAGTCTCTCGGAAATTCTTAAAAGCTTTGGAGAGAAGACGGGACTTTTCACAATTTGTACTATGGTGACTTGAGCCAATTCTTTCTAGATCTTAGGAAACAGGGTGAACTCAGTTGACCCCTATGAGGAAAAATTTCCACATCCCACAAACAATAAAAATCACAACTGAAGTTTACTGTGGTAGCAACCCGGCTTCCTGTGGCCCTTGAGCAAGTTCATATTCACACACCCAGGTGAACACCCCCACCCCCACACTGGGCCGATGAACAGTTCAAACGGTCACTGTGCGGTCTGATTCAGTCTTGGAGTTTTGTTAATTGCAGAGAATGATTGCAAAGAAGGATTATATGGGGACACATTACATAAATGCTTATGTTCAACAATGAGAGAACTTTAAGGAAGTAGGAACAAGCAGTAAAATTGTACAGAAATAATTCCTGAAGGACGTGAGAAGTCCAAGGGCCTGATGCACTGAATAAAAGAAGGGATGGCTTCTCATTTTTTGATCCGGTGTGTAAAGAAGGAGAACCTGAAACACAGGTTTGGCAGTGAAAGGGAGTTAGTAAAGAAAACTTATTGTGTTAGGAGAATCAATAGTCACTGGGGAAAAAGAGAAGAGGAAATGGTTGACTTTCAGATTCTATGCTTAAGTGACTAATGACAGGTGTAGTAAAGCTTTCCCTGGTATCATGCAAATAGCTGGTGTGAATGAATGTCTGTTTGTTCTACTTTTGCTAGGGAAATCAGATGGCCTAAACAAAACATAGAGAAGACTTCCACTGGATTGTCTAGAGTGACTATGTAAAAGTTTGGCAATGCGACATCAGTAGCAGACAACAATTTGGTACCAAGGGTGGTTTGGGTACTCCGAAACTTGATTCTAGATACAAATTCCCAATTGTTCCCCGAGCTGGCAGTGGCACACGTCTTTAAGCCTGCACACGTCTTTAAGCCTGCTTCCCCAGAACACAATGTCCAAAGAAAATCAATTTGCCTTGCAGAAGAACTTGTAACACAGCATCATTTAAATAAAACCAGGATGAGGGGACAAATTTGTTCAAGTAGTATCTGGAAGCATGGGTCTGTATAGAAGGAAGACAGGTTTAGTCATTAAAAAACAAAAAGCAGACTCTTGAATCACAAAAGTCCTCACTCTTTTCCCACTAGGGGAAAACAGCTTCCCTGTCCAGGGAATGTTTCCAATCAGAATCAAAGTTCCAATCCCAGAGCCTATCTGACATTACTGACTAAAGACTACCCTCTAGTGGTCGTTTCCAAGAACTACAAAAACTGGCAAAGGGCAGACCTCTGCGAAAGAAATGTGATAAAGAAAATGCAATAAAAAAATAATGAAACAACTGATCACTCTATGTAGTAAATACAGATACAGTGGCAATCATGACTGTTCTTAACTACTTGTATGATCTACATGAGGTTGCAGATAGTCCCAACTGCGGGTTTATAGTTTTGCTGTTTACAATCTAAAAACAGCAGCAGTGTAGGGACATTTCTAACAATGACAAGTTGACTGTAAAACATAAAAATCCTTTAAAAAAAGGGATGAAAATACAATAAGTATGAGAATTGTTGTTTTTCTACACTATCCTTCATAGCTTTCTCCAGTAGCCGCTCCATAGGTAGCTGGGATAGCTGGGACAGAAGAGTCAATTCAGAGTCAAAATATTTGGGTGGCTCCCAAACTTCAGGCTACTTTGCCCTAGGTTATCCATTTAACCTCTCTGAGACTCACTTTGAAAAGATATGTAGTATGTAAATCATTCTTCCAATCTCCCTGGGTTGGGGGGGGGATATAACAAAATGTATATAAAAGCACTTTGTAAATTCTAAAGTACTACATAAAAGTTTCTAGTAGTCTTAAAATCTCTAGGTGAGAATGAGGAGGTTGATGAAACTGGTACAGGAGGTGCTACTTAAACTTATTTTTAAGTTTTTAAAAAATCAAAGTTTAAAAAAATCTAAATCTGTTCTAAAATTGTTTGTTGACTAACCATGTTTGAGGAGGGTTGAGGGATTGAATTCCCAAGTTTATCCTGCAAATTCATACACTGAATCAATGACTAAACTCAGAACAACTGTCATATCTTGTGTCCTGACGTTTATCACTCTAGAAGTTCTATCACTTTGGTAATATTTTTTCTCAGCAGACTGATGGTTCTAAATTATTAAAATAGCTATCAATAAAATCGTAACTAAATTTCAATCCATGCTTAATTATTCTGAGATACAAGGGCCCCGCCTTAATAAAAAATCAAATAGAAGGGAGCCAACAGATTGGACATACTGATACCATCATTATTTTCGAGAAAGAGCCATTTCCTAGGTTTACTCTAGGGATGTCTTTCATCTGGTGATATCTATCTACTAACTTCTGGCGTGGGGTAGAAATGAATGGACTCTTTCCATAATATCTGGTAGATCAGAAAATAACTAGTTTCAAAACAGATTACATTTAAGCAATTTTCAAATAACTTCACTTGACTGAATTCAGTCTGTTCGATTTTCCAAACCAGTGGGATAGTAGACACAGGGTCATTACATTGAGAATGACACGGCATTGTGATAAATCTTAGTATTACAGCGATACTGCGGTACTTTTGTCTTTATGTCTAATTGTCATATAATGGGAAAACGTTCCTGGAAATTAGAGAACTGTTTCAAAATGAATCATTTACTCCTAACAACCCTGTTCTAGTCATTAATTACAAGAACAACAAACTCTTTCCTGCCAAGTCCTTATGGACTTGCTAAATTGAGTCTAGAAATGCAGGATTTATTATTTTTCATCTCTAGCTTAGAGTGCGCTTATCCAAGACTCAAAATGAATTTAATGCTTTCTGCAACATGTAAATAGCAGTTCATTATATTTTCTTGTTTACAGAAGCAAAATTCAAAAGGAAAACACCCACAAGAGGCACATAAAGCAGATGAACAAAGCACAAGCAGGTGAGAAGCAGAGGTGACAGGGATTCAATCAAAGGGCCAGCAGAAAATATACTGGGGCGCCTGGGTGGCAAAGTCATTAAGCGTCTGCCTTCAGGTCAGGGCGTGATCCCAGCATTCTGGGATCCAGCCCCACATCATGCTCCTCTGCTAGGAGCCTGCTTCTTCCTCTCCCACTCCCCCTGCTTGTTGTGTTCCCTCTCTCGCTGGCTGCCTCTCTCTCTGTCAAATAAATAAAGAAAATCTTAAAAAAAAAAAAAAAGAAAGAAAATATAACAAATGAGTTCAGCAGTGCATGAAGGACTCCTTGCTAGGGACTGCAAGGACAGACAAGCGCCTGGTTCAATGTCTCTCATGCGGTGACAAATAGGTGGGCCACCAGCATGCAAGAAAAGCATGAAGAAATGAAATATGTGTTTTCCAATGAACGATGAGCAGAGTTGCCTTGTAGGGCACAGCAAGATAATAGGTGTTAATGACTCAAGAAGGCAAACTTGGACAATACTAAAATCCTAACAGGTTCATTCCAGGGACTCTGAAGAAATAAATGCATGTTGGGGAGAACCTCACCAGGGGGACATGGGAAAGGAATAGAAACATAACTTTATTTGCAGGCTCTAAGGCAATGGTTCCCAAAACATCGCCCCAGGCCTGCAGCATCAGCATTACTTGGGAGCCTGTGAGTCAGGCACACGGTCGGACCCCACCCCAGACCCATTAAATCAGAAGCCTGGGGACGGGGGCCAGCAATGAGCTTTACCAACACCTGAGATGATTCTGGTGCACAATGAAGTTGGAGTTTGAAAATAAAATTCTCTCTATGGTCTAGGACGTACTTGGAATGATATCGTATAAAACTGACCACTACATCATCTACATTTACTGAAGCAGAGACGTTATAACGGTACAGGGTGATATGGTCACTGATCCTTCAACGCTGACAAAACTGTTTTTGCTGGGAACCACTGAAAAAAGCCAGCAATCTTAGTTGAGGTCTTAGGATACCAAAAACTAGTTACTGAAAATACACCAGCATTGAGTAAACAGTGACGGTAGCACAAATTTGCTCACTTGCAGGTACTAAGAAACATGGATAAACTTATACTTTGCATAAGGCTTATAATATTTTAGATCCCTGTCATAGCCATCTCCTCCTTTCTTTTTAATCCCTAGTTCTTTACTTCACCTTAAAAAAAGAATAGAAACATCATACAACCACAAGAATGAACTAACTATAACTACATGCAATAACATGGACAGATCTCACACACATAACGTTGACCTAATGAAGCCAGACACAGGAGTAAGGAGAGCATGACTGCATCTTCATAAAGCTTAAAAACAGGAGGAAAAAAAACCCTATTTTTTAGTATTAGAAGTCTGATAGTGAGTATCCAGGGAGTTAGTAACTGGAAGGAGGCTCCAAGGAGGTTTCTGGGATGCTAACAACATTCTGTTTCTTTTTTTTTTTTTTTTTTTTAAAAAAAAAAAAAAAAAAAAAAAAAAAAAAAAAAAAAAAAAAAAAAAAAAAAAAAA
>NC_048220.1:39487789-39504473 GCF_002007445.2 Ailuropoda melanoleuca
AGGTGGCTACCGCTTCCCGGCGCCCTGACACGGCGGCTCCCTCCCCCTTCTGTTTAGCTTCCGATATCTGTGCGCGGTTTCACGGCTCCCCGCTTCGTACCTCGATACTCAGCGCTGGAGATGTTCATTTGTAGAGATCCAGATGTATCTTCCTGCGTCTCAGGCTGATTCCGTGGATATTCCTGCTGGTCTGGTACCTATCCAGCTCAACTCAGGGGACCGGCTGAAAAAGGGGTCCCCTACTCCTCCGCCATCTTAACCTCAACATTCTGTTTCTTGATCTGGGTGCTAGTGAGCCCAGTGAGATCACCTGATGAAAAATCACTGATCTCTACACTTATTTGTATCTATGTATACTTTGATACAAAGCTTAAAAATGTAAGAATAGAACTAATGCTATGTTAGAATTTTAAGAAGTTAGGACGTGTTCACTTTCCTTTAGCATATAAAGACTTGTTGGATGTTGGGATGGTGTTGGGGAAGTCAGTGGCACTTCATCCACTGCAGTGAATGAAGCTGCAGTCCTTGGACTCCAAATCTCCAAAAAAAGGACATGGGAATGATCAGGTGCCAATGAGGCTGGGCAGTTCATTCTGGCCTCAATGAGCACTAAGTCAGGACAAGAAATTTGGGAGAGCAGATAAGGTTTTCAACAGTGCCCTAAATAACCACCTGGTAGTCTACACCTGTGAGCATGTTTGTTTCCCTGGTCTGAGTCACACTTCTATTTGAGTCACTGCCACCATGTCCAGCTGTGGCCCAGATAGTGATTTAATGCTTCCTTGGCCCCGTCTTCCACTTTCTCTCCGCTGCCCTTCTCCTCCTTTTCTTCTTCCTTGTCATCAAAACCCACCTGGTCTCCACTTTATTATCTCAGAAACATTGACATTAGCCAGTTCATTAAACTGGTGGTCCTCAACCCTGGATGCATGTTAGTGTCCTAAAAACACTGATTTCTAGGCAACTGTGGACCAATTACACAGGCATCTATGGAGATACCCCCACCATGAGTACTTTTATAAACTCCCTGAGTGATACTGAAGAGCAGGTCAGAGTTGAGAAACTCTAAGCTGGTTTAAGAAGTTGACAGAACATCATTTATGCCGCACTCCTCCCTAGAGCCCCATCTGGGTTTTCCTGTAGCCTGCAGAGCTTAAACAAAGGAGTGACTAATTCTACATATCATCCTCGGGTCCATGGAGCAAAGGTTTCCTGGGCTGGGCTGGGCTGCGGTTGCACAAAGCTGACCTACTCTACTTGGCTACAGTCACAGACTTTCCCAGACACAACCCAGGCCTTCTTCTGGGGACTTTGTTCATAATGCAGCAACTCCGCCACAGATGTCCCCACTCACCGTGGGGAATGCCTGCCAAAAACAGCACTTTTTTAAACAAATAAGGTTTTAAGGCTTCCACTGAAGAGCTAATGGTGTAGTCATTGTCTTAATGGATTTTTAATGATGTGTAAAGTTCTCAGCTGATAGTCAACAAGATGTAAAGTTTTATAGAAGTATTTCATTAGTTTGAAATTATATCCTCTCTTTGACTCACGCTTATTGTTTCTGTAATCTCAAACTCAAGAGTCTTGAGTATGAGAAAGAGGTCTACTAAAATTCTTACTTTCTTTTTGGATGCTGCTTGGAGTAGGGGAGAAAGTGTTTTTCCTTGATTTTATTTTGGGAAACGTTATGAAGGTGGGAGGCGGGATAAGCAAAGCAGGGGCTTCCCACCTCAGTTGCCCTGACTATCCCAGCTGCCTCTGGAGTGATACCATCCTAATGGCAACCAACAAGCCCTTTCTTGCCAGTACTGCAAGATTCATGCTCCATGGCACTGGGGCCTAAGACTGGGGATCAAGATCTGAGTCACCTGCATTCAGTACTCACCTTAGACCCAGCAAAAAGAGGCCTAACCCTCAGAGCCTTAAAAGGCCTGCTCTGCCCCTCCTCCAGCCCTGCTCCTCCCCTGGGAGAAGGCATCTGGGGGACTTGGACATATACCCAAACCCTCCATTTACAGTGGCCTGGGAACTGAGATCTTGGAATTGCCTACTAAATAGCCCAAGGCAGCCAACAGGGCCCATGTAGTCCCATTCCCCCACCTGCCCTCTAGGGGGAAGATATGTCACCCTTCAGCCTGAGAAGCAGTGGTTTGGGGATGAGGGTGAAGGGTATTTGGTTGGAACTTAGGCATGTGTTCTGGCATGTCCCCACACATGCATAGGACTGGCTCATGGTTGCAGATGGAGACAGATGGAAAGAGAAGAGTGGGTGAGCCACAGCTCCTTACCTCAGCACTGAGACTTAAAAATGCTAAATTTGAACCTAGTCTTCTAAGCTATTATGAAGGCAAATTTGTCAAAGTAGGAGGATAAACCTTTGACACTGGGGTAGGGGATAGAACCTAAACACTAAGGTTGGACGCTTGAACTTAACCTTCCAGGTCATAAAATAGGCTTATTTGTCAAGGAAGGAGGTGTGAGCTCCCTTAACAGTTTGTTAGTGTGATTTACAACTTTTAAATATTTAGACATGTGGTATGTAGTCCTTCATCTGTATTCTTATTTCACAACCTCACAAATTTCAAAAGTAGCTGTGTTCCAAGCCCTTACCCTAGCTCGACCAGCGAACCAAAATATCTTGGGTTGGGCTGGTAAGTTTGAAACTTAACAAGTTCCTCTGTTGAGCTGCGCCCACAATTCCTTTGCCAACCACTACCCTAGACCCTCTTCTCCTCTTTTGGTTTTATACGAAGTCCTTTTTTATACAAAGTGGTGGTAAGTAATTCATGTGCAAGCAGTGACAGCAGATGAAGGATTACAGATTTTCCTGGATCGTGAGGCACATACCAAGTCCAACTCTGTTAGGAGACAGGCTTACAGAGCCCCAAGGCCTGTGGCCTCCATTCTGATTTTTCTCAGTGCAAACCTGTGCTGTGGGAGAGCCACGACAGTCCTCCCAACAGCCTCTCCAAGTTCAGACCATTGCCCTTCATCAATATAATTCTCAGTTTTCAGAGCAGCTGTTCTTGCCTACAGGTTCCTAAGTCTCATTCTCTGACCTAATATCTATTTTCCTTCCCTAACTGTCTCTACTCCTCAATGACTGGAATTTTTGTTTTACCATACAACTCTCTCACCCAGAGGCACGTGACCCCTCTTAGCAGGTGAGAAACACTTCTTGTTTGCATGGAGTCCGTAAATACCCTGTCAGCACATTAGGATCACCTGGAGATCCTTAAAAAATTCCCAAGCCTGGGCCCTATTCCAACCAATCAAATTGTGATCTGACTATGATGGATGATGTATGTGTGTGACAAAATTACGGGGAACAGGTGAGTTTTCAATATTTTGCTCACACGTCAAAAATGTTTAAGAACACTTTCCTCACAAACACCCGGAGACTTTGGTCATTCCTCTAGTATGTTTTTGGCATTAAGCAAACTCTGCCCATTTCATTAATGCCTGCAATGCTGACTACTGGAGATACATTCTACCAAAATCCACTCCAAGAACTTCTGTAAAGAAGCACCAACGTGATGTTTCAGAGCTTTAAATGGAGGCTGAATGTAGTTCAAGCCCCAAGGCCTTCTTGGTTAGCAGAATATTAAGAGAGTACTCTTTGGCGGGGGGGCACTATTAAAACACATTCTAGTGACATAGCCAGTCCACGCTGTGATTTCGAAATTTAATGTGTACATGTAGTTCATGGAAAACAAAAAGTTGTATTTGAAATTCAAATACAGTGACTTAGTAGAAAGTTGGCTATTACCAATGACACCATTCTCCCCCAATTAAGAAGGAAGAGGGGCTGCGATGGTTGCATAAGTTAGATACTGTCCAAGTGATTAGTGATTCCTATTCCAGCTACTTTGTATGGGGCAGGATAATTTTCAAAATTAGTAAGGAAAATTCACATGTAAACTAAGCCAAACCCAAGTGCTATGGATCCGTGAAGTTGAGATTTAGAAGTCTTCATTATTCCTAAGCAATAAAAAACTCCATGTCGCTGATTATGTAAGAACTATTAAATCTGACCCTCCAATTTTTAATTGTTGGAGCAGTTTTCAAGTATAAATTTCATAGTAAAGAAGAAAAATCAAGAGAATGGTGATAATAAGTAGAATAAGAAAATAAAATCAAGAGAATGGGGACAGTACCACAATAAACCAAACCACTTGCCAAATTTGCCCTGTGTAACTTCTATTTTTTTCAAACTCAC
Organism: Ailuropoda melanoleuca; assembly: GCF_002007445.2. Lineage (NCBI taxonomy): Eukaryota > Metazoa > Chordata > Mammalia > Carnivora > Ursidae > Ailuropoda > Ailuropoda melanoleuca. The sequence continues at coordinate 39,492,009 of NC_048220.1, forward strand.
TAGAAAGGAGTACTTTTAGGATATGGTATTACCTGCCTGTATTGTAACAGTATGCTTAAGAGGCTGAACATATATCTCAGAAGTACATCTCCACAATGTGCAGATGGGGCTTATGTTGGATTTTCCATCGAGGCCAATTAGTCATTCAACTATCAACAAGAAATGCGCTTTTCTCCCCCACTGAGGAAGGAACAAAATTCAGTTCTACCAAGAGGACTTCTTTGTACAGCTCTGTTCCACCTCAGACTTAGTTTTAGAGTCAGAGAATGGGGCATAGTATTTCCTTTAAACTGTTAACTGTATCCTGGGGGGTCTGTGGGCCCCTTTCTCCCCGGAGGGCATATGGGAACTCCTTGATTGCACCAGTGTATTATTTATTATGATAAGGATACTTGACACCAGAGACAATGATACATACTAAATAAACATTGTAAACTGTCGGGAGGAGAGAAAAGGGCTGCCCAGAAGTCATGTGGATCCTCAGGTGATTATAAAGCTTTAGAAACCGAAATAGAATGTCAATTCCATGGCCTGGTTTAGGACAGTTCAAAAACGTAACGAGGATGAAGATTCGGCAAACAAGCCCTACACACTGGTTACCTATGTATCTGTCACCACTTTAAAAATCTATAGACAGTTAATGTGGATGAGAACTAATCGCTGACTGTCAAATAAAGGTATAAAACCACAAAAAAACAAACCAACCCAAACCACCCTCTTCCACATGGCTGCTAAGCAACCCTCTCAGTGGCCAGGAGGTGGCGCTCCCTTCTTAGAAATATCAAAACATAAGGCTGGCGAACCCTCCTAGCTCCACGGAGAACCAGAACAACTCTAACATAAAAACGTCTTTCAATAAATAAGATCAGTTGATTTTCACAGAATTACAGACAATTACCCATTAAGTGCATGAGCAGTGGCGTTCACAAATCTAGACAGCTGCTGGCATTCATAAAATGGGATACAGAACAGAAAGATTTCCTGCGAATTTTATTTGAATTTATTTCCTCTTTAGTCACTATGAGGTAATTAACATATATTGATATCTCCTTAAAGTGTTAAGTGTTGCACCGAATTAAAAATGATGATTCCTTTCTACCTGGAACTTATAATGAAAAGACGGCTCAGGAGAGACTGAAAACCTCTGGGGCACCTCCGTGGTCTGGCTCAGCTCTTCAAGTCAGTGGACCAGGCTGTTGCACCCACCCCTTGTGTGCCACATCCCCAATCCCCCCCATTCCCTGTCTGCCCCTCCAGGTCACTGCAGTCTCAGACTATCTGGTCTGCAGAGCCTCCAGCCTTCTGGCCATCTCCCTCCTTTCTCTTTATTCCCATTGGCTTTCCTTTCTCAAAGAATAAAATAATGAGAATTTAAATGCTTATTTGCACTTAAAAAAAAAAAAACAATGCATTTTTCATTTGTATATGCTTGTGGGTATGGGCAACAGTGGAAAAATCAAGCATGATTTCTGTGTTTCCAGACCTTGAACAAATAAGATAGACATATCCTGAGCAAAAGTAAATGGACTCACTGTTCATGTGGCCTCTCTTCCTGAATACAAAATGGGACAAATTTATATGAGAAAAGAATTCAGAGAAGGGGGTAAGGGGCTAAAGTAGAGGCTGCAAAATGTGCAGTGAAGCTGGAGGCCTGGGGACAGGGAACCAAGAAGAAAGAAGGGAGAAAGAAAGTGAAAGATGCAGGGGGAACTGAAAGCCAGGGAAACGTGGGTCTGGTCCAGACTGCCCTGAAAATGTTGAACTGTCGCACAGAACAGATGATGTGGACAACATCTATGCAAAGAATTCCACTGCAGGATTTTCAACAGATTAGAAAGCCGCCTACACTTTCATCCTTTCCATGTTCTCTCCTCCCTAGTTAGCAACCAACCTACTTTTGTTCTTTTTGTTCAACCACTTCTGATCAATTGATTTCTGCTGGAGCATCACACAACCCAAACGGGCAAACCTATGATAGACTCATTGTGTCTCACCTCAGCTGTGTCCTCAGTAGTGATTGTAATGACCCACAGAGAATTCTCCCCCACATTACCACAGGGGATGTTTCAAAATGCTGTGACTTTTTAAAAGCATTCTGACATGGTTAGAACTGCACCCTTGCCATAGATAAATCTGCAACCTACTTTCCTGTCCTCAGCCACTCTCCATAAGCTCAGATTTCCAGGGGACAGTCATCCCCATTCCTTCCTCCCTCCAACATTGAGTCTGTTCTTATCTCAGGGGAACTTCCCATCCAGCCGCAGGAGGCCACAGAACAGAATAAAAACTGTGAACTTTAGACTCGGCAGGTTTGGGTTTGAATCTCAATGCTTCCCCTACCTGATTATGGGTCCCTGGACAAGAGACACAATTTTTCCAAGACACTGTTTTCTCATCTGTAAACTTTCCTGTCATAGACAACCTCTCTGCAATGTTTGTGGGATTGCTGATGTGTTGTTTGTGAAAGCACTTTCCACAATACTTAGCAATACTGTAAACTCACTCAGATCCCTACCTGTTGACTTTAAAATCAAAGAAATCTAAGCCCAGAAAGTACACTACTTTCCCAAGTCACCAGGGTTGGGATGAGGGTGAGGAGAGTGACCTAGGCCAGGCATGAATCTGTGGCCTCACCTTTTCCTGTGCCCCACCCCACACCCCCTCCTGATAGTACCATTTCCTTCTCATTTGTGGCTTTTTATCTTCTTCTGAGTCCAAGTGCAAACCTTCCCCAGGTTCCACCCTTGGCCTTCTCTTCTCCCCCTACATACCCATTCTCGGATGATCCTCTGCACTGTGACCATTTCCAGCCTTGGTGACGAACGTGAAGTGTATGTCTTCACCCCTGAAACATGCTTCCTCTCCTTCCTGAGTGATACCAAGATGTATCTGAGGATGGTCATAACCCTGTTTATAAATTCACAGACTCAATTTCAAGATTTCAGGAGACCCTCTAATTTAATAAGTAAAAGACATTTTTCAAAGAATCTAGTTTATAAAGAAAAGCATTCCTGCTGACAATGGAATATAGTTATCTGTTACCCTCAGCCTGAAGCACAAGCTGTTAATATTTTGTGGACTTCTTGGTAGCAGCCCTGAGTGGCTCCCTCTGGCAATAATATATGCAGTAGGAAAAGACGTCAAAGGGCAAGCACTGAATCTGGCTGGAGGGAAGGAAAACCACTTCCCAGATTTCTGCCAGGTCAGCCTCTATGTTCCATTTAAACTAGAACACAAAGTAATATTCCCAAATTCTAATGCCGAAAGGCCTACAGATCTCCTCCACACTTGTGAGGTTTGCTGCTAAGATTTTCTCTTGTTTACAGGCACTTAATCTCCCTATAGAGGTGATGATTTTCTGGACATTTGCTTCTCACTCAACGCCTGTCTGCCTAGGTGCTCAGCTGCTCTTACTGTTAAAGAAAACTGTCATTCTTGTCTTCCTAAGAACCATCGGAGAGTTTCGGCAAAGTTTTCTGAGCAACTCAGCTTTGCATTTGTTCAGGCCTCTCCCACAGTAATGCCGCCGCCAAGTGTCTGTTTCTCTTTGTCACATAGCTTTGAGGCACTGACTCCTCCCATAAGACTGGCAAAGTATATGTCTGTGTGTGTGATTACCCATCATTATTAACTTGAATGTTTTGCTCCCCAACTAATTTCCTTTCGCTATCCAACTTGCATATGCATGTGTACACATCCACATGCACATACGCATACACACACATAAATGGATGCACCTGTCATGGGTTACTCTTTGGCCAGGGAATGAAAACCCATCTTAATAAGAATTCAATAAGGTATATTTATGGCTGTGAGCAGAAAAATATGAAACGAATTCTTAAGAAAATAAGGACTTATTTTCAAGTCTTCCAGCTTTCCTTTTTCCAGACAAGAGCAAGAACATTAGACTACAGAGTCAGCCAGGGAGAAAACACAGTACCCACAAAAGCAATGTGCAAAAACTATGGGCCCGCTGAAGGAAACTCTTCAACAAAATCAAACTGCAGATCTTTTGAATTTATGAGTGCTTGGCACATCACTGTCTGGGCAGGGTGATCTGTTCTCCCAGACTAAAACCAAACCCTAGATAGTTACCTCTGTGGATGGTTGCAACCACACTGTTAACCTCAAGGTGGCAGTGTTGGCCCCTTAATGTGGGTAAGGCACATCTGACATTAAAAATCAACTCTCAAAATCTGAACTGAACAAAATGGAAAAATAACTCAAAATAACATGAAACTAGATATTCTGGCCCAAAATTAATATAAAATAGTCACATCGCCGAGGAACAGCAGGTGATTTAGTTACTGGACTCAGAAAAAAGTAAATGCAAGACTTTTGAGAAGTGGTTGGTAACACCTTTCTCCTTTTCTGGGTCTATTCTTTATTTCGTCCTTCTTCCTTCACGACACTAGGGAATGGCAAATTATAGACCGATGTGCCAAATCCAGCCTGTTTTCTGTTTCTGTGAATAAAGTTACATTGGAACACAGCCATCTCATTTGTTTGTATACTGTCGACAGCGGCTTTCATTCCGCATCCGGGTGGAGTAGTTGCTACAGAGACTGTATGTCTTAGGAAGTGCAAAATATTTACTATCAGGCCTTTACAGAACAAGCTGGACGACTCCTGCCCTCAATCTATAGTATTTTTCAAAACGGGACCCAGAGGGGACAACAGTGGGTACAGGGAAATGTGGCTGGTCAGCCAGGAGGAGTGCCAGCTTTTTAAGGCATGTATCTGCAGTATGATGACATTACCATCTGTGAGCCCTTTTCACTGAGTCACAGGAAAATGATAGCAATAAAAGAAACCTCGGACGCATATCCAGTGACTATAACATATCAGACATGCACCTAGAGGGGGTGTAAGTGGTGTTTTCAGCTCCACTTTCAGTTGAGAGCGGTACCAATGAAAGAAAAACCCAGATCTCTTGCCACACAGGGGGGCTTGGCTTCAGGCATGGCACTTTGGGCTCTCCACTGGGGACAGGCTGAGCTTTACAATGCTAGAAAGCCTGCATTTGTTCAGAGATGTAATTCCCAGTCTGATCACAAGAGTTCAAAGTGGAAAAAGTGCTAAGGAGGACAGAAAATGTTCCAGTAAATGGGGGAAACAGAAGGCTTTTTGACAGAGAGGGAAAATAACAATACTGAGAAGCACTGAAGACGTCGGCATTAGCAGGAGACAGGCTGGGGAAGGTGCTTGTGAGCAGCACATGCATGCTGATCGAGGACATATGTTTGCATCGAGTCTGGCTAATGACACAGATGAGAGACTTTAGCCCAGTAACGCTGTATCTATCAAGGAAATAGACATCCATCAGGAATTCTCAACATGGGGAAGAGTATGCTAGAGGACTGATGTACAGATGAAGAATAACACGAAGAACAGAGATAATAGAGGCAAGTCATTTTCCAGGGAAGTGAGTGAAGCTGAGCAGGTGACTCAGGCTGTGGAAACAGGACAGCTGACAGCTGGACAGGGGACCTCGATCAGGGAAATCTTACGCTTCCCCAAAAAGGGAGAAAGATCCATCTCTGCAACTGCATCACAGGTGATTTTGTTATTGGTCCCTGAAAACACTGCAGAACTAATTAGCAAATGGTTTTTGAACACAAGAGGGGAGAGGAAGCTCTGGGGAGCCAGCATGATTCACAAGGTGAATCGTGTGGCATGGTGGTTCGGTGTGTGGGCTCTGGAGCTGGCCTGCTGGGATCTGAGCTGGTCCTGCCATTTCCTTGCTGTGTGACCCTGGGCAAGTTACTTAACTTCTCTCTTCCTTAGTCTTCTCAGTTGTCCAGTAAGCATAATAATAGCACCCTGGAAGTGGGATGATGGTAAGAATGAAATAAGTTAATACATATAAAGGAGTTAGAACAGGGGCTGGCTCAGGTTGGTGCTATGTGATCCCCAGCTGTTACTGATACACCTGTCAGACCAGGGGCCAGCAGAATGCTAAGGATCTGGATGAAACCGAATTTCAACAAAGCATTTCCAGGTCTCACTTGATGTAACTGAAAAGGCAGTCTGAAAGCACAGAAAAATAGATCCACGTCTGGCTGCATAATACTAATTTCACTTCAGGTCGATGAAACCTCTCTAAGTTTAAGACTTGTGACTGTCTTCGGCCCTTCCCTGTTCACCATTTCTTTATCAGTAAGGGAGGAAATTATTTTATTGTGAAAATTGTAAAATACCTTGAAATATTCCAAGTATACAAAATAAGTTCCAACATTTTAGAACTGACAAAATACGGAAATGTCATACCTAAAGCACTAGTGATTTCTTTCTTACAGAACACGTTCAAGTAAAGACTGAGAGGCCCCTTCGTGAAGCAATTGCAGAGCGGCACCTGAAGCTTGTGTTGAGATAAACCTCAAACGTCACTCTTAGAGTCATCAAGTGTTTATTACGTATTTAATATATGTTAAGCACTATCCTAGATACTTGGATTTCATCTGTGGATAATTTATGGAACCTACATTCAGGTAGGAGCCTTGCTAACCAGAAGATTCTATGAATCATGAGATCTTGGTTTCATTTTAAGACTTGCCACTTCCTACATAAACTTGCTAAACTCCCTAATTTTTTCTCATCTGTAAAATGGTGAAAAAAAGACCATCCCTTCGCAGCATGATGTAGGATCATTCCTGTGATCAACAAGTGTTCATTACTTTGTGCTAGGCTGAAGAAAATGAATGAGATAAGGTGCCTGCCCCCGTGGAACTTCTATCTCTTATTACCAGGTAGATAAAAATCAGGTAGTTAACATTAATATTTAGATATAAATGTAAGCTGTGATTAGTATATCCAGATATAAAAATGATTTTGTGAATCTTTGGTAGGCTTCTTGGGATTTTCAATGTAGGTTTTGGCTGTTACCTAAACCATATGCCAACATCACAGCCAGCACTACTAGTATGTGCATGGATACACAGATGCAGGGGGGAAACCCTAGCATTTCCACAAAACCTTAGAAGAACTTCCTTCCTAGGAAGTATCCAGCTTTGTTACCAAACACTCTCCTCTTCTACATGGAGGCCTCAGGCAAGAGGTACCGTGAGTGGGAGAAGTTACCCTCCAAGTCACCAGAACCTGAGCATGTATATTTTGAAATAAATCCACAACAAGGCAAACAAGAAACACACTGAAGCTTAGTCCCTAGAAGTGGGGCCAACCTGAATTGGCAGGGAGCAACTGCTCTGCGGTGGTGGTGGGGGGGGGTGGGGATGATCAGAGGACTAGTCATTTCTTAACTGTGAACCTGTTCTCTCCACCTGCTCTTCCGCTCTCTGGTACCAACAGAAACCAAGTCCTCAGTCTTTAGGTGTGCTTCACAGGTGGCAGCCTGGTGTGCATCTCCACCTGCTTCTGCCCCCTCCCGGGAGAGGCTGTGTAAGGTGACAAGCAGGGTACCTAGATGGTCAGCTACAGGAGTCATGGATTTACTCAGAAGCAAAGAGTGGATCCGTAAATTTGGAAGATAATCCAAGATTGGTTCTTCTTCTCCCTCATTTAGGCCACACATATTTTCCAGGAGAGTAGGGAGAAAAGGAATTCTTTCATTCTTTACTCATCTAACACACTGAGAACCTAGCATGTGTGGGGCAGTGTCCTGAGTATCAGGAACACAAAAAGGATAATCCAAATTCCTATTAATAGTGATGAGGACAGGGCTGGGAAGACACACAATAAATATACCAATATGTGTTAAATATTGACTGGGTCAATACTAGGGACCGACTTGTGTCCCTACCTCAATTCATATAATGAAGCCCTAAACCGTGATATAATTGGATTTGGAGGTGAGCCCTTTAGGAGGTTATTAAGGTTAAATGAGGTCATATAGATTAAGTCCTAATCCCATAGATACATAATCTGATAACACCCCTTCCCCAACCAATGCAGACATGGAGAAAAGGCCTTGTGAGCACAGAGTGAGAAGACTGGCACCTGCAAGCCAGGAAGAGCGCTCTCATCAGGACCTGACCATGCTGCACTCTACCCTTGGACTTGCAGCCTCCAGAACTGTGGGAAAATATTTATCTATTGTTTAAGCCATAAGTGTATGGTGGCCCAAATAGACGAAGACAGACAGACATAAGAGCTCAGTACTAAAACAAAGCGGAATAAAAGCACAGAAAGAGATGATGGAGAGGTGGTCATGGGGGTCCCATGAGGATCAGAGACTCAGCGGAGAGCTGAAAGCAGCCTCTCATCTCCCGTTTATGAATGGGAATAATCATGGTAAGATAGGACTCATCTTTAGAAGCAAATGTGATGGCCCCAACAGAATTTTTTTTTTAAACAAATAGACTTCTCTTGCACAGAGAAAAAGTGTGACTAATGGTTGCCTAGTTGTATGAGCTTAGACAAAGTCCTTAAACCCCATCCCTCAGTTCCCTGGCCTGTCAAAGGGATAATATTCATCTGGACCCCATTGGGTTGTTGGGAGGTTTACCTGAGTTAATTAATAGTACATGTAAAACACATAGAACAACGCCCGACATATGGTCAGTGCTCAATAAACACTAGCAATTGTGATTACTACCACTACTACTGCTATCTTTACTATTATAACAACTACTGTTAGTATTACTGGAAAGCCATAGGCAGAATATTAGAAAAGAAATTTCAGCAATGGCATCTTTCAATTATATTTTCCCTGAGCATTCTAGCTCAGACAATCTCTGGGAAATTAACTTTGTCTTTCTCTCCCACCTCCATCAGAGGGGCAAAACCAGTGATTAGTGATCAACTTTGGTGAACTGGGAGTCCTTTACATGCTTTCAAGGCCCTCAGTGACAAAGACTTTCTCCTGATGGAACGAATTCTTTCTGCTTGTCAATGCCAGAACCCTCCTGGGAACCTGTTCTGACACTGTCTTTCATAGATCAGGGTGTAGTAAAACATCCTTTCTAGGACCAGAAACTGTTGGCAAGATGAAGATGCCCCTACAGCTCCCCTTGAGGAAGAACAAGAAAAAGAAGTTAGAAAAAAATGAGCAAGAAACAAAAGGACGGGAGCGGGAATAAAGAAAGAAGTGAAAAGGAAGAGGTGAATGGGGAGAGAATGCAAGGGACCTTGAAATTTACCGTGGACTCCATTGTTGACACAAGCAATCAAAATGGAACTGGAGAAGGGGATTAGAAGGGCAGACATTGTCCACCTGAATCTATATTTGCCTCATACTGGTAGGTATTTAAAGAAATTACTTTGTACAGAGTTTGAGGGCATTAAAATCTGTAAATGATATTGACAAATGTTTTCATCTAGACTTTGCTTTTACGGAGGCATTTTTACAATTACATCAAGTGAAGTGAAATGGTTTTGAACTGCCAGACTGTAAGTTTCCTAAGGGCAGAGTCTGTGCATGTAGGTTTCTTTTGAGCATTCTCTTTAATACCAGTTTGAAATTGAGCGAAAGTGTGGTCAATAGGTGGCTCTCTGCAGTTCTCTGGCAGCTTTTTGCCTGTTTTCTTCCAAAGGACTCCAAATCCACTAGTTTCCACAGGTTTCTGCTTTTTAAAATTTTTCTTCTATTCTTCTAGAAAATTAGTTTATTTTTAATATATTGTCATCATAATTTTGTACAACACAACACTGCCTGTTAAATAGGTCTATTACTCATAAATACTTTCATTCTTACATTTCAGAGTTGTTCTCCTTGATTGTTTATACTGTCCTGTGAAAGCCATGTGATCTACACATCACTTTATTTTGTGTTTTGGGGGAGATTATGATGTTAGGCGGTACATCTGATCACAAAATCTTTCTCACTAATGATGATTACACTGTGAGTCAAAGGAAAACCTAAAGGGGAAAAAAGACTTTTTTTTAAAGATTTATTTATTTATTTATTTAAAGAGAGAGAGCTTGTGAAGGGGGGAGGGGCAGAGGGAGTGGAAAAGAGAGAATCTCCAGCAAACTCCTGGCTCAGAGGGGAGCCAACACCGAGCTCCATCTCACAACCCCAAGATCATGACCTGAGACAAAATTAAGAGTTGGATGTTCAACTGACAGAGCCACCCAAATGCCCCAAAGATTATTTTTAAGTAAGGCCTCTTAGCAAGAATATCTGGACAGTAGCTAGCATTCCCCTCCATAGCTATGAAATTAGGGTGGGGGGGTAGTAAAAAAAGAACCAGGAATTAGAAAGTTTTGAGACAAGTGCATGTAAATTAGAACTGTATCAGAATGCGTTGATTCTGAGGCAATTTCTCTAGAGGTTCTTTAAAACAATCATTAGATTTAGAATCAGCAGATATGTGTCCATTTTCTGCTACTGCAGGGGTTTTAGCTTTAACAGTCATTTGACCTTGAACAATATCTTGGCCTGCCAGATTGGCAATGGCCTTGTATGAACGTGACAAGGATGTGTGCATCTCACAGGGGATGGTAAGGGTGCTGTGGACAGGTGCCTTGCGAACAATGAATTAATGTTTAAATATTTTCCAGTGTTTTTATCTGCATTTCGTGTTCTGGACTTTTTCCAGAAAATCTCCAGTATAATGTTACTATCTCTTAGCATGTGTGTCTTGGGCCCTCCGCCCTCTTCTTCATTTAGTATCAGTAATAACCACCCCCCAGTATATATCTATATCTTATTCAAGGGATTAACATTGAAATATTAAGTTTAAATTTGTGTTTAATGTCTCAGTGAGAATTAAGTACTTTTATAATTGGTTAGAGCTTATAATAATTTATAAAATGCACTAAAAATGTCTAAGCTTCCATTTTCTAGTAGTGAATCTGATTTTTAGCAAAGGAAGTAAATGAAAATTAGTGTTTGGTTAAAACACAAAATTTAAGAAGGAAATGACCTGATTAACTATCATATTAAGTCAGTTATTGATGATGTAAAAGATAACTCCATTTTAGGGGCGCCTGGGTGGCACAGCGGTTAAGCCTCTGCCTTCGGCTCAGGGTGTGATCCCGGCGTTGTGGGATCGAGCCCCACATCAGGCTCCTCTGCTATGGGCCTGCTTCTTCCTCTCCCACTCCCCCTGCTTGTGTTCCCTCTCTCGCTGGCTGTCTCTATCTCTGTCAAACAAATAAAAAAAATCTTTAAAAAAAAAAAAAGATAACTCCATTTTGAATCCATCATGGATTGCTTATTTATTAAAAATTCTCACTTTTAAACTAAGGCATCTATACATATACTTGTGTATAATAAATATTATATATGTCATTTATCAAATTTATGGATTATCTCATTAAATGCTATTATATTACTATATTTTTTGGATCTATACAATTTTGAAAAAGTAAACTAACATATACCAATATGATTGCATATTTTAAATAAAGTTTTCTTACATTTCTAATAAGTTTTGTTTTATGTTTTTTGTTTGCTTTTGTAGTTTTAATTGCTATATTGTTTACCACATATACATTTCAGGATAATTTTAATTTCACCAATTGTATCCAGGGGTATGCTGGACAATGTCTCACAACTGGTTCTGGGATAGGGCAGCCCTGATGTGTATTATTTGCTAATTTCCATGATGTAAATAATCACACCATGGCCAATTTCAAGGTGACATTATAGAGCGTGAGGTTGGGAATAAGTACTAATAACAGGCTCTTATAAGCCAGTTCCAGCCAATTCCTGAACATTAGGGATCTTATCTTTTTTCATCATTGCCTTTTTTATCCTTTTGGTGTTTAAGCTTTACACGTTCCACCTTATCTAATATTAATACTGTTACTTCTTCATTATTTTGGTTTACATTCACTTTCTATGTCTTTGCATATTTATTTCCAATCTACATAAATAAATTTTAAGTATGTTCTTGTGATTTTAAAGTGATTTCTGTTTTGAAGTGATAGATTTCTACTTATACATTTGTTAATCCAATCTGATATTGAGTAGGAGAAATTGGTCCATTCATACAGAGCATAACTTTTTTTTTTGTTATTTATATATTATTGGGAAGACCATGCATTACTAAACTTTATACTCAAAGAATTAGAGATAGGGAAACACACTTTTTTTTTAAAGATTTTATTTATTTATTTGACAGAGATAGAGACAGCCAGCGAGAGAGGGAACACAAGTAGGGGGAGTGGGAGAGTAAGAAGCAGGCTCATAGGAGGAGCCTGATGTGGGACTCGATCCCATAACGCCGTGATCATGCCCTGAGCCGAAGGCAGACGCTTAACCGCTGTGCCACCCAGGCACCCCGGGAAACACACTTTTATGAACATCCAAGTAAACACAGACAACTTCCTCTGTTGAAACAAGCATACTTTTAGATCTTGATGAGTAAAACTACTGCAATATATTTTCTACTTTTGTATACTCATTGCACACTCAAATAGATGACAGACAGATAACAGACAGACATCACTTTGTATTAAGGGTAATGATTTCATATTACAATTTTTATTATACCAGAATTTGCTAGATTTCATTTATATTTTATATCACCTCCTCCCTTTTTAAAAAATAAAGTGATG
>NC_048220.1:39507568-39527705 GCF_002007445.2 Ailuropoda melanoleuca
TTTTTTTTTTGTTATTTATATATTATTGGGAAGACCATGCATTACTAAACTTTATACTCAAAGAATTAGAGATAGGGAAACACACTTTTTTTTTAAAGATTTTATTTATTTATTTGACAGAGATAGAGACAGCCAGCGAGAGAGGGAACACAAGTAGGGGGAGTGGGAGAGTAAGAAGCAGGCTCATAGGAGGAGCCTGATGTGGGACTCGATCCCATAACGCCGTGATCATGCCCTGAGCCGAAGGCAGACGCTTAACCGCTGTGCCACCCAGGCACCCCGGGAAACACACTTTTATGAACATCCAAGTAAACACAGACAACTTCCTCTGTTGAAACAAGCATACTTTTAGATCTTGATGAGTAAAACTACTGCAATATATTTTCTACTTTTGTATACTCATTGCACACTCAAATAGATGACAGACAGATAACAGACAGACATCACTTTGTATTAAGGGTAATGATTTCATATTACAATTTTTATTATACCAGAATTTGCTAGATTTCATTTATATTTTATATCACCTCCTCCCTTTTTAAAAAATAAAGTGATGTCTTGGTGCGCCTGGCTGACTCAGTCAGTTGAGCATCTTGGTTTCAGCTCAGGGAGGCTCTCAGGGCTGTGAGATGAGGCCCAGAGTTGGACTCCATGCTCAGCCTGGAATGTGCTCCAGATTCTTTCCTTCTTCCTCTCCCTTCCCCTCTGCCTGTTCCCTCACTAACATGCTCTCTCTCTCTTAAAAAAAAAAAAAATACTTAAAGGGGTGCCTGGGTGGCTCAGTAGGTTAAGCGTCTGCCTTTGGCTCAGGTCATGATCCCAGAGTCCTGGGATGGAGCCCACATCAGGCTCCCTGCTCAGCGGGGATCTGCTACTCCCTCTGCTTCTCTACCACCTGCTCTCTCTCACTTATTCTGTCTCTCTCAAATAAATAAATAAATAAATAAAACATTGAAAAAAAAATCCTTAAAGAAAAACAATAAAGTGGTGTCTTAGGTGTTAAAACACATGTGAGAGTAAAAATAGAGGAAAAGAGTAGACTGAAGAAAATGCTGAGCTTCAGCATATTTAGTAGCCAAGCCAATGTGCTGTTTACAGCGCAGCTCTTCATTAGACCCATCTGCTGTCACCCCAACTCAGAGCCTTCCTCCAAATAAGACACTTTACCAGGACTACTGAAACCATAGCTGGCCTAGCTGTGAGTGGAATGCAATCTGTGCGTAAGCGTGCTCACAGTTTCTACAGGGCCTGAGGCTACGCAGGCCGTGGGTGAACATTCCTCAACTGACTGCTTGGCAGCTGCAAGCAACACCATCAAGGAACAGCAACTGTCTCAGACCCTGGCAGGCTCTCAGTGTCATCATGGTCCCAAAGGGGCTGTACAACAGGGTGCATAGAAAACTCTTCCCTTAGCTAGAGACGGATTGCTGAAATTCTGGCTCTTCTAATAACCATGTTTCCTAATAACTTTGTCACCTAAAACAGTCCTGCTTTGAGTGTACAGAACAGGCAACTGTCCCTACAAATCAGAGTTTTCAAGGAAACACGCCTATAAACCTACTGTGATTTCCACGCTTCTAGAACCCGAAGCCTCCTCAGAGTTGGCGCTAATCCATGCTGTGGCGCTTCCCAACCCAGGCCTCTCAGAGCTTCCCAAGAGTTTCCTCTGTCAGCTAAGACTAATAAAATCAGATTCTTGTCTCTCACACCCTCGTTTAATGCCTTCCTGTATAATTCTCTAATGTAGATTCTAGCCACAGGCTGATAAAGCAATTCCTTCCCCTTTTATGATTTCCTGCCTTTTTTCTCATTCTTTGAAAAACAACATGAACAATGATGCTTTTAGTTTATCTCTAACTGCATGCAAAAAGCAAGACTGGAGAGGACAGAGGCTTGTCCTGCAAAGCTTCAGCTGAGAGGAGTGGGCCAGTTTGTGGCTCCTCATTTTCCCCAGAGGACCCTTTTAAAAGCCTTAAGTAGCTTCATGAACTCCTGTCCACCACACAACACTAGAACTTTCTGTACATACTTTTCTGACCCTACGTCATGACCGTGTTATTTATTTTCACTCCAGGGAAAATGAACATTAGCAACTTTTGGGTAGAAGTTTGTGGAATCCACCTACACTTAGATGAAAGGATGTTTCATTAAGAAGCTGATGATACAGAAAAATGTCACTATCTAGACCTTTACGTACAATATACTGAAACCCAAGTTAACATGATAGCTTAAAGTAGCATAAGCTGCCTCTCAAATTTATACCTCTCACTCTGATTTCTCCACTAAACTCCAAACTTACACAGACAACTACTAACTTAACTTTCTAATAGGAATCGCAGTCTTAACAAGGGCAAAACAGAATACTTATGCCCTCCCCAATCTGTTTTTCTCTTAATTTCTCTATCTTGGTAAATGGCATCACCACCTATACCTCAAGCCAGAAACCCAGGACTAACCTCTCATCCATCTCCATCCTTCCCCTCCCTTGTCCAAACCATCAGCAAGATTCCAAAAAGTGAAAGGTGAAAGTGCATTTTGAATATCTGTCCACTTTTTGGCATCACCCCTGCTACCCCCAGTCCCAGCCACCAACATCTTTTGCCAGCACTACTGAGATGGCCTCTTGTCTCCCTGATTCCCTTCTTGCCCATGTACATGTGAGCCTCCTTAAAGCAGAGAGAGAGGTCTTTCTAAAAATGTATATCAGTCCATGCCATTCTGCTAAGAACCCTTCTGCGGTTTCCCATTGCATTTCAAATACAGCCCATCTCATTTCCAGATCTGTAAGCTCCTTGAGGAACTGGCCTTTGCCTACCTTTCTGACCTCATCTCACACCACTCTCTTTCTGGCTCATTACTATTTAACCCCATGGGACAGCTGTGTTTAGAAGATGACAAGCTATTCCTTGGGAGCTTTACTATTTCTCCACCTAGAATGTTGCTCTTCCCACAGAAGTTTACCTGGCTGGTTCCTGCATACCGTCCACATGTCAGTAAAAATTGTTTTTCAGGAAAGCCTTCCTCAGCTGATTGATTTAATGCAGTGTCTGCCACTCTCCATTGCATCATCCAGGTTTATTTTGTTTGTAGCTCTTATTACTCTGAGAACCATCTTGTTCATTTATTTGTGAAGCAGTTTATTTTTTCACTCTCGCCTCTTGAGAGAGAGCAGCACTGTCCAATAGGAATTCCAACCACCAATGAAATTATAAAAATTTTAGTGGCTACATTATAAAAGCAAAAGGAAAAATATCCATTTAATGTTGTATTTTATGTAACCAATTACAACCAAAATATTAGCATTTCAACATGTAATCAATATTAATTTTTTTTAAAGAGAGGGAGAGGGGTGGGGGGAGGGGCAGAGGAAGAAGGGGAGAGAGAATCCTAAGCAGGTTCTACGCCCAGCGCAGAGGCTGATGCAGGGTTCGATCTCACAAGCCTGAGATCATGACCTGAGCCAAAATCAAGAGTCAGACACTTAATCAAGTCAGCCACCCAGGTGCCCCAATATTAAAAATTATTAATGAGATATTTTTCATTCTATTATTTCATACAAAGTCTTTGAAATCTAGTGTGAACATTATTTTTCCAGCACATCTCTATTAGGACTAGCCATATTTCAACTGCTCAACAGCCATATGTGACTGATGGTGACTGTACTGGACAGAACAGCTCTAGAATCTAAACTCCATGTAAGTAGGGACCTTGCCTGTCATGTTCACTGCCACACTCCTTGTATTTATAGAAAGAATCATGCCTGACACATGGTAGGCACTCAAGAAACATTTCATGGGTGAGACAATAGTTAAAAGAATTTTGAGATCTCAGTAGACTTCTTCAGTAAAGACTTAATTTATTATGTATAATTTCAGGGGTTTAAAATGTACTAAATAGGGATGCCTGGGTGGCTCAGTCAGTTAAGCATCTGCCTTCAGCTCAGGTCATGATCTGAGGGTTATGGGATCAAGTCCCACATTGGGCTGCTTGCTCAACAGGGAGCCTGTTTCTCCCTCTGCCTCTGTCTCTAACAAGTAAATAAATAAAATCTTTAAAAAAAACAAAATAAAATGTACTAAAATAAATCTATTAGTTTCCATGATTGAAAAAAAGGACTGATTTAATAATGTAAATAGAGATTTGTGGGAAAAAGTTCTCCATTTTTGTTTGTTTTGCATTCTCCATAAACTCTGTGATACTGCTCAGCTCCCCCTGGGCACCTACTAAACCCGTAAATGAAATGCTCTCTGCCATCTCACTAGAAAATTCAACTCATACTTCACACATCAGCTCAAATTCTCACTACAATGGAAAGCAGGTCTCCTCCAGGCATCCTTGAACACAAGTTCATTTGGAATTTCTCTCCACTTTGGATGGTCCTCTGATACAGCGTTGAAACTATTCTTAAAATAAAGGTATCATACTTCTTTGTCTTGATCTCTTCTTTTTTAAAAGATTTTATCTATTTATCAAAGAGAGAAAGAGAGTGAGCGCACAAGCAGGGGTAGGGGCAGAGGGAGGGAGAAGCAGGCTCCCGGCTGAGCAGGGAACCTAAAGCAGGAGTCGATCCCAGGACTCTGGGATCATGACCTGAGCCAAAGGCAGATGCTTAAACAGTTGAGCCACCCAGGCATCCCTCCTTTGTCTTGATTTCTGTGAGGAGACTTCTGATCCCACTCCTGGGTTGCTAACAGTAACACTTTAGACCTCTCCATGGGAAGGCGATTAATTAACCTGATTGCCCTGATGGAAAAAGCCTGACGTACTCTAGTCCATCTGCATTAACTGGTGCAACTCATGTATCTCAACTGTCTTGAACTCAGAAGGCAAAGGAATGTGATTGGCTCTCCGAGATCTCCACAAGTGATGCATTGGATAGAAAATGGTAAATAGACAAAACGATCAGGTAAGGATCAAAATATCATCTTTGTTGTTGATAAATCTGGACTGGATATTGCAAGCAAATTAAGATCAGGTGTGGCCTGACCCACCATACCTGGCAGAAGCATCTCAGAGTTTGCCTTCCCATAGGGTTCTCTGCCTGGAAATGACAGAGTGAAAATAAATGTGGAAGGTTCTATCCTCCCTGTTTGCTGATGGCACAGGACCCAGGCAGGGGATCTGTGGGGTGGCATGGAGGCCTGGGCTTCTCTAACTAGAACACTCCTCAGAGTTAGACAGAAACAGAGGACAGACCTTCTGTGTGTTAAAGTGACTCCCATACACCTAGCTCTTGTACATGGCAGCCAGAAACACTCACGAGGGAGCAAAAGGAGCTGTGTGCTTGGGTGGGTGCATGCTTGGGTTGGGTGCTGCACCCTCTGACGACATAAAGATGCTTCACCTGCTCTATCTCGTATCCTATATCCTTCCACGAAGCTAAGCAAAGATAGTATTAGGTGAAAGTCTGTGTCTTGTGAGTGTGACAACCTGAACCAGTAACAGCCACTATATCATGGCAGAGACCAGCAGCCAGAATCAGGCTTTCTAATACTTTCTTTCAGGTGTTAATCCTGAGACACAGCAGCTGCAAGGGGCTGCTTACAGAGGACACTTATTCATTTGCTGTACAATAAAAGGAAGCTTCCCTTTCACACATCTGAAAGCCAGGAGAGTGAGGACAAAGAGAACAAGACCACTGGGGCTCAGGGCTTGGTCCATGAGAAGGAGAGGTCATGAGAATGAGAAATGAAACACAGAGAACAAGATAATGTGTGCCATTGGTTTCTCATGTACAACTTTATCCAACTGGAAGACTTGAACCAATGAATGTCAAAGCCTTATCATTTTATCAAATTGATAAAGTCAATCTTTTCCTAAGGAATAGGTGTGACTCAGGGGTAGAAACAATTTGTGTTTCCCTGATAGAAATCTAAAAGAAAGAAAACAAGGAACTACCAACATTTTGCAAGCATGTCTCTCTCCAGCAGGACAGCTCACTCCTTAAAGCCTAGGCCTTTGTTCACCCATGTGGCCTTAGTTATTGAACAATTGTCAAGGACTTAAGGAAAAATATCACTGAATAAATGAATAAAAAATTAATGTTTAACCAATCCTAAATCTTCAATATCTATACTATACAGATTTTTTTTTTTAAAGTTTTAGACTTTACCAAAGTTTACAGTAGGGAGCTGTGTAAAAACTATGTGTAATATGAGATTTATATTGTGTCTTCCCTCAGAAGACTGCTGAGTTGTGTACATGAAAAACACTCTTGCAAAATTAATCTCATTCATGTTCTTACTGATCTCTAATGCCAGAAACATACTCAGTATTGAAAAACTGCAAACATTTTGAAAAAGTACTAAGGACCAAGAGGCTATTTCAATTTTTGTAATTTCACACAAAAGCCAAATATTTTGGGAATCATAAACACCAGTTTCTTCAAGGCAGTTTCTTAAGATGGAAGTCAATTCTAACCAAGGGAGTAGAGGCTAGGAAAATGGAAAATGGATAGAAAAGACTGTTTGTTTTTTTAACAGAAAAAGGAAAATAACCACAAAAGGAAAAGCTACCGTCAAATAAGTGGCAAATACAAATAGCCAACAGAGGAATTATTTGAATAATTTGACCACTAAGACATCTAAGAGCTTTTCCTGACAGAACACTTAGAAAAATACTATTTAACAGGAACTGTTTACAGGAATATCATAGATAACAAGGGAGAAGATGAATGGAGATGAGCCTAAACAAAGACACATCTAGAATGTTACTCAAGTCAAACTTTTTGGAATATGGTTAATTCCTCATCCATGTTTAAGGTAAATTATCTGATTAGAACTTTGAACTTATGGCCAGATAAAAGATTTCAATAGCCTCTGTGCTTGAACGGATTTTTAGCCTATTTTTTACAAGGGTTGATATTTGCTGAGACAGGCCCAAGGCACACTAGGTAAAAAGGTAAGAGGGGGTGTTAAGCAATAGTAGTTAAGACTGGTTGCATATTCACCTGACTTAAAGCTAGACACCTAACCTGTAAAAAGGACAAGGCATGGGTCAACAAATAAAGGTAATTTATGAGCCAGATTTTCCCAATGCATTCAACTACTCAGTTTTCGGTAAGAATGACTTCATAAGAATGATTTCAGGATCCTTGAAAAAGTACTCTATTGCAGCAGTCTGAAAGTGTTAATTATGGCATCATTAAAACATGCTTTTATCTAATCACATGATATTAAAATTAATCTTCAGTATTTCTAAATTGCACTTTCAAGTTCAGCTGCACAGCATATTGCTGATTAATTCAATCATCCAATATTTGTTTTACACATTTCACAATTCTGTGTAACCCTTCCTAATTTTTAGGGCCCAGCAGAAGAATGCTAGTTTAGAACCAGAAAATACTCATTAGGAAAAGATGGTATAGAAAGAAGACCAGCGGGGCGCCTGGGTATCTCAGTCAGTTAAATGACTGCCTCCAGCTCAGGGCATGATCCTGAGATCCTGGGACAGAGCTCCACATAGGGATCCCTGCTGGGTGGGGGGCGGGAACACACTGCTTCTCCCTCTCCTCCCCACTCGTGCCTCTGTTGCTATCTCTGTCTCTCGGGAAGGGAAGGCAAGGGAAGGGAAGGGAAGGGAAGGGAAGGGAAGGGAAGGGAAGGGAAGGGAAGGGAAGGGAAGGGGACCAAAGACCGAAGGGGTGGCAGGTCAAGGTTTGGTCTCATTCTGAGAGGTGGTGGTGCTCCTGAAGAAGATTACAGAAAGGACAGGCAGCTGAATGTCCAAATAACTCAATCTGAATTTGATTGTCACAAAATGTTTTTTTTTAATAATGTGGGTGAAAAAAATATCATAAAAGCTCACATTAAACTGTATATATGAAAAACACATTAAAATAAAAATTATGCTCTTAGAATTATCTCTGCCATTTCCACTTGTATTAGGAGAGTTAATTGAGGTCTTAATGTATCTGTTAACTTATTACCTTCACATAATGTTTACAGAGATTAGGGGAAACTATATACTTTATGGAAAATAAAACTATTGCTTGAAAATAGAGGGCTGGCAGGAAGAATGGAAAAAATGGAAAGGAGGAGGAAAAAGGAACAAAGGAAATACAAAAATAATATGAGGCCAAATAAAAAAAAGAATATATGGTGAACAGCTTTTTAAGACCTAAAACACTTTCAAAATCTAAAAGAAAAGAGAGATATGAAAAAAAAAAAAAGAACCTGGAAGTAGAGCAAAATGGAGCACAAAAATACTGGCATAAAAATGTGAAACTATAAATCTAAAATCACGACTTCCAGATATATATAAATGAAAATATTTCATTTTTAATTTTTTATAAAGAATTAATAATCCAGGGAACAATAAGACTCTAAAGATAATTAAAAGGAAACGGGGTATAAAACACATCTTTTGTTCACACTTTTGAAGTGTTTCAATGACTTAGAGAAGGTGGCCTCATTTTAATGATGTATCCATGCCTCAAAAGAGTTGGGGGATTCTCCTTAAGAGTTGTCTTCAGGGGCGCCTGGGTGGCACAGCGGTTAAGCGTCTGCCTTCGGCTCGGGGCGTGATCCCCGCATTGTGGGATGGAGCCCCACATCGGGCTCTTCTGCTATGAGCCTGCTTCTTCCTCTCCCACTCCCCCTGCTTGTGTTCCGTCTCTCGCTGGCTGTCTCTATCTCTGTTGAATAAATAAATAAAATCTTTAAAAAAAAAAAAAGAGTTGTCTTCAAAGTCTGTTGTGTTATTTTTATATGCTTCGTTCTTTCATTCAGTACTGATTCCTACCACTGGTCATCAAGCTGAAGGAGTTTCAGATCGGCAGGCATTGGCAAACCTCCGCAAGATGTTAGCTTAAGCCTAAACTATACCCTATGATACAATACTAAATAGGGAATCCACAGAACAGAACTACTTGAAGGCTGCATTCCCTGAAACCAAGTAGATAAAGCACTAAGTATTACATGTGGGGTAAAAAGCAAGTTATATCTATAAAAGGGTTGGTAAACGGCTTCGTTTCAAGCACCAGCTGATTCATTCACTGTGGTTGTCTGCAGCACTTTGAGAAAGATTACTAGGCCTAGTCTCAGATCAGAGGCAAAAAAGATACTGGAATAAATACATTTATAATACGGCAGTAGTAGAAATCATACATATTTGACACATATTTGTCACTCCTGATTTAAAGAGTATCTAGAGAGATTTTCTTGCATTGTTCATGGAGTGGCCAGCCCTAAAGCAAATGTAGAAGAGATTAAGCATACAGTCACAGAAAGATATTCTACCCACAAATATAGGCACACATACACACAGACACTATATATTATACACATATACAAAAATAATCCTAACAAGGAACAAAGGTATATTAACAGGAAAACATTATTTTGACAATGGCATGTTTTAAGATATGTAATTGCTTGGTTAAAAAAATCAAGTTCTTTATTCAATAGCCAACTACTGGGAAATTTGATTCTTCTACATTAAAAGAATAACTTTGGGAAAAATCACTTTATATATACTCAATTATGGAAATTACATAACAGTTACACAATTATGTGGATTACTTCCTCACTCTCGTCATGATTAATTGTCTCTGAAGCCAGAGTTGGGGGGGCTGTTGGTGGCCTCTGGTTATATCAGGACTGTTTTTCCCACATTCCAGCAGCATCATCTTCCAGTTTATTTGGGATCACACAGAGAAAGAAAAGTAACTCTCTCCGTAAGAAATCGTGAGGTTCTGGTTAACCACAAAAACTAATGGCTTTATTTTGATGCACATTTCATTGAAAAAGAATCCCAAATCATCAGTTATATGTATGAAGATTTGGTCAGTGCCTATGTTAAGATGTCTCAAAGCCCTTCACAAAATTGCTATTATAATCTAATTATACAATTAATCCTTAATTGCTCAATTTTTGATGATTCTATTTAGTTTTCAAATTTATTTTCATTTCCCTTATTAATTAAAAAGAAATAGAACAAAAGAGGCTACTAATAACTTAGTGTCACACACATCTAATGGACATAATATGCAACTAAAATTCATCTACTCTCATTAAAATACCCTGGAAAGATGTTTTGTTTTTGTAATTCAAAAAACTCTAGTGTTTGTTTCTTTTTAAAATCCTGAGGTAAGAGGATATTTCTATGTATCTGTATCTATATCTACATCTATATATCTGAAATGTCCAGGATCATACTGTTACTGACTGCTCTCCCTTACTGGTTCTCTGGTAAGTATTCTGTTCACGAGTAAAGCCATCTTTAGCCGAAACATCAATATAAGACCCACTATGTGGCTCATTCATATTAGCAAGAAGTACATAAAAGAGAAATGACAGATCTTTTCTATATCTGAATTCAAATGACTGTTTGAAAGATAGCATCTTCTCACCTATAATTGGACAAAAAAAGGACCAGGGGAGAAGGAGGCTTTCCCGCTGGTCCAGCTCCAGCACATCATCTCTTAGCCACCTGACCGCTTAGTTACAACAGTATCCATTAAAGTTGGGACAGGATTAGTATCTTTTGAGCTTTCTCTAACTTCAGTGTTATTTGTAAACCCAAAACAAAGAAACATAAGACTCAGAAATAAAACAATGAGAAGCAAGCTTAGGTTTTCAAAATTAGTGATTTCTAAGAAGTCCAGGAATTAAACATTGAAAAATAAATATATTCATTCCAAGCTGACTTTCTCATCATCATCCAATAAAACGATGTCTGCAACTTTAAAAAAAAATATGTATACCTCTCATGTGAGACCTTCTGGGGGAAGACTGATGGATAAAATTTATTTACAATTAGATATCATTGTTGTCACCATCACTACCATCATCATCATTTTCTGAGAGCATTGCCAAACAATCGCACATTTTATTAACAGCCAGCTGCTGGCCTTTGGGCATTAACAAATTAGAATAATCCACATTGACAAATAAATAAAGAATATGTACAGAATTGACTACATGTTCAAAAAAGTAAAGAACATACTTGGATTTCATGAGTAAAGCATTAACAAAAGAGAGTTGAGAGAACTGCTTATTCTGATGGGTTCAGATCACTGATAAACTTTTTTTTTCTTTTCTAACTACAAATTTTTAAAAAATCTCTCAGTAATCCTTCAGAATGAAAGAGTATTCAAACGTCATTTTAATGGTTAGAAACCATCCTTGTAATACCATTTAATTAGAGCACACAAAGCTAGAAGCTGTAAAAGTGCTAAAAGGGGCTTTTCTTTGGGGACAGCAATGGTTTGACTAGAAGCCTCAGCATAGTAATATTGCTCCATAACTTGCTTAAAGAAGGAGAATTAGTTTCTGAAATGGAATAAGAAAAGGTCAGAAACAAAAATAACCTACTTTTCTTAAGAGATTGGTTTAGAAGTGGCATTTTACTTAAAAACTATTGTTTCCTGCCAAGAAAACACTAGAACCGAAAAACAGCACTTTTTAGCTTTGGGGGAGGAAAACTCACAGGATCAATAAAATGTGAAAGTAAGTAAGTGCAGATAGAATGGCCAAGATGATGGGAGACTGGTTGTCCTAGTGATCATGAGACACTAGGAAAATGAGATGAACAATATCACTGCCCTTCCAGGCTTGGTGGCCAAGGCCAAGATTTTCTGAAAGAATTGGTTACTTTTAGTAATAATAACACACCACCATTAGTAACTTGTATTAAATGTTTCACGCAGCAGGCTCTGTGCCCAGGGTTATACATGCGTTATCTCATGTAATCACAGTACTGATCTGATGCAGCAGAATGGTAAGTATTACAATCCCCCTTTTAAGTATGGGAACACTGAGGCTTAAAGATGTCATGCAGCTTGACCTTGATCATATCCTAAGTGCTAGAGCCCCAAATTTGAACTCACCTTTGTCTCACTCTAAAGCTCTTAGATCCACTCTACACAGCGCCTTCTTAAGGTTCCACATTCTCTGAGCCACCTACTATCTTAAAACAAAAGCGAAATCTTAAGAAGGCAGTGCAAGAAGAAAGCACAGGCTGCTTAGTAGTCAGTCTCAAGGGAAAAGTGATCCCTGTAGAGCTGATGCAGCAGCAAATGGCAAAGTAGAACAGATGAAAAGAAGGGCCTTCATTATGAAGACTCTGACTCTGTTAACGTAAGCAAAGGAAAGAATACAAGTGAGACAAACCAAAATATGGACGAAAAACAGAAACACAGACAAAGCAAAATGACAATAGCGATCATTCTTAAAGAAAAATGTATCGACGTGAATTTCAATTCAAGTAAGCGCTGGGGTAGCTCAGAATGATGGTAGTTTACCTAATCTAGAGAGATAGTACTGCTAGAAAAGATCACTGGTCTGGCAGGAAAAAGTGTGGGACCCAAAGATCAAACAAAATGAACAAGTTGCAGGACAAAGCCTGAGGTCAGCTACGGCCATCCATGGCTACTGCTCAAAGAGAAATTCCTGAACCCTCGTAGACCCAAAGGAATATGTTTTAGTGCCTTTGTGAGGATTACTTATGTGGGATTCCGCCAGGCTTCCAACTACTGATATCACCACTGCCTTGTGTTCCACATGGAAACTCAGGCTTAGTACGTGCTCCTTCAAAAGATGTTGAGATCATGGAGGAAAGAAATTAAAAAATGAGTCATGATTAAAACACTTTTTAAAAAAAAATTGTTTTATGATATCAAGATTTAAGAATCAAAAGCATCATATGATGTCAACAACTTCAGCCCCCATCTTTAAGTTTATATACTGCCTAAAGCAGCAATGGTCAATCCTTCCCTAGTCAAGAATCCTCACTGCTCCCACAGAATATGTACGGACTATATATGTAGGAGATAAATTTATTTATATATAATTAGTGAGTTTTTCAACAATTTAGCAATAATTTCTAAAATTGGTACATTATAAAAACAGACTTGAAATTTCAAAAAACTAAATGTTCATGTAAAGATGGTTTCTTATCTCATTTTTAATGTTTGATCATTTGTATTTCTGTAAGTATAAATCTGACTAGAATCCCACCATACAGAACAGAGAAAAACAGGTCCATTCTGATTGCAGCAGAGGTGTGAGCCTGAAGGAAAGTAAGGATGAGGTCAATTCGATGGAGGGGTCAGTGCACGTCTTGACAAGTACAGGAGAACTCTCAGGGCAAAGTGGCACAATTAAACTGGAAAACAGAAGTGGCTACTGAAGAATGGGCTGTGTGAGCTAGTGATTCTGGAAGTGGAGCAGTTTTGCATTATGACAGTTAAAGCAAGGCTAAGAGCGTGTAGGCCACTGTGAAGAGTTAACGTGCTTTGTGTAAAGGGCTCAGGAAGCCAAGTGATTCAGATAACATAGGTTAGCCAGTGGAGTGAATGAATTTGGAAAAGGAGAGCAACGGATGTGGAAGATTCTAGAAAGGCAGTGAATGACAGCACAAGAGGGAGAAAGGGCAGTCAGCTTAGCATTGCCACCAAGGAAGAGAGGGAAGAATAATGTTGAAATGACAGTGGAGAAGACACCCACGCAGTCTCCTAATCCTGAAGTGAGTAGGATATGAAAGAGTAATAGCAGTCACCACAGAGATCTGCAGGGGGACAGGTAGTTTTAGTTGAGTCAAATTCCAAATAAATTTTAAATGTCAGGGGCGCCTGGGTGGCTCAGTCGTTAAGCATCTGCCTTTGGCTCAGGGGGTGATTCCGGAATCCTGGGATCGAGCCCTGCATCGGGCTCCTCCACTGGGAGCCTGCTTCTTCCTCTCCCACTCCCCCTGCTTGTGTTCCCTCTCTCGCTGGCTGTCTCTCTCTCTGTCAAGTAAATAAATAAAATCTTTAAAAAAAATTTTTTTAAATGTCAAAGAAGGAAGTTCAGAGAGAATTTTCTGAGAAACCATTGGGGACACAAGGAGAAGATGACTCATTTTAAAGAACACATTTTCTCTGGAATTATTGAACAGTGACAGTGTTTCTACTTCATGCATTGTCCAGGGTCAATTTGAGATTAACAGTCAGCTCAGACTCCACTGTTCAAAAGTCTTGGTCCAAGCAGACAGGGTGGTGAGGATTATGGTGGTGGTGGTGGTGCTGATGTAAGTGTGTGTGTCTATGGGTGTGCAAGGGGCTCAGGGTTGTAGAAGAGGAGGTCAGAAGCAGTCTTCTGCAAAAATAACTATACCCAAGCCTTAAACAAAGATATCAAACATTGTATATGATAGATATATGCAATCTGATTTTTCTCTTTTATGTGTCAATTGATATGCCAAGTCAATAATTTAAGTCAAAAGAGATAGATGCCAGAGCTGTAAGGGAGCAAGTATGAAATAACTTTATGTCAGTTCTTAACTGACAAGAAACCAGTTAAGTGTTTATAATTGTGTTGGGGGGGAGGCAACAATCAATAGTTTCTCATAACAAAGTTCTACAAATCAAGAGTGTTCAACTCTTGATTTCAGCTCAGGTAATGGTCTCAGGGTCTTGAGATCAAGCCCCACAATGGGGCTTAAGATTCTCTCTCTCCCTCTGCCCCTTCCCCTCCTCTAAAAACAAAATAAAAAAATAAAAAGTTCTATATCAACATGATCTGGAGACTGTCCTATAGAATTAAATGCTTATAATACCAAATTACATTTCTCTGAAATAATCAATACATATTCAGCCAACTTCTTTGTATACACAAATTCAGCCTGCTCTGTATAAACAAATCCACCTACTACAAAAGTAACCCAAGGAACAAAACTACACCATAAAAGCCCCACAAATGACAACTTTATTGAATGCCTACTGTACTTACCTTGACTTATTATCAACAGATAATACTATGTTCCCCATCTCCACTTCCCATCTTACCCTCCAAAAGCATGAGGTTCTGTAGGAAGGGAGCATGTCCTTGTTGTGTACTATTAGAAAACATCATCTGCTGGACAGTACTCACAATTTTACATACATAAATTGATAATAATAGCTGCACCAGAATAACCACATTAGTGAAAGCTTAAAAATGAGATCATTTTACAGGGAACTACTGGGAATGGAATGATTACGTTTTAATTTGACATCTGATCGTGCAAAGTTGTAAATGGAACTCAGAGGCCCTGTGGACTATCGGGGAAGATCAATGCACCAACCTGTGAAACATTATCCTTTGTAATCTCCAAATTCAAAGGCTAAACATTCATTTGTCATGCTTCATGCTTTGTGATCACACTCTTTAAGCAAAGAAAGTGTTGACTAAGCACTGTTCCCCAGTAAGGCCTGTGAAAATCAAATACATTTGTGAACTGTAAATACAATTTCATAGGTTAATAGTCACTAATAATAGCTTGTAATCAATGAACAGCCTGTTAGGTAAATAGGCCACTTTGAAGTTTTAGAAGTGGTGGGGTTCTCCTCACAAATACTTTAAAGGAGGTAGTATTTTGGGTGAAATTTTTTGTACTTTTACCATCTACCATCTCAAAACTCTTTCAGTTGCCCCTTTCCACATTCCAGTTAAAACCTGCTTTCAGAAAAGTATCTAACAATACTAAAACACAAGCAGATGGTCTTTGCATTTTAAATGTCACAAGGAGCCTTATGTCAAGAAATAACGTAATGCAATTTAGTTCAAAGTAGTGCTGCTTTGGGGGATGAGGGTCTTTGGATCCACACTAGCTTAGGTGTAAGCGTTTGCTTTGCTCATTCCTGGACGTTGGGTTCTTGAGAAATAGCTTAACCTCCTGATCTTTAATTTCTTCATCTGTAAAATAAGGGTAATCATTTCCAAGACAGCTCTAACTTATGTGAGGACTCTGTGCATATTAGAAAAGGACCCCCATCTGGGTAGGTGCATCCCCTGAGATCCCCTGGGTTGGCAGGAGGATCAGTCTGGATTTGAGGCCCACTCTCTCCCTCAGCTACATGCATTTTTTCAGTGTGCCAATGGCACTGTGTACATGATAGTTCCCTAACTGGGCTCTTAAGACAAATACAGAAAATGGTGTGCGTGGGCATGACTTATCACAGGGTCCATGTACTGGGCATTATCATTTTTTTGAAGCTATTTTCTTATATTCCTCCCAGCTTGTATTTGAGCAATGCATTCATATATATAAAGGTGTGCACACATGCATATTCTTTGAATAAATTGGATAATAAATAATAAATTTATATTAACAATTACTTAGTAAATGATATGCATTGACTTGAAATCTTGAGATTCTGTGGGGCAAGTTATTTCCTACTTAAATCATCAGAGTAATTTTGCATGTATGTGATGTGTATCAGACCAAAGAATGCATAGTATTGCCTACTGTGTTTAACAATAAACTTGGTAGAAAATTTCATGAGGACCAAAGAGTGTGGTTTATCTATCACTCTGTGTTTATGAACAGAAAGGAAAGCAATAAATTAAGGTTATGCATTTACCAGGCTAGATGGATACCCCAGGAATTGTCTGTCTATCCTAGCTATGCTTGCAACATAATCAATCTTGCTAGGGTGAGTTGGTGTACTCTTTCCTCCATTATGAAGACAGTTCAGTTTGAGGCCACAATGTGACAGAACATTTATTGTCACAGAAAAAAGTGGAACATCCATGGTCCTGCCTATGGGCAGAATGCTGTGGAGTTCTAAGGGCTCTTTCAGGTAGAGATCATCACCTGCCTTATTTTTGACTCATTTTTCCTTGGGTGTGGTGCAGATCTGACAGTGAATAATACTGGTATGAGAGAAAGAGAGAGAGGGGTAGAGGTAGATGGGAGAAAGGAGAGAGGAGAGAAGAGAGGGAATAGTGAAAAATTCCAAATAGCAAACTCGCTTGGCGTCTTCGTAGAGCATACTCTTTCACCCGGCTAAGTGTTGCTGCCTGGGAGAACATGAACACCCTTATTTCACAGTATACTCCGAAGGAGAAAATAAAATAACTTTAGCTACCTGCTAATAAATAAACACCAACAAACTCACACATACACAATTATAATTAGTTCACTGACATGGAGACCTGAGGACTTCAAGGTAAAATCCACCAAGTTTAGGAAATGCAAGATTATTACAACGTCAGGTTTTGAACCAGCTGAAAACAATTCCAATACTAATTTAAAGTCGCAGTCATTCTATAATGTGTATCCTACTCAACTCTGAGAATTTCTCTGTATTCCTCTCTCAGGGTTTCACAGGATGAAAATCAAGACATGCATGTTATTTTTCTTCCTCCCAACAAGCTCCTCGACACTACTATCAATATTTTTACAATGCAATACCCTATGCCATATAAATCAGATGTAAAAATAAAGTGTTTTTAATGACAAGAAAAATATCAGGTTAAGAAAAGATGGCACTTCATGTAATATCATTGGCATTCAGATCTCATTTACATATGGTAAATGGGAACTTAATGTCCCAGTTGGCTCCCTCAGCATTCTGTCAACCAAATGACCAGCTGACTGCCCCAGGGTGGAGAGAAAACCCTGGTAAAATTAACACTGCAGAAGGGAAGACGTCACCATACTCTCTCCTCAGCTCAACTCATGAAAATAAAACATATTTCAAATAAGAAGGATTATGGGAGAAGAATGTTCCTCTAAACTATATTTGTACTATTGTTTCCTCTAGTCATTTGTTTGGATAATTGGCTTTTCTGAATTCAAATGCTGGAATCACAGTGAACGACCCTTTGTTGAAAGCTTTAGCAAATGCATTAGTTACATTTAAATTGCAAACTCTGTTCCACTTTTCCAAGCTTGGTAATGCCTCTCTTTCTCAGTCATGGATCTGAAATGGGGCTCCATTCACTTATCAGAGCTATTTTGTATCTTCAGCATCTCACCTAGGACTTTGCAGAAATTTACTTTATGTCCATCCCTGTTCCAACTGGCTATGGCAAAAGATACAGGAACAAATAGCGTTGTGTGTGGAGAGAGAAGAAGGTCACCTGGTCTAAAGACCTCCTCTGGTGCTGGCCAGTTCTCTAGAAGTCAATTAGCTCAGCAGGCAATGGCTAACCTGTTTACCACAAAATGTTCCATCTGGTGCTGCCCTGAAACATTATTTTATTTATTTATTTTTTTAACTGAAGCATTTCATTTTTACCTAAAATTTCAGAGAACTACATAAGTAACATTCCATAGGATAATGAGTCTGGGTCTTTGAATAATTTTTGATGATGTTAAAACATGTAGAAAGGAGTTTATTCAGTCACTCCTTAACTGACATTATAAGTCACACGCTTATGAATTTTCATTTGTCCCACCAAGCCCTGTAATCCTACAAATTAAAAGAGATTCTTTCTCATTGCAAAGGAGATAAACAGCACACTTTCTAACACAAAGAGCTCCTCAGTCCACTTGCTTTTTAAATATACACAGCTCATCAGCCACTTGAAGTCCACAGCCACAGCAGGGGTTTAAATGCTACCAAAATAAGTGAAACCATTAGGAAGATTGGTTGGAGAAGGAAGGGAAGAATGAAGGGGGTGGGGGGTAAACAGAGGGGGGAATGAACCATGAAAGACTGTGGACTCTGGGAAACAAACTGAGGGCTTCAGAGGGGAGGCGGGTGGGGGATTGGGGTAGGCCGGTGATGGGTATTAAGGAGGGCACGTATTGCATGGAGCACTGGGTGTTATACGCAAATAATGAATCATGGAATATTGCATCAAGAACTGGGGATGTTGGGGCACCTGGGTGGCACAGCGGTTAAGCGTCTGCCTTCGGCTCAGGGCGTGATCCCAGCGTTATGGGATCGAGCCCCACATCAGGCTCCTCTGCTGTGAGCCTGCTTCTTCCTCTCCCACTCCCCCTGCTTGTGTTCCCTCTCTCGCTGGCTGTCTCTATCTCTGTCAAATAAATAAATAAAATATTTTTAAAAAAAAAAAGAACTGGGGATGTACTGTATGACGACTAATATAACAAAATAAAAATTATAAAAAGAAAATGTAAAAATAAATAAATAAATAAATGTTACCAAAATAAATTCTTCTCCCACCCCTGTTCTGGGCTGTCCTTGCCCATCACCCTCTCCTGAGGAGCTGTATCCCCCACAGGCAGTCTTGGCAGCAAGAACACTCTGCAGCAATGCCATGGGGCATGGAGCTGGTAACCACATATCTCAGGGGTGTGGTCACACAGGCAAGTTGCTTATCACTTATGCAAAGGTCCATAGTGATTATCTGCTGGAGTATGTTTATGAGCCTTGGGTTAGGCACCCTTGCTCAGAGTAAATAGTTGTTTTTCCACCAACTATGTGGATGAGTTATTCTAGAAAGAAATCGAGAAACAATAATAGGGAGGAAACAATATCCATTACCCAAGGCTGCTACAGTGTTGAAATTCAGTAGTAGCTGCAAAGTGAGAGCCCTTCTCCCTGGGTCATATCACAACTCCGCCACTTCCCACTGTATGATCATGACCGGGTCACCAAACATCTCTGCCTTAGATTCCTCATCTATAAAAAATATGTAAATATGTAAATATAAATATATAAGTGTGTGTATATATATATATATTATAAAAGGGAAGAGGGAATAATAATACCTCCTGGGGTTGCTGTGAAGATTATGAGTAAATACATACAAATGCTTAAAACAGTACCTTGCACACAGTCGAATCTAAGTGTTGGCCATTGCCATCAACATCATCATCACCATCATTACAACAATCATCAGCAGCATTGTTGTAACACTTAGAACATTATCTATTATTTATGTGACTGTGTTCTAAATGATATCCCTTATATGTGATATTACTGTTTTCCTATCTCCTAATTTTTCTTCAATGAATACATATTTCTTTGGAGTGAGGAAAAAATAGAAGTTGTAATTAGAAAATAATGGTTTTAATTATTTTGGTGCTAAGAAATAAACACAGAAAGGTATAAGGAACAGTCTCTCTCTCAAAGATGTGAATACGTGGATCAAGAGTCAGAGCATATTATAACCAGATTAAGAGGCAGACTGTAAACAAGGGAATTTTTTTTTTAGTTGTTTAATTTTTTTTTTTATTANGTTTAATTTTTTTTTTTATTATATTATGTTAGTCACCATACAGTACATCCCTGGATTCTGATGCAAAGTTCGATGCTTCATTAATTGCGTATAACACACAGTGCACCATGCAATACGTACCCTCCTTACTACCCATCACCAGTCTATCCCATTCCCCCACGCCCCTCCCCTCTGAGGCCCCCAGTTTGTTTCTCATAGTCCATAGTCTCTCATGTTTCATTCCCCCTTCTGATTGCCCC
>NC_048220.1:39528017-39551668 GCF_002007445.2 Ailuropoda melanoleuca
ATATATTTATTTATTTATTTGAGAGAGAGAAAGTACAGGAGCAGGAGGGGCAGAGGGAGAGGGAGACAGACTCTCAAGCAGACCCCGCATTGAGCCCCAGGCAGGGCTCGATCTCACCACATGGGGCTTGATCCCAGGACCCTGAACCCTGAGATCATGACCTGAGCCAAAACCAAGAGTCAGAGGCTTAACGGACTACACCAACCATGTGCCCCAAGGGAATTGGTTTTAAGTTTTACCTCTACCTCTTACCTTGCTTGCATCCACCTTGAAGTTACACTTAGTACATTGCCACAGTCCCACCACTTGAGACAGGGAAATGGAGAGAGATAGATGCACCCAAATCAGGGCTGACTAACCAGATTTTGCTAAGTGTTTCGTGTTGACATGAGGAGAAGGAGTGACATTGGGCGGCTCCACAGTAAAATTCCCATTGTATACCCTGGTCTCTCTGTACTTCCTCTCCCACTCACAGGCACCTTGCCTCTCCCAGCGATCTTCCCCTTACACAGATTCTCAAGGGCTCATCTATCCTCTGTAGTCTATATTATTAATACTCTCCACTCACAAGGCATTCCAAGAACCAAACAGGAGTGTCCTCTTTGTCAGGTGTAAACTCCTGGGAAGGTCAAGCAGATGTTACAAATAAAGACTCTTTTAACTTGATTTCTCTATTTGGCAATTCATCTTTCTGGGCATAGCTTCTTTACTGTTTTTTTTTTTTAATGAGCTATGATTTACACATAGTGAAATACACAGGTCTTAAGTGTACAGTTTGGTTTTTTTTAATTTTTTTTAAAGATATTTATTTATTTCAGAGAGGGAGAAAGACAGTGCAAGCATGAGGTGGGGAGGGGCAGAGGGAGAAGCAGACTCCCTGCTGAGCAGAGAGCCCAATGCATGGCTGGATCCTAGGTCCCTGGGATCATGACCTGAGCCTAAGGCNTTATTTATTTATTTGAGAGAGAGAAAGTACAGGAGCAGGAGGGGCAGAGGGAGAGGGAGACAGACTCTCAAGCAGACCCCGCATTGAGCCCCAGGCAGGGCTCGATCTCACCACATGGGGCTTGATCCCAGGACCCTGAACCCTGAGATCATGACCTGAGCCAAAACCAAGAGTCAGAGGCTTAACCGACTACACCAACCATGTGCCCCAAGGGAATTGGTTTTAAGTTTTACCTCTACCTCTTACCTTGCTTGCATCCACCTTGAAGTTACACTTAGTACATTGCCACAGTCCCACCACTTGAGACAGGGAAATGGAGAGAGATAGATGCACCCAAATCAGGGCTGACTAACCAGATTTTGCTGAGTGTTTCGTGTTGACATGAGGAGAAGGAGTGACATTGGGCGGCTCCACAGTAAAATTCCCATTGTATACCCTGGTCTCTCTGTACTTCCTCTCCCACTCACAGGCACCTTGCCTCTCCCAGCGATCTTCCCCTTACACAGATTCTCAAGGGCTCATCTATCCTCTGTAGTCTCTATTATTAATACTCTCCACTCACAAGGCATTCCAAGAACCAAACAGGAGTGTCCTCTTTGTCAGGTGTAAACTCCTGGGAAGGTCAAGCAGATGTTACAAATAAAGACTCTTTTAACTTGATTTCTCTATTTGGCAATTCATCTTTCTGGGCATAGCTTCTTTACTGTTTTTTTTTTTTAATGAGCTATGATTTACACATAGTGAAATACACAGGTCTTAAGTGTACAGTTTGGTTTTTTTTAATTTTTTTTAAAGATATTTATTTATTTCAGAGAGGGAGAAAGACAGTGCAAGCATGAGGTGGGGAGGGGCAGAGGGAGAAGCAGACTCCCTGCTGAGCAGAGAGCCCAATGCATGGCTGGATCCTAGGTCCCTGGGATCATGACCTGAGCCTAAGGCAGATGCTTAACTGACTGAGTCACCCAAGCACCCCCTTAAGTGTACAGTTTCATCAATTATGACAAATGAAGGTCCAAGTGTAACCCATAACTCTAGCAGGACATAGAACATTTTCATCACTCCAGAAATTCCCTGTATGGGACCCAGGTTCTTAATATGTGAAATGAGTATTGAACAACAATTTGAACTAACTAGAAGGACTTCTGGGAGAACCAAATGAAATGCTCTAAGGGCGAGATGGCAGGGAGCAGGGAAGCAGACAGTTATAGGTATTTTAGAAGAAAAGAAGCAAGGATGGAAAGTAGTGTCAGGAATGCACACATTATATTGGTGTGTAACACATGAAGAAATCAGACTTGAGCAGACTCCAGAAGCCATGTCAGATTACCAGAGCTGTGAAGCAAGCAGGGTACCAGCCATGTTCCAGGGAAACCCGTTGCTATCACCAGAAGCTGCATTCTCTTTGTACAACAGAGGCTTTGTACAACAGAGGAAGAACTGGCCATGCCTACTTGGCCTGACCTTGGAAGGCAGCTCCAGGCCAGCTAGAAGACAGTAGACAGCGGTGAGCAGAGAAAGTGATGCCCTGACACAGCACTACCAGATCCATGGTCTCTCCTAAAAAGGGAACTCCCTGTACCGCCTCCACTCTTCTCCCTAGTCAAGCAGCCATCCTGATATTTTATAAATCTGTCTGGCAAAGAGCACAAAGTAGCAACCAAATGAAACCCATCAGGATATTAGAATCCAGAATATCAGAGCTTCAGTCCATACTCAAATCCCCACGCTTTACTAACTCTGGGGTATCCTCAAGACACTGTCTCTATGTCCCCACATTTGTCAGTGGAACCCCCAGTCTGTTCACTACATAAGCAACTGAGTCTGGTTCTATTATACTTCTTAGCATCTATTGCGTGCAAGGCACTGCACCAGGTTGGATGTGGCAACCTGCTCATCCACATACTCAACTATAAAATAATAAGTCTTCAGAGGAATCTTGCCTCCTGACTTCAGGGTGA
This sequence comes from Ailuropoda melanoleuca, assembly GCF_002007445.2. Classification (NCBI taxonomy): domain Eukaryota; kingdom Metazoa; phylum Chordata; class Mammalia; order Carnivora; family Ursidae; genus Ailuropoda; species Ailuropoda melanoleuca. The sequence continues at coordinate 39,530,922 of NC_048220.1, forward strand.
CTCAATGACCTCACACACATTCTCAGTGCACAGTGGGGAGTGGGGTGGCACAGAGACAGTCTCCCTCCCCTCATCAATGCATCTTAGCCTCTCTTAGCCTAACTGCTAAGCACTTAGGTATTTAAAAGCAATTTACTTCCCACAAACTCTTATGCTTTAAAGTAGATACTATGTTATCATTCTCATTTGACAGATGAGGAGACTGAGTCACTGAGAAGGTAAGTAGCTTGCTGAAGGTCACAGGTTATTAGCAGGAGCTGGGGGGCTCACAAGAGGCAAGACTCTGGCAGTATGGCCTTCATGGCCTGTGAATACCACTTCCACAATAGGTAGCCTCTCAAATAGAAAGTAACTTTATGCCCCCCAGAACTTGAGATTCCTGCCTCATTTCTTCAGTTCCTCTCCCTCTCAGTATACCCTATGTCCAAATACAACTGATTTTCATGCCTGCCCCTTGTTCTACATTCTACCTCTGCTAAGCCAAGGCCATCATGTTTTCACAGTATGGGAAAAGATCCCAACAGGTCTCCCTACCTCCGGAGGCCCTTTCTGCAGCAAACTATCCTGGGACAGAATCACATTCTTGCTTCTCTGTGTTATGCTCACCACCCCCACACACATACACACACCTGACTCTAAAACCTTTAGCTGTAATGCAAGACTTCCTTCACCCAGGCTCATTTAAACCCCCCAAATTACTTTCCTCTTACTTCAGTGTGTGAATTGCCTATCCAGTAAGTCCTGGTTTCTTATTTACTGAACACATACTTACTGAGCAAGTAGTATGTGCCAGGCACTAAGCCACGGTCTATCTAATTCTACTCCCTGTTCAAGGTCTACCCAAGTCCAGCTATCTGCTTCCTCTGAAATTACTGTAACACTTGGGAGTCCACACCATCTATTTCAGCCTCTAACTTCTCTAGTGTTGACATTTAATTTTCTCAATTGAATATGAAGCTTCTTGCAAGAAAGAGATATATCACGTGTCTCTAAGTCTTTAATCCACCATCTAGAATATATGTTATACTAGGGCTGGGATGTGTGTTGTCTGTTTTGTTCACAATGAATGCAGGTGCTTAGAGCGTGCCTGTTACATGGTAGGGACTCAGGAAACATTTGCTGAATGACAAATCAATCTCCTCCTGTACTTGGTAGGATGCTGAACACATATTATGTGCTTTAAATCCATACCTAAATAGTTGAGGGTTTAACACTAACTAATCCTTTCAGAACATCTGAAAAAACTGAACCACCCTTGAAGAGTTAAAAAAAAAAAAACAAAACAAATAGCTTTTGCGCTCAAGGATATACTAGCAGCTTCTAGAGTTCCCATGTAGTTGTGGCAAGAACAGAGAGAACACTATAGCTCCTCACAAATGAAAATTGATCAATCTTTTGGAAAAATAAAAAACAAAATGAACTCATTATTTGTAAAATGCATTAGCCATAGCTTATCGATAGTATCCATTGCTCATTGATATTTTCTGCTTGCTAAGATTCAGTTAATTCTATTACTTTGGTGTTACTATCACTGCTTAGTAATAGCAACAATTTTTTAATCTTTAAAGACAGTAGTATGTCATTTACATACTTTAATTAGAATGTTAGAATCATAGTATTTGAGAGTTGGAAAGAGTCACTCAATACTAGGATCTTACAAAAAATTCAATGTAAAAAAGGGGTAAAAATAGAGTCGTTCTGGTTGACACAGTGAGAAGAACAGGAGAGCATCCAGAGCCCACCAACTCACCCTCCTCTTCACAACCCCTCCAGGTACACCCACTCTGCTGCTGCAAAACCCATATGTTATGCAGGACACAGCTTGAATTTCACCTGACCAAGGCTAGCCCCTTACTGAAGATAGAAGAAAGGAGATTCAGAGAGAGTTATGAGACTTGTCACGTATCACTTAGCTGGGCAGCAGTGGAGGGATTCCTGACCTCAGGCACGGGGTGCTTCCACCACACTGAACTGCCTCAACACCAAGGTCATTACTGACAATTGCTATTCTCACCTAAATCCTTCCAGGCACTGTCTTACCTCCATGATGGGAGTCTGCTTCTCTCCTACAATGCTGGCATTGATGCCTCTTACTAGTTGCCCTTGGTTCATAAATCCAGTTTTTAGGAAATATCAGATTACCAGCCTGTTTAACAATTTCTTTCCATGGCCCCTAATTGCTTCCAGCTGTCTTTCTGAAACTTCTGTCATGAAAAGTAGTGAGGTTTGCACTTAGAGAGGTGTTCTGGTAAACTATTTAGTGCCTATAGAGTGCCTTTCACCTCAAAAGCCACTGTCTACAGGGCGATTTTATGGCTGACAGCCGTAGGCAAACATTCACATATGTCGATCCATTTATAAAGTGGCTTCATTTAAAGACCCATGACTTTAAAATGGTACCTTTACAAATGGCTATCTATTCTTTTTATTATTACTATACATTTACACAGACACACATCATTAATTCTTTATTGACATCCTGTTTTATTTTTATCTAGTTTTAATGCTAGTTGTGAATGTCATCATAAAACTGTCTTCCAGAATACCTACTGATAGGGAAGAGGAAAGAGATGAAACAAAACTCAGTGCCATATGGGAGAGGAGAGACCTGAGGAGCCCTGCTGCCCGAGTGACTGAACAGCAGATGCAAGCGTGCAGGGCGAACACCGAGCCAGTGGAAGGACGGTGCTCACACGCTGCCTTGGAGAGCATCGAAGCTCACAGCTCAGCATTAAAATGGAACGCAGGCAGTCACCAGAGCTGTCAGCTCTGAGGCCTGACTCCCACAGTTCAGAGAAAAACCCAAGGCTGTTGGAGGAAAGGCAATTAGGGTTTTTCTTGGAAAAACCAAGATGTAATTGGTTCATACCAAGTTAAGTACCAAGAACTTCTTTTCATCCCCAACTCCTGTGTGGTTGGAGTTATCGATTATGTTAATCTTTTCTGTTTTGAGGGGTTAGATTGCATTCTGTTCTTATCATTCAGTTCTGCTTTGGGAGGCAAGCTCTCAAGAAATGCATTTGCAGGACCATTCAGATTATCTCATTTCAATGACTGACTGAATTTCAAATATGTAATTTAGGCTTCCCCAAGCTGGGTTGCTTTGGACCGTATATTATTTTTCATATGGAAAAAGTGTGATGTGAATCATTTTAATAACTCCTTGAATCATATCCACCTACTCCCTCTCTTGTGCAAGTAATATGCAGGCATGTGAGCAGTGCTCGTCAAAAAACGAACAGGAAATATCAGTGGGGCCTGAAGGTATAACATGGCTTCCCAAAAAGTCACATAATGTTGGCCTGCATTAATAGAAATGCAATGCCCATTATAGGAAGAGGTTATAAGTTTGACTTCTCCAGGCAGACTATATGTGCAGCTACACATTCAGTTTTTGTCCAGACACATTTTAAGACGATGTTCAAAAACAACCATTTAGTATACAATCTGAATTCTTGCCTTGGCCTCCATGATCTCCATGAGTTCCCTCTGTACTTTATCAGGCTCATTTCTCAAAACTCTCCTCCTCTGAATATTTGTTTGTTGTTGTTTCTAGATCAAGCCTGGCTCATCCTACCCAAAGCTTTTCACTTATAATGCCCCGTGCTTCAAAAGCTCCTCTACTACACCAGTTTTATGTCCCCTCATTCTGGTATTGGAAACACCTTCTCTGACTGCAAAATCTACAGGACATGCATATACACACACATGCACACACACAAGCACACACACACACACCCCTTGTCATTCTCCTATCCATTCCTGTGTGCTTTCATCTCGGCATTAATCACTATCTGAAATAATTGTGTGTGTGTGTGTGTGTGTGTGTGTGTAGTGATTTATCATCCACCTCCCTCCACTACTCTTCTGTAAAAAGCTTCATGAAAGAAGAGGCCTTATTTGCTTTGTTGTTCGCTGTATCACCAGTCCCCAGAATAGTGCTGGCACATGGTAGAAACTCAGAAGTGTCAGTTAAATGAATCATAAATAAATGAAGGGAGTGTGTCTGGTGTCAGCTGACCAGAGTAGTGAGGAAACAGAAGGGCTTATCTGAAAAAGTACTGAAGCAAGTGGAATTTTAGCCTCAGAAAGAGAAGATTTAAAGAAAGATAATTGTCATAAACAATCTGAGGGACGGCCACACTGAAGACAGATTGGTGAGGTTAGTGGCAAGAAATCTGTGTATTGTGCATTTTGTTCAGCCCTCATCAGAGAGAACATTATGACAAAGAGAGCTCTTGAAAAAGGATGTGTTTCTTCATTACATAGGGCTTCCTCTAAATGTGAAATGTCCAGGAAAGACTTGGGCCAACTATCCAGCGTAGAAGATAAATCCACTATAGACAAGAGAATATATGGGATTTGCAGAATGAGAAAAAGTTGATTCTGGAAGAAATATCATCTATTTCAATTCTTTACTCTGAAAAGAAGAAAATAAAAAGAGAAGTAACATGGTTTGTCGCAAGGTATTGTAGACACTATTGGCTGACTAATCCCACACCTATACCCAAACTTACTGTCTCTTCCCCATTTCTGATATAGAAGTTGGGAACACTAAACACTAATAATCCTACCTTCTCTTACATTTGGGGTGGCAACTTGACATAATTCTAGCCAATGAGAAGGAAATGAAAGATGATGGATAGTTCTAGAACAGCAACTGCTTTCCTGACAAAGGAGACAGAAGTGGCTATTATTGTCTTTCTCTTTCTTCTTGAATTGAAGGTAGATGTGATGGCTGCAGCTACAGTAGCCACTTTGTGACCATTAGAGAAAAGCCAAAAGAAGCACAGAGATGCTGGCCCTAATACCGTACTGAACCAAAGCCAGCAGCTAACTGTTTTCAGACTTCCTTATTTGTTTTAAAGATTTTTTTTGTTTTTTGTTTTTTTTAAAATATAGGTTCTTTTTTTAAATAAGATTTTATTTATTATTTATTTAACAGATTGAGAGAGAGAGAGACAGCCAGCGAGAGAGGGGACACAAGCAGGGGGAGTGGGAGAGGAAGAAGCAGGCTCCCAGAGGAAGAGCCTGACGTGGGGCTCAATCCCAGGACTCCGGGATCACGCCCTGAGCCGAAGGCAGACGCTTAATGACTGAGCCACCCAGGCACCCTAAAGATTGTTACTAGGGTTTTCTGGCAACCAAAAGCATTTCTAACTGACATGCAGGTTTTACAGTGTCAGAGTTAAGATTAACCTTATTATAATATTTTATTTTATATTATAGAATTTGATATATATATCTATTATATATATATATATTTGTATATTGCATACTAATATATTGATTTTGTATTTCCTTATGCTCAGGCAGGTGGATTTTGCATTATATATACTTACTCAATTATCTATTATGAAATGCCTATTTTGTCCTAGACACAGTGCTAAGACCTAGGAAGTTTTTTGGGGTCACTGGCTGTACAAAAATCTACTCTGCTAGAAAAGAAAGACTAGTAAATACATAATTAAAATTCAATGAGATAAGAGCTATGATAGAGGGGCGCACAGGATGCAAAGACAACAGAGAAGTCCCGGTTCCAAGATGCAAAGGAACAAAGAGCACATCCTCAAGGAGAAGACATCTGCCCAGAACTGAGACTTCGATAAAGAGTAGAGGCTAATTAGATGGAGCAAGGGTAGGAGGTAAAGAAACTTCCAGGCAGGAGACTATAGTGCAGAGAGGGAAGCCCACTTTAGAAACTGCAAATAGTTTGGCAAGACTAAAATTCAGGACGTGCATAGTGAGACAGTGAATACAGAGGGATGGAGGTGCCAACAGCTGAGTCTAGAGGGATAAGTAGGAGCCAGATAAGGAAAGGGTCTTATTTGCCAAGGCGATGTGTTGTGCATGCATTTAAGAACAGGTCCTAGGAAGCTACTGAAGTTTGAAAAGCAGGTGAGTGACAAACAAGATTCACATTTTAGAGAGATTACCCTGGTTGCAAGGTGGAACATAAGGTGGTAAGAAGAGGTGTAAAGGTGGTTCAAGACTGGGAGTCAGGGAGGTGAATTAGGAGGCAGAGGTGATGGGGTTGGAATTTAAGAGAGTATCTGTGATTACTCAATAAAGTGGAAAACTTATGTCCACACACACCTGCACAGAGATGTTTATAGCAGCTTAATTCATAATTGTCAAAACTTGGAAGCACCCAAGATGCCCTTTAGGAAGTGAATGGATAAATATACTGTGATACATCCAGACAGTGTAATATTAATCAGTGCTAAAAAGAAATGAACTATGCAGCCATGAAAGGTCATAGAAGAACCTTAAATGCATATGACTAATTGAAAGACAATCTGAAAAAGCTATATACTGTATGATTTCAGATACATGACATTTTGTAAAAGGTAAAACTAGAGAGACAGTAAAAAGATGAGGGGATTCCAGCAGCTGGGGAGAGGAAGAGATGAATAGGCCAAGCACAGAGGATTTTTTAGGGCCATAAAACTACTTTGTATGATACTGTGTGTGTGTGTGTAGTGATTTATTTTTTTCTTATTAAATGTTAAAATAATTCTTTTCAGTTAGTTTAACAAAAGCTTTCATACCTCAAAAATTTCCCATTTCTGCATATAAAGTACTTTTCAGTAGTATCTGTATTTCATTGCTAAACTCTTTTTGTATTCTGCCTTTTTCCTTAGTGGTGAAACTAACATCACAATGATTACTTCTAATTTATATTCATAAATGTACCTAATGGCCACACCAGCCAAACAGTTAACATAATTTCAATTTCCAGAAATCAACATTTGTAAACTGCATGCCCCTAAAAGTATACGTTTAAATAATTTTATAATGTTTTGTTCATATCACATTAATTGTATAGAAAAATAGAAAAACCTTAAAAAATATGATTTTTTTTTTACCTCAGGAAACATATGGTCTAAATGCTTAAGGAAATGTGAGTCATGTCTGATGAGGCAACTACTGAAAAACCAGCTCCTTCTGCTACATTATAAATAGCATGATAAGCCCTATCGAAGGTCAGAAATCTAATTTTAAAATATGTATTTTAAGAGTTTTTATTTTAGCCATCTTACCATATATTAGCAATGTAGTCTGTTCAGTGACCGACTCATACATTTTCTAGGGCACTTGCTTCTCGTTTTTTGAAGTAAAGGAGAGGAAAACTTCATTTCATTATACTTTGACTCAAAGATCCCTGAGATACTGCAGTGCCAAAAAAAAAAAAACAGAAAAAAAACCCAAAAAAACAAAACCCACAATCTCCTCTACTCATTCTCTGCCCTCCTCCCCTCAGAAAAATCCTTTCGCCTCCCAAACAACTTCTAAAAATACACTTTTCTTTTCTGTTAACTGCTCTCTTGAAACTTAAAGATGTGTCTGAAGGCTTTGGTTGTCAATATTACTTATTTCCAAATTCCCTTCTGGCTCTCAAAGGACTCTTCTCTCTTCTTCCCAAATGAACACCTCTGAAAGTTATAATGGATTTGGCAATATGACATAGGTGATGCCATTTATGAAATAACATTTGGCATCTCCAGCCATCTCTCCCTAATTGTGAGCTACCTGTCCACTGGGTGCTTGGTAAGTGGAAGTGATTAAAGATATCCCCCAGGAAGAAAGCCCCCAGGGGCTTGATTGATGCGTGAAGTTCAGGCCACTTATGTATATAATCCCTTTCTTTTAAATGTCCGCCGGGCCTTTGAGCATGAGACATCACTCCCCCCGTAGATAGGTGATAGTGTCTGCAGAAAGTGAAAGAATTTTAGACCTAATTAAGGGTCCCAAATCAGTTGATTTTTGAGTTGGTCAAAAGGGGGGCTTATCTTAGATGGACCTGATCTAATCAGCATAAAGTTCTTAAAAGAGGAAGTGGGCCCTTCCTGAAGAGAGGCAGTCTCCTCCTAGTGTTGGAGCAGCAGCTGAGCTGCCATGTTGTGGGAGGGCCCGTGGGGAGGGAAGGAACCACAGATGGCCTCTAGCACCAGGAAGCAGCCCTGGGCTGACAGCCAGCAAGAAAGTGGGAATCTCTAAAACTGCAAACAACTAAATTCTGCCAACAACCTGAAGGGTTGAGAGAGACCCCAGCTCCAGAGGTGAATGCACCCTGGTTGCCACCTGACTGCAGATGTGAGCTCCTGCACATAGGACCCAGTTAAGACTGGACCAGACTCCTCACCCAGGAAAACTGTGAGATCCTAAATGTTGCTTTAAGCCCCTGAGTATGTGGTAGTGTGATACTCAGCAATAAAACACAAATGCAATCCTTTCTCTCTTCCTTTGGCAATTTCTATTCATCTTTCAGGTCTGAGCTTTGACGTCCTTTCCTTCAAGGAGCCTCTCCGGACTCTCCTATTGATTGTTCTAGCTCCTTTTTACTTCCTCCTTAACAGCAATCACAGGTGGGATAGCAGCTGCCTATTTTCTCACCTGCATGTCCGTAACACACTAAACAAGTCTGACTACTGAGGCTTAGACAAGTGAGGATATGTTTGTTTGATGATCAAAATACCTACAGGACATCCAAGGAAAAGCAACATATGTGAACTACAACACACACTTAAATTTTAACAAACATAGGATACAGTTGGAACCAAAATATTGTGAAATGACCATAATGTATAATATTTAATGTATTATCTGAAACTGGTGACACATTGCAATGACTCAGAAAAACCCACTGAAGCCAATCTCATTGAATAATTCATATGTGCATTAGTGGTGTAGATACAGAAACTGAATCTAGATATAATTTGTTACATAGCATTGTTGGTTGTTATGTAAAAATCAGAATGAATAGAACTGCACATTTATGGTAATTTCTCATTTATTGATTACCTTTGAAGAAAACACACAGTTCTTTCCACTGGGTTTCCAAGAGCAGACAGGCTCTTAGAAGCAATTCTGTGCTGGGGTTGTGGGATGACTCATCTGTGAGATTACAAGAGGTGAACATGCCCCACATGTTAATTACGTCAGGCTGAAACTCTTTCAGACATTAGAAATGAAAGCAAATACATGTGATATATTTTTTCCTTCTCTGTGGTATTTTAAATTCCACATTAAAGATAGGACTTAATAATGCAGCTAAAATAAACATATAGGTCCAGTAATTCCCTGCCTTTTTATGATGACTAGGAAAAAAATAATTTTGTTATATACAAAACTGTATATTATATCTACTGTCAAAATTGATCTAATCTAACGCTGGACATTAACTGAAAAAGGTCAGCATAGACTGGTTTTGGAAAAGGACAAAATTCCGCATCTTCAGCCTTGTTAGACCGGTGAGTGGGGAGTATTTCCTGAGGCCCATCAGTTCCCTCTAACTGGATCTGTCAAGCAGAGGAGCTGTCCAATCTAGGAAGAATTCAGTAATTCTCAAACTTTCTGATTCAGAAAAATCCCCTGGGATGCTTCTTTAATGTTCTGCCCAGGCTCCTCCACGAGAAATTCTGATTCCCTTAGGTTTGAGGTGGGGCCCTGGCATATGTGTTTTTAAAAAGTCCCAGAGGTAATTATGATCCAGGTGATTTAGCTCTCACAGTTTCAGAATTGTTGAAATCACTGAATTATTTGCCATCATTGTTTCTCAGAAGACTTGCTTTTTTTTTTTTTAAAGATTTTATTTTATTTATTTATTTGACAGAGATAGAGTCAGCCCGCGAGAGAGGGAACACAAGCTAGGGGGAGTGAGAGAGGAAGAAGCAGGCTCATAGTGGAGGAGCCTGATGTGGGGCTCGATCCCGTAATGCTGGGATCACGCCCTGAGCTGAAGGCAGACGCTTAACCACTGTGCCACCCAGGCGCCCCAGAAGACTTGCTTTTTTTTTTAAAGATTTTATTTATTTATTTGAGAGAGAGAGAGAAAGCACCAACCAGGGGAGGGGCAGAGAAGCAGATTCCCCGATGAGCAGGGAGCCCAATGCGGGACTCAATTCCAGGACTCTGGGATCATGACCTGAGCCGAAGGCAGACACTTAACTGGCTAAGCCACCCAGGCACCCAGAAGACTTGCTTTTAAGACCAGAAAGTGATTGCTTAGTATTCTCTGTTCTGCATAAGAAAGACCATTCAAAAAGTCCAGTTGTCCCACTTCTGATAAATCCCCTAATCTAAATGAAGGGCAGAAAACTCAGATGCCTACAAGGTTTAATCAGGGATGCCAATGCATAAAGCAGTTCAGTGGGGACTCCCCCAAACCAAAGAGAGTCAGCCCTAAGGAAAAGCCACTACTCAATGTGCCCCACTGCTGGCAGGTGGGAAACATGAGCAGAGTACTGCAAGACAAGCTATGTTTGCAGGAGAAACAGAAAATATGATTTTTTTTTCCCAGAGTCCATAGTCTCTCACAGTTCATTCCCCTCTCTGTTTACCCCCTCTTCATTCTTCCCTTCCTTCTCCTACTGATCTCAAACTGAGGGTTTCAGAGGGGAGGAGGGTGGGGGATTGGGCTAAGCTGGTGATGGGTATTAAGGAGGGCACGTATTGCATGAAGCACTGGGTGTTATATGCAAACAACGAATCATGGAACACTACATCAAAAACTAATGATGTACTGTATGGTGACTAACATAACAATAAAAAATTTAAAAAAAAAAGAAAATGTGATTTTTATTTAAGTTTCTCTGATTTTCCTAAACACACGATTATAAAAATAAAATCTATAACTGGGCTAGGGAATTCCAGTTTCAACCTGGCGTAACGTGAAAACATGAACATGAACTTCATAGATGAGATATGAGATGGGATGCCCATCCAGTGATGCTCCTCAAGGAAAGATAATTGAGAAAGGGGCTGCCTTTTCACACGGAAAGCAGTGCTGCAAGCAGGAGATGTTTTCTAGGGCTCTGAACGTGAAAACTCTCAAAACGGGACTTCTTCTTTCCTCCTCCACCTCTTCATCCACCCCCTCCTCCTAAGGAAAAAGGTTTTTGGATTTTCATTCCTACAATACCCCACAATCCTCTGAAGTAAACTCAAGGTCATATCTACAATATATTAAGATGCTATGGAGTAAAGCAGGGTTTTGGTCTGTCCTGGACTCAACCTCATTTCCTCAGGCTGTCCTGCAGCTGATTCATTGTGGGCTAGCAGGAGTGCTCTGGAGGAGGTGCACAGGGAAGGAGACCGTTGGTACCATTCACATAAGGCTGTGACAGACTATTAGCTGTCTTCAAGGATAACAGGAACTGTCTGCTGTTGCCAGCGAAGTTCTTCACTAGCCACACACTTCTCAGAAATGCCGGGGACCATGGAAACCTCCAAAATATCAAACTTTACTTTTTTCCAGAGGTGTCAGTTTCTTCTAAACACATACTCTATGCTTGGAGAAAATCCTGGACAGCAATGATAATTCCTAAATTAGGCAAACAACCAGGAAGACCTCTGTAACCTGAGCCCAATAACTCCATATGGCAAATTTGACAGAAGTCTGCTCTTAAAGTCCCTCCTGAAAACAGGGGCTTACGCCAAGCCATACACTGCCAGTTCCTCTGCCCTAAAACCACAAAGATCAAATAATATTTTGAGATTTTCAGCACTGCTTCTTCGTGTGAATACCATAAATACAAAAATATATGCCCTGTGTGGGGCAGAAAGGTACACGCATTCCATAATAAGCCTTTTATTTCATAATATATAATGGAGATCTTGATAATAATCTCAACAGTTTGTTTTAAGATCCATTGGTTAGTATTTTCAGGAGTAGTTCTCCAGGATAAAGGTAGGCTTAACTGAACTGAACATGTTTTCAATGATAAGATCTAGTTGGTTTATACCTTAAAGATATTTCTTATTTTAAAAACTTTATTTAAAAAATAAGAGACACTGGTCATCTAATTACACGAAGAAAAAAACATCTGATGATAGCTTATTGCCTTGAGATATCTGATAGGTTAAATTACCTAATACTTGTTCTTAATTTTGTTTACTGTAATTTCAAGTGAATTTAGTGTTTAAATAAGTTAATCTAGTAACAGAAGGTGTTATGAAAATTCACCTGTCTCCTTGTATCCTTAGCATTTCTGTTGTTAAAGCTAGAATCTGCTTTGTATTAAGATTGCCAATTTCCATTAAAATCCATTATTTTAGGTATGCCAATGTTCAATTAAAATGGACACATATGTACATGAGGATATATCTTTCTTTATGTAAGTGTATATACCTACTAAAAATGGTGTTCACAAAGAATGTTCACAAAGGTTTAGAGTTACAATTCAAATATCAGTGGAGATTCATCACCTCCAGTCAACATCCAGAATACATAGCGTTCAGTTCCATTTGAAAATAAGCTCTATCTAGTTGGTGGACAGACTACAATCACGGAATGTTATGACCCTGAACAAAATGAATGGAGAGAGACAGCTCCCATGATAGGAAGGAAGATGGAGTGTGATGATGTCATCATGAATGGATGAACTTATGTCACTGAGGGATATTCCTGCTCAAAGGGAATAGATTTTCAGAGCATTGAGAAAAAAATGGCATAATAAAGTATTTCTAAATACAGATTGGCAAACTATACCCTATGACCCTAATTAAAAAAAAAGTGTGAAGAGAAAAAATGGAAACTATATCCCAGTGTTAACAATAACAATAAATAAATGAAGAGATTAAGACTGAATGAAGCAAATCAAAACCACAGTGAGATACCACTTCACATCCATTAGGATGGCTATTATCAAAAATATTTTTAAAAGAAGGTAATGGATGAACACGACTATCATCTAAAGCAAACAACACCTGTTTAAAATCTAAAATGTATTAAAATCATACCTTTTAACAGAAGGCAGGTGAAAAAAGTAGGATAAGAGACTCATTATCATAAACAAGAGTAAATGGTCATCTGAAACACTTGCACAATGAAAGTATAGACTGTATTCTTAAGAAACAGATCTTTACTTAACAGAGATTATATTGAGTATTAGTTGGTGTGAATCAAGGACTTAACTGTTTTGTTTCATACAAGTCTAAGCTACTGAGGTGTGACTTTGATAACAAAAATAAAAATTTTAAAAACTACTTGAGCAACAAAGAGAAATGAAGTTTAATATTACCAGTAAAATATGAGTAATAGTAAAGAAAATGAGTTCAGCTATGAATCTACTGTGTTCATTAAACTCATTGTTTATGCACATGGCCTGTTGGAAAGAATGAGTGTCCCCTGCAAGTTGCACTCATTTCCCATATTTATATTATTAACTGACTTGTTTTAGAGAGTGCAAAGATGATCTTCAGTGTGATTCTCTAAATGTCAATTTTCTTGAATTACAATCAGTGAGGTTTCACCAATGCTAAGGGGAACAGAAATGAATGTATTTTTCAATTTTGTGTGAGACCACTAAACCATAGATGTAGACAAAAGGGAGTTCATATTGTAGTTCCTGAAATTTCATGATCTTTTGATCAATTAAGATAGCATTTCTGAAATGTCTAATGCATGAAAAATGTTTAACAACACTTTTTTTTTTTAATTTCAATTTTTGTTATAATTTGAAATTGAATATTTAATTCTTTAAGTTAGAATTTGGTGCTATAATGTATTGCTAAAAGCAAATAATATTGAAAATACAATATTCTGATAGTGTTTTAAGAGCATGAGCGGGGGAGAGGCAGAGAGAGAGGGAGTAGATTCCCCATTGAGAAGGGAGCCTGACGTTGGGCTGGGTCCAGGACAGTGGATCATGACCTGAGCCAAAGGCAGATGCTTAACCTACTGAGCCACCCAGGCACCCCCATACATACTTTTTGAAACATAAAGTTCAACTTAATTTGGTCAGACATACCTAAATTTGGTTAGCAAATTAGAATCATAAAACTTGGCATTTTCAAGCTATTTGCATGGAGAAAAACAAAGATGTTTATGATTGAACCTCCAAATTCCTCTTTAGAGTCATTTTTTACCATTATGCATATGGGTTAGGAGAGCCCTTTTGTAGAGTACGGATAATAATAATAGTTACCATATAAGGTTATGATAATTGCACTACCCAATGTGTGATTTAGCATAGTAACTGCCTCACTTTTAGGAAATGCATAATCACTATTACTTGTCACTCATTTCAGGCAGAGAGAATAGGATAAATAAAGGCAGGAAGAGACACGACAGAGCCTGATATGTTTTGGGGAAACAATAAGAGGTTCAGCAGGACTGAAATATAAAAATAATTAGAGGGTGAGAGGAATAAAAAGGATGAAGCAAGAGATGTGTGTACAGATGGTGGCCTAGAGTGTATTATTAAGAACTTTACTCATAGGGTTATAAAAGTAGGAGCTCCCATGCCTTTTACCTAGACTTTTAGGAAGGGCTTTAAAAGGGATAACATTGCAAACAAGGGCAGAAGTCATAAAGAGGTGCAAAATAGAGGTGCAAAATAGAGCTGAGAACCTGAATACTATGGTAGTGGACATGACAGAAAATGTACAGATTCCAGAGATCTCTTTCTTCCATTTAAGAAAATGTGTTTATTTCACTGTTGTTGTTAACTGGGGTTGCAATAGCTAGCCTTAAAGATGGCTCCAATGATACTTGTCTCCTGGTGTTCATGGCCCCTTCTACACTGCATCAGGATTGGTCTGTGTGACCAAAAGAATGTAACAGAAGTGACGGTGTGTAACTCTTGAAGCTTGGCCATAAAATGCATTGCTGCTTTTGCTTTGTTCTCTTTCATCACTTCACCTCCAGTGGAAGTCAGCCACCACATCATGAAGACATTCATGCAGCCTGGGGAGCAGCCAGTCTATAAAGGAAGAGCCAATACCAACCAAGAGCCAACAGTAATGTGACAATTAGGCAAGTGAATCACCTTAGAAGCACAACTTCTAGCCCCATTCAGGCCTTTAGATGTCTACAACCCTGTCTGACTTCTTTTTAATTTTTTTTTTAATTTTCAATTTTTTCTTGTATTTTTAATTTTATTTAATTTTAATTTTAATTCCAATATAGTTAGCATACAGTGTTATATTAGTTTCTGGTATACAATATAATGATTTAACAACCTGGCTGACTTCTTGAATGACTTTATGAGACGCCCCAATCCAAATCACCCAACTAAGATCCTTCTGACCATTAAGCAACTGAATTCTGCCAACAGCCTAAAGGAGCCTGAAAGAAAACCCCAAGCTCAAGAAGCAGATGGCAGCCCTGGCTAAAAGTTTGATTTCAACCCTGTGAGTTACTGTGCTAAGAACTCAGCTACTACATGCTGAGGTGTCTGACCTACAGAACTGTAAGATAATTAAATGGGCATTGTTTTAACTTGCCAGATTTGTGTCATTTTTTTACAGAGCAACAGGAAACTAATGTATATGGTTTAGATGATAAGATCCCGAACTCTGACCTGATGCCATAATAGAATGAGACTTTGGGGGACCACAAAGGGGGCTGACTGTATTTTGCATGTGAGAGGGATGTAAGTCACAGAGGGCCTTTACTAGGAGCCAGCCTCCAAAATGACACCCAATGATCCTTGCCTCCTGGGATTCACTCTCTTGTCCCCTTCCACCACGAATAGGGCTGAAAGAGAACTAAAGCTTCCTGCCCACAGCCAGCACCAACGTGCCAGCCATGTGGGAAGTACATCTTCTAGCTCTAGTCAAGTCTTCAGATGAACTTGGTGTTGATAGATAACCTGATAGTAATATCACAAGAAATTCTGAGCTAGAACCACCCAGCTAAGCATTTCTTGAATTACTGACCTACAGAAACTCCGGGCTTTTCCATTGTTTTAAGCTACTAAGTTTTGTGCGTATGCAGCAATACTTAACTAATTAAGACGTGTATAGGATTTCTAAAGATCGAGATTCTATTAAGGCTAAAGTGAACAATCAGTTTACAACTGAAGAAAAAAAAGCATTTTGCGGTGGTAAATTTAGGGGAGGTTTCCAGACAAGCGCAGGCTAAACTTGCAGTCCTTGTTCTTACAGTTAATGGATTACATGTCACTGATTAAAAAAAAAAAAAAAAAAAAAAGAGAGAGAGAGAGAACTAAAGACAAAAGACCTTGACAACTGGATCAGATGAAAAGATTAGGAATTCTTCTATCTCCTGGCTGTTCTCCTTAACACCTTGCATTACCTTTAATACTCCCTTAACACCTTTCTTTGTTTTGTACAAAAAGGGCAGCAGAATAGAAGAAAAATCCTTCTGGACCAAACGATGACAATGTGGAAACATGCCTCTTGGACATAGTGGAAATCTGATGAGAAGGACTCCTTTGTCCTGGGGAACAGTGACAATATTCTAAAATGAGGAATTTAAATGCCACACAGGACTGCAACTTCAACTCACTGCTAATTTTTCACTGAATTTCAAGATAAATCTAATGTTTCAAAAATACTTAGATTGGAAATGTTGAAGCCATACTGAATACACAACTTGAGAATGAAAATAAACAAGTAAGTTTAAAAGGTAGTCTTAAAAGTAATTTGCTTTTAATCATAAAAATCATAAATACTTACTATAAAAATTTTGAAATAAAGAGTAAAGAATATAAAGAATATAAAATTTATCTATAACCCTCATACTTAAACATTCTTAACAGCCTTTTACACAAGTGTTATAAAATTGAAGTATTTCTGCCATTGAAATGTTGTATTTTTCATCTACATTAAACTAGCATTAATAAAGTAATTTCCATGTGCTATTAAAATTATTTTTAAGCTATATCTAACTGCTTCCTTTAATAGTTTAATCTACAAGAGTATGCTCGATGCTAAAATCTAGGAGGCAAGGCAGAAACAGGCAAAGACCTAGGGAGAAAAGTGTACTACGTTTCAATCTTCAAAAAAATGTATATTTAATGTATGCCTCTGTATTTTCAAAGATGATATGTTATACATACACTGTGTTCACCTTGTTCTTTTTTTTTGGTTAGCAAAATAGAGAATATGATTCGATAAAAATATTGTCTTATAACATGATTTAATGGGCTCATAGTATTTTATCATATGAACATAATTTACATATTTATGAAGAGTTTCCATTGTGGTAAATTTATCTTTTTGATGAAAATTTTGAACACTCATCTTTTCAAGTCTAGATTATTTCCTTAGGATAAATTCCCAAATGCATAGTTATTGGGTGAAAAAATTATAAATAAATTTAAAGTTTTGATATAGTCAAAAGGTTTCAATAAATACTAGAGCTATTTTATGTTGACCAAGAGTGAAAAGGGGACCCTTTCCTCCTCCACTGTGACATTACAGGTTATGAGCACTTCCTCATTGTTAAAACAATCTGATAAGTGAAAAATGGTATCCTTTACGTTTCTTTTGTGAGTAGTGAAGTGAATTTTTTCATGTATGCTAGGCACCAAACACAGCACTTCTACATGTCTCCATATTTAATCTTCAAAATGGATTTGTGGAATAGAAAATATACTATATCAAAGATGAGCAAAGTGGGACCTGGAGAGATCAGGGTGCTAGAGATTATAGCGACGAGTGCCTGACGAATTTGAACATGTATGTGAGTTGCTGAGATGTTGCAAATTCTTCCTCAGTGCATCTAGGAGGGCCTGAGATTCACCCTTCTAACCAGATCCCAGGTGATGCTGATGCTGATGGTCCACAGAGCCATACTCTGAGTAGCAAGAACAAAGATGACAACTGAGTGGTAGCACTTGATATATAGCTGGGTTTTTAGACACCTGTCTCTTTCCACTCTACCATGCTTCCTCTAGCTGTTGTAAGCGCACATGTGTCCTGCTAACCAGGTTCCAGCCCAAAACAAAGTTGGGTTTCTCAAAACCCACTTTTTTTTTTGCAGATTTTTTTAAAATAATTTTTTATTATGTTATGCTAGTCACCATACAGTATATCCTTAGTTTTTGATGTAATGTTCCATGATTCATTATTTGCGTATAACACCCAGTGCACCATGCAATATGTGCCCTCCTTAATACCCACCACTGGCCTATCCCAATCCCCGCCCTCCTTCCCTCTGAAGCCCTCAATTTGTTTCCCAGAGTCTACAGTCTCTCATTCAAAACCCACTTTTACTTACAAGGATGAACATAGTAGCAAACGAAGTCAAAAGAAATTTAAAAGATAAAAACCCAAACATGTATACTAGTTCCAGGTACACTTTCCAGGTATGTTTTCCAAGGGAATTTGTGAAGATCCTTCACTAAAATTACTTTTTACATAAGATGAGAAAATTATATTCTGAAGATAAACCTAAGGGCTAAAATATTGAGTTTATACTTCATAACCTACCTATTTGTTAAATAAGGAACATTCACAATTATTGCTAAGATCTATGCTTATTGCAGATATCTTTGATATGAGAACATTCTATAACTATAATCTTACATCCTTAATGTATTCTGAGGAGACAGGAAGAAGAAATTACTGCCATTCAAGAGGAGACTAACATTTTTTAACAGTAAATTTGGAAAGAAGGGCATTTGTTTCACACAAATACAACTTTTAGATTCACATAATTATGGTATCCACAAAAGGCTTAATTTGAACTTGACAACAATAATTATTTTAAACTATGCATCAAGTATTCTAGGCTATTGCCCTTTAATTGAACAAGAGTTCCATATGATTCAGGCAATTTTTCTTCTGGTTTGTTCACTAAAATATGACAACTGTAGGACATATTATAACTCACAACTAAAAGATCGAATGGGAATTATCTTCCCTAAAATAAGACCACAATCCAGTGATGGAATGTGATTGAACACAGAGCTCATAATTCTAGTTCAATACCACCATTTCTCAGTTATAAGAATTACAGCGTTTTCAGCTGAAAAGCAATCTTAGAGATCATTTTATTTACCCCTCCTCTTGACAGTGACTTTGCTGCTGCTTTTGTCAAAAGTGGAAAAGAATAAATGATATTTTTCTCTTGGCATTGGGATTCTACACACAGACATGGCTTTGCTATTCCAGCCTAATGAGCCATTCTAATGTTCATACTCATAATACAGATGAAGAGAAGACTGCCTACAAGAGATTATTTTAGTGGAGGAAAAATGAAGTCAGGATGAAATGTCACAGTAATGTGGAAAAAAGTGTATTTCTGTAGGAGCGTGTTTCTCTCATCAATGAGTGGGACAGTTAAATGCATAAATCTCCCATGAATCAATGGGAGAATAAATCTTGTAGTGATGAGTACATGAAAGATTTTCCTTTGAATAGTGGAGAATACACAGTCTTAGTAGCAGCAAGTAAGTTTGTAATTACGTTACTCTATTACTGATGTAGTACCTGCTCAATGCACTGAGACTTTTTCCTCTCATCACTGATTTTCGCATTTAATTTGCATAATGTGCCAAAGAAGAAAAATAATGGATCTGGCTGAAATTTCAACTGAAGTAAATCATGGAGAAAAATGCAGAAGTAGGCAACTCCCTAAAAATATATTACAATACAGGGTAAGTCAACATGAAGTCTCAAAATGTTCCTTCCCTAGTATCAGAATTGCTTTATTTCCAGACTTCTATAAGAAATCTTGAATGCTTAGTCCTGTTTTAAAAATATTCTTCAAAAAAAGTACATTTCAAAGAAAGCGAGCCCTGGTAAGATTTCTTTTTTCTACAACCCACCTACTTGGTAAAAAGCAGGAGTACTTCATTTTACATAATAGTTCCTTCCTTAGCATCACGGATTCAGAAATATGAAAAACTGGATGATGCTCAGCATTGTTCCCATCACATACAAGAGCTCTGGTTGCCTAGTCAGTCTCTTTGTCACCTGTCTGATTCTATTCTGGAATTCAGAACCAAGAAATGCCTGGCAAGGGTGCAGAGCAGTGATCAGCTGAGATTCAAGAGAAACTGGACTGCCTTGGATACGATTACTGAGGATGCAGACCCACACTCGTCCATGTTCCCTTGGTCTGTCTGGATTTACACATGCATGTGCCTAGAGCAGGGAACACCCAGACCCAGCCTGATAGGAAAAATGACAATTTGTTGTTACTGTAGCTGTCGTGCTTTCTGGGAAATTGCATTTGTCCTGAACTGGTTTGTCAGCGATTTACTGGGACTTTCCTAACTCCAGAGAAGTCATTCTTTATTCTGTTTTTAAAGATTCTAACTCCTAAAATACATCAAAGGCTGTTATATTTTCAAAATATATGAAAAAGAATACTTGAATTTTTCTTCAATTCAAACTTCATCGCTGAATATAACATGGGAGGGAGTATAAATAAATTATGACTTAAGCTACCAGGTTTATTTCCCTGATGGGCAAGTCTATTTCTGAATCAATTTTTATTTTTATGAACTATTGACTACTCCTTTAGAACTAGTAATATTTGGAAATATGGAACCCTTGAATTCATTTCTGAATGTGTTTGATGCACCAATAAATCCATCAGCCAGATACTGTTTCTATGACTCCAAAAACTTATGCTAAGGGGCATGGGTGGGGAAGATGTGTGAGCATCAAATGAGACCTCATTAACTAGATATCCAAAATATCAGATTTTTTTTTGAAAGATTTTATTTATTTATCTGAAAGAAATAGAGAGAGAGAACAAGTGGAGGGGAGAAGGGCAGAGGGAGAGGGAGAGAAGCAGACTCCCTGCTGAGCAGGGATCCTGACAAGACACTGATCCCAGGACCCTGAGATCATGACCTGAGCCGAAGGCAGATGCTTAACCTACTGAGCCACCCAGGCACCCCCCCCCAAAAATCTGAATTTGAGAATGATGAGAAAAGATGAGAAAGAAGAGAAAGAAAAAGAAAGAAAGAAAGAAAGAAAGAAAGAAAGAAAGAAAGAAAGAAAGAAAAGAAAGAAAAAGAAAGAAAGAAAGAAAGAAA
>NC_048220.1:39551745-39673281 GCF_002007445.2 Ailuropoda melanoleuca
GGGAGGGAGGGAGGGAGGGAGGGAGGAGAAAGAGGAAAGGTTGGCTTCACAAAATGGGTACATTTCATGGACAGACAGAAATCTGAGAGATCAATGCTGAGCTTATATACTTGTGAAGCTGCTGAGACTGACCTTGGCATTCCTTCTTGATGTTCTCATAGTTGAACTCTGAACTGTGGTGGGCTGTTTAAAGCAAAGGCACTGAAAACCCTAGAATCTCCTTCTGCCCCACTTCCTGTCCCACCTCTCTTTTGGACCCAATTCCTCACTCCTTGTTTCCATATTCTTTGTCATGTAACTTTGCTTAACACCACCACCAAGAGTGAGAGAACCCACCCCTAACTTTGCCCTGCCACAGGATATTGGTAACTGTAAGTTAAGAACTTTGAAAGAATGGGGCGCCTGGGTGGCACAGAGGTTAAGCATCTGCCTTCAGCTCAGGGCGTGATCCAGTCATCATGGGATCCAGCCCCACATCAGGCTCCTCTGCTATGAGCCTGCCTCTTCCTCTCCCACTCCCCCTGCTTGTGTTCCCTCTCTCGCTGGCTGTCTCTATCTCTGTCGAATAAATAAATAAAATCTTTAAAAAAAAAGAACTTTGGAATTTTTAACCCTAAACCTCCACCCCCCAGATTCTCTAGAGAGGGGAAAGGGACTACAAATAGGAGAAGAATTCTCCCAGGCAAGTCCATGGCTCCAGGAGGAAGGTAAGAGAGAGAAAAATGGAATAGAGCCACTCCCAGCCTGTCTTTGCAGTTGAGTCTACCTAATACTCACAGAACTATCCACAAGTTCAACATAGATCAACTGAATACCACTTGATTCTCAGACTGGTCAGAAATAATAAATAATTGTTGTTTCAAGCCACAATAATAGCTACCTTATATATTCTCTTGGTCCTATAATGGGGTAAATCTAACAAAATTAGTTTCTCTATGGGTATCGGTCTCAGGGGAGCTCATAGTTCTCTGCCAACTACTCAGCTGGGTGAAAAATGAGAAGAAAGAGTGAGCTTTTTTAAACTAAGCTCTATGCCCAATGTGGGGCTTGAACTCATGAACCAAGATCAAGAGTCACATGTTCTAGCAACTGGGCCCAGCAGGCGCCCCAGAAGAAAGGGCGATTTTTTTTTACAAGGGTCTTGCTGAAAGACTACTTACTATATGCTGGTTGTTACTAAATGAAGGCTCAGCATGAACATTATGCAAGTACTAAAACAATACTGAAATTATGCTTTGATGATAGGCAATAATTGCTACAAATTCGTTAGTGTTGCTATCTGTCAAGGTAACTGAAAGTATGTTTCTTTGAATTTATAGCTGTTATAATCTTTAGTAAGTGCTTGTCTTTCCCAAACAGGTAAGAAGTACACATCTTTCATTTCCTGGGGAGAACCAATTCAAGCAAAATTTCAGGCTCATACATGACAAACAAAAACCTATTTGCCAGTAATTGCCACTGAGATATTTTTATAAAGACATGAGAGGTACCTCTCATTTTCTCAGCCTTGCCTTTTCTGCTTCCCAAAGGACAGTTGTATGTTTGATGTCAAAGTAGACAGTGCACGAATAAAGAGGAGACAATTTCTAATGGATGAATTACAACCATTCATATTACTTCTACAATTTCCAACCCCTTCTGTCTGACAAGTCCTCAGACAGAAATCCCTGTTGAGAGGAGTTCAAAAGTAATTCCAAGTACTTCAAATGATAGCAGGTGTTCTTACTTTAGCAACTCTCCATAAAGGAAAACAACAACAACAACAACAACACTAAGAATATAAGTAGCTTATCTTTAACAAGCAAAATTATTCTCTAATTTTTTTTAAAGCATGTCATATGATTTTCTGGGGAAAACTTCAAATATAAATATAGATGATAAATGACCAAAGTTCTAACCAAATTTCCTAAAAATGAACTGAAATTGACATCTTCAGTGTGTGCTAAAAGAAAATGAATTTGTGCTACCACTGCTGGATAATAAAATGGTGTGATTCACCATACCTTCGTAAGATTCCACCCAAGTGAGGTACTCATGGAGAGAGTACTCAGAATCCAAGGTGACCAAGGAGGATGAGGTCATTGAGTATGGATGTAAGGCTTGTCGGGTTGGATGTGGGTTCCTAGAAGACTTCAACATGGATGAAGTTTTAGGTGTGATCAAATTTACAAGTGGGTCCTCTAAATGTATGATGACCACTGCTAAAGATGGGCATGCAGGGACTATAATTGAAAGAGGCTCACAGAATCCTGAGCCCAACAGCATTTGGGAAGGACGTCCAGTTAGACAGGTTGAACTGGGGCTTACTGAGTCATGAGTTGCTCCAAAATAATAGGCATAATGAAAGTAAGAAAAGTAAAGGAAAAACCAGTGAGAGTTAGAGATGGTTTATATGGACCTGTAGAATAAGATGGGGGCCTGTGATGTTCCTAGTGATTTGGGGATAATGGGTCACATTTCCAAAATAATAAAAAATGCCCTGATGGCTTTTTATTGTGAGAACAAAAAATCTGTGGAGAGGATGCATTAATGAGGATGAGCTTGGGACCCATGGAGTGGGATATTTTGAAACAGATAGATACACAAACTTGAAAACTGGAGATACTGAAATAACTCACTTACTGATTTGTCTTCATGCTAATGATGAAATGAGATTTAGTTAATAGGACTTCCTTAGAAATTCTACAGTGAGGTAGGCAATCTTCATCTTGTTCCATGAACATACACGGCACTAAGGGTTATTTTTTACTACACATGTAATATAATAAGGAATGATTATTTTACTTACTGAAGTTAATAGATCCTATTGCAGTAATAATTAATAATTAGTGACATTTGTGCTAATTTCTGAACAGAGCATTCTCACGAATCACTTTTAAAGTATACAATTGTATAATAAAAATAGGTTAAATTCTAAAAGACCACATTGTAACCAAAAACTAAAAATTAAACCTGAGAATCACATTTGATTTGTTTTTAGTAACAAAGTAACCATAAACAAAACTCTGAGTCCTCTAAAGAATCCAAACTGCAATATTCTTTTTTATTCTAAATTTATTTTAAATTCAAACATAAAGCTATACTTCATTTAGCAACACTTTCAATGGAAATTTGGGGATCAAGAAGCCCAATTCATTTTTTTTTTAACCCTGGCATCAAGTTACCAAGTTACCTATTTTTTTTTTTTAACATAGCCTTAAGTAGCCTTGGCTGAAAGAGTTTCCAAACCAGTTTCTTAGCCAGTTAATAGATAAAAATGCTGAAATGGTAAGTAGACTTATAATTCTCAGTAAGGTGACTGAATCTCCCACATTCTCCAATGTAGTTCAATTCACTACATTAACTCAGGCAGCCATTCAAACCAGTAGGAAAGTAATCAATTTGAGTGGCTCTTCTGAGTGACAGCAGAGAGAAAAACAGAGGGGAGGAGTAATTAAAAGTTTCATTTTTCACAAAATCTGCATTCTTGTTCTTTGGCTAATGTTCTTCCTTGTCTCAGCTCTCATCTCATCGCGTTGGGCACTAACCTTGCCCTGTGAAGAGGCATGAACCTCACCCTATAGCAAAGCACTGTTCTTGCATCTCTGCATAGTGGTTCCCTGGAGAAGATCCTTCTTAAAAAAATGAACATTCTCAAACTTAGGAATTGATAACTGTGGGTGTGGGGCTCTGAATCTGTAGTTTAAAAATATCTGTTCAAGTTTGGCGAAAACAAAGCTGTTCTCCTGCCAATCAGGGGTTTACAAGAAGTAAGAAACCACCTGGCAAAGGCCTGACTAGAACCAGCCTTGGACAAAATTGTAAAGTAGTCCAAACTTAGAATCTCTCTCTCTCTCAGTTCATCCTTGAGTCCACTTAGCAAAGCTTGTTTGACCTGTTGTGATCCGGGCAGCCCAGTGCTTGTGGCCCCTCTTCTCACTGCCCAGAAGACCTCTCAACCCTATAAGCAGCTGAGCATCCCTGAATGTGATCCCCACATTCCGGAATGCAGTCCCCACCTGGTCATGCTTTGTCTCCCTGGACGTTTCTAAGACTTTATGTCCTTAAGCCATCAAAATCATTTCTGTCTTGTTGCTTTACTTCAGGGCTCTATTCAATAACAGTAGCTTTTGACCATCTAACTCATTTTAACTTATGAATGTGTTCATTAAGTTTTAATAACATTTAAAATTTTTACACAAAAGTAACACCTGCTTAGAACAGAATAATTTGAAAACTCAGAAAAAATAAAGGAAAAAGTCATACATAATCTGACTAGTAGTGAGCATTCTCACCTTAGTCTGACTGCTAAAATATGTATAGTAAATATTCATATGTTTTGTCTGTGTCTGTGTGTGTGTCTGTGTCTACAGTATACTGTGTTGGCTTAGCCCCCACCTCTGAAGCCAGACTGGCTGAGTTTGAATCCTGGTTCTCTCACCTTGGGCAAAGTACTTAATCTCTCTATACCTCGGTCTCCACATCGGTGGGGTGGGAACACTAATGAGACCATCCTTGTGGGGTAGATTGGAACACAGATGTGGGTGCTCTTAGCCACAGTATGTGCTGTGGTTAGGAGCATGTGCTCTCCAGTCCACTACCTGGATTTGAATCTCAGTTCGAGATTTAATACCATGGAAGAGCTTCTTAACATCTCTGTGCCTCAGTTTCCTTATCTGTAACATATGGAACTTATGGGTAAAATAAATAAACAGATAAAAGGTCAAATAATAAGCTGTTTTACAGCTTCTATATTGCTGGAACTAAAGAAGGCAAAAGGGAAAATTACAAACTATAGTCATTTTAGGTAAATATGGCATTTCTGTTCTTGGGATCCATGCTTTCCTACACTAAGAACAACTTCCATACCACTGTTTTACTTAGAGAAAAATTTAAAAGTCTATTTGTTCTAGGGAGAGAGACACTAAATTCTTCTCAGATCCTCAAAGATACCCATGACCTAAGCAATGCTAAAAACTACTGTGGCACTAGATGCTCTTCCAGCTGCAACATTCAGGAATTTTCAGTTTTATGTTACCTATTTTCAGAATCCACTCTCTGTTTTAATTTTTCTGCCAGAATGACATCAAACAAACTCCAAATTCATGTTTCTACTACTAAATTCCATGAGATATTGTATTTGGTCACATGCTCACAAATGGACTGTCAGAGTTTAGAAAGATAATCCCAGAAGTGTATTTTCTTTATCAAAGTCAAATATAATATTGGCCTGCCACTTCTATATCTGAATAATACTGTATCATTTTGTTTTATTAATATGTTGCTGTTTTTCCTAATTTAAGCCTAAAACAATATTTTTAAAGAAAAATTTTTATGTGTTCGCTATAGAAAATATTCCTATGGGCTTCAAGGTTTATAAATCATTACACCCAACACCACTGAATAGAGCAACTTTTAACTAAGGAGTCAACTGTCTTTTGGCTTCATTTTGGTAAGAATAAACTTGCCTCTATCAAGGCACTGAAACAACAATTGGACTAATTTTGTTGTTGTTGTTGTAGGCATTATGTTACTTTTGCAAAATTGGTTTTTTTTTTTCCCATCATTGATCCGAATTTGTCCTCTATGTATGCATCTTATCTTGGTACCCTTCTCTATCTACTGACCTGAACTCTGATTGGGAACTATAACAGATGTTAAGTGTCTTTGACGTAGCAGAGCGCCTAATTTTTTAGCCTGGGATTCATTTTCTCCCCCAAATAACATGTTTGTTAGAGTGTCAGCATTATGACCAGAAGAGGCCTTTTGCCAGTCCTCAAAAATCTACATTGTTTTAAAAATATCCCTTCATGCCATTGAGGAAATCCAAAAGAACTTCAAGGATGGAAGGAATGATGCAGTTTCAAAACCTCAAATGGCTCCCTGCAAGGGTGAGTCACTGAGCAGTGCTACTCGTGCAGCATTCATGGGAAGAGCGCACCGTGCAGCAACGTTCTTTTGAACTGGCAGGGAGCAGAAAGTAACCAAAATATCCTCCTCTTGGAGGCTCTTCAGAAAAGGATTTGCTTTCTGTTCAATAGCCTCGTGGCTCAAGCAGGGCATTCACAGGCTTCAGTGGAACATGCACACTGACACTCTCCTCAGATGTCTTGGATGAAGCCTATGAAGTCCACAGAATGCTTAGCAATGGACAGCTGCGCATCTGAAACCTTCCAGAATTAAAAGCTTTAATCGGACCTGGTAGAATCTTTAATATTTTCAAATACCCACACAAGTCCAAAAATAGGACTTTTGCAAGTGAAATTGTAAAATGCGTAGGCTATTTTTTTCTTTTCTTTGGCTATAACCTGAATGTGAAAGAGACTTCCTGTGACTTGATTCTGACAAATGCTTTTAAACACCTGTTTGATCAATCAACACTTTGAAGTGGTACGTTTCTAAAAATAAACTCTACTTCCTTTTTCACTTGCCCTCCTATGCTCTCACCAACGATTATTCAGTGTTGGCTAATGATTAATTGTGATGAAAGAAACATTTGTGCCTTGTAAACAGCTGTGCATATGTACAGAATGCGTGCCATATGTTTATGAATGCCTACAGAAGCTTGCCCTTTGGGCTTGAATGTGGTATTTCCGGTGGTGTTATTTCCTGCGTAGCTCTATAGGAATAACAATTCCAACAGACTGGCAGTCCTTTTTTCCCTCAGATGCCTGTAGAGCATGCCCTTTGAGTAGTAAGGATTACAGCCACACCCTGCAGGGCCTGCTCCTTTGTAAGACAGAAAGATGTGGGGCTACAGTAAGGATTTGATGGCACAGGGTGACACCTGACCTCACTCCCACTAGGTTCTCCAATTGACCCTACTCAGAGCTGAGCAGGATGCTAACAGGCTGCATCAGAGGACTGTGGTGCCCAGCACAGCAGCAAACATTGGCTCTGAGTGGCCTGGGAGTTAGCAAGTCCCACTCCAGGTCACCTAACACTCTCTCTCTAGGATAGGCTCAGTAAGGAATAATAACTACCTTGTAATCAGGAAGAGGCTTTTTTTTATATTAATTTTTATTTTATTTTATTTTATTATTATATTATGTTAGTCACCATACAGTACATCGCCATTCCGATGCAAAGGTTGATGCTTCATTAGTTGCGTATAACACCCAGTGCACCATGCAATACGTGCCCTCCTTACTACCCATCACCAGTCTATCCCATTCCCCCACCCCCATCCCCTCTGAAGTCTTCAGTTTGCTTCTCATAGTCCATAGTCTCTCATGTTTCATTCCCCCTTCTGATTACCCCCCTTTTCTTTATCCCTTTCTTCCCCTACCGATCATCCTAGTTCTTATGTTCCATAGATGAGAGAAATCATATGATAATTGTCTTTCTCTGCTTGACTTATTTCACTTAGCATTATCTCCTCCAGTGCCGTCCATGTTGCAGCAAATGTTGAGAACTCGTTCTTTCTGATAGCTGAGTAATATTCCATTGTATATATGGACCACAGCTTCTTAATCCAGTCATCTGTTGAAGGGCATCTCGGCTCCAGGAAGAGGCTTTCTATGAAAGAGCCCTATATTTTTTACATGGCTTCCTGAAGGCAAATTTGTAAGATATATTCAAAACGAAGATAAATGCTTGATGCCCAAACTAGGTGGCCTTTATAATTTAAGGGTGTAATTTATGTGCAAAACACTTTTTTAGAATTCTTCAGAAAATAAAACATAAAAGGAAGCTGAATTTAACTAACTAGAAGATGTTGGGTTGCTTTTTTTTTTTAAACTACCTTTAAATTATTTATAAATGACAAATGCATTTTGATGATTCTTCTATGTGGTGTAAATAATCACAATAATTTAAAGTTTCTAAATGCAATTAAAATTCCTTTAAACTACCTTTAAATTATTTATAAATGACAAATGTATTTTGATGATTCTTCTATGTGGTGTAAATAATCACAATAATTTAAAGTTTCTAAATGCAATTAAAATTCCTAAGTAAGCTCAAATCTATGAACGGAAAGGCAGAGGTGCCACTGGTTTCTTCATGCAGTTTACTCAGGCCCGTGCTGCAGGCTCTTGTGGAGCCAGGAATAAACCTTCCCCCACACCCAGCAGTTAAACGTCAAATTCAAGAGAAATGTTACAACAACAATCTGACTAAATGTTACCACAAATTGCTCTTTATTTTGATACAGGGTGAATATATTACATCTAAATCATCAGGTCTTTATATTCATAAATGAATTTACTAATTTGACTTTTTTATATCTGATTTCAGATGGTGGCCACTTACTACAGTAACAATGACGATTAACTATTATTTACTGAGTGCTGATTTATGCATGGTATTTCATGTGCATTATCTGCTTTAATCCTCTAATTGCAAGGTAAATTTTGCTATTATCACAGAGGAGGAAACTGAGAATTAGAGAAACAAAGACACACTAAAATCATTTAACTAGTAAGCGTGTGGTGTAGAAAATCCAGTAAGTCATTAGGACATATGACTGCTGAACATAAAGGCACTTGGCCTCTAGCACTGTTAGGTCACTTGGATTCCTTTAAGTCCTTTTTATGCTCTGACATACTATAAAATGTAATTTACTAGTAATTTACTGTGGAGAGCAAGTTTACAAGTAAGAAAGGATACTAAATCAACAACTCTACTTTCCATCTTCACTATCTTCCTGATCATTTGTTCCATTTGTTTAGAGCAGTTGAGAGTTAAGCAATGACGGTTCACTGTATTTTGCCAGAAAACCATTCTAAAAATTTGCAGCAGGCAGGACTCATATTTATTACTTTTTTTGTTTGTTTACTGAAAATCTTATTATCTGAATTCTCCCTGATTATACTTTAACATTTCACCAGCACCTTGTGTTATCCAAAGCAACATATTCATGTTGGTGCTAAGGCATAATTGTTGAATCTCAAAACTGCACTCTAGTAAAAGGAATAATGGTGTTGCCATCACAGATGAGAAATGCTTTTTCTTATTTATTCCAAATTCTAAAAATGTCTTGGGATAAACAGAACCAGGGGATAAATTGCTTACTCCATCACAGATAAAACCCACAATAAAAGAGGTGTCAAACATTTATGTAAATTTACATATGAAAATACAGCAAAGCTCTAGTATCAGTAATATCTCTAAAACATAAATAGCCATTCCTTCTTTTGAAACTCTTTTCTTGATTTTGAGAAGTCTCTGGAGCACAGATGACAGACAAAACTGAAATTGTCACGATCTGCTTAATCAAGTGTCTCTTCAACAGTGTCCATAGGGAGTACACAATGTCTAATGAGGTTTTAGGATGATTTGTTAGACTAAAGTTTCCATCAGACACAGAGTTCTTCATTAATTATGATTCACCCCTAGAGACTGAGCAGTATTTCCCTATCTTTAAAAAAAATCCTCCTAAGTACATATGAATTAATATTAAGTCGAAAGGAAAAACTGTCTCCACTCCTTGAAGACAATTTGCAAACTAAAATCAAACTAGATGACACAGGTCACCTACATCTGGAATCCTAAGGACTCTTCTGCTTTCAGAGGGTCAGAAAGGAAGCTGACTTAATTGACGCGTGAAGAGAGAGAAGGGTCTGAGGTGAGGATTATGAGTTGAGACGCTTGAACCTGGGGAAGGTCTTCAAGAGTGCACTGCTGTGACCTGGCAATGGTTCAAAGATGTTGTATGTGAAATGAGTATACATTTTTGAAAACTAATAGGCTTCACTGAAAAAGAAAAGTCCATACTGTTCTATTTTCCTTCAACTAAAAAAAAATCAACTTCATAAAATGAAAAAGAAAAATTAAAATTATAATTAAGTACTATTTTTCACTTATCTAATTGACAAATAAATATTAAAACTTTTATAGTGTGCTGTATGATAAAATAAAATGAAAATGAGGAAAAATAGTCATGGGAGGGCAAATTTGGTAGCTTTCTTGGAGTATAATTTTTTTTAAAGATTTTATTTATTTATTTGTCAGAGAGAGAGAGAGCACAAGCAGGGGGAGTGGCAGGCAGAGCAGGCAGAGGGAGAAGCAGGCTTCCTGCTTAGCAAGGAGCCTGATGTGGGACTCCACCCCAGTACCCTGGAATCATGACCTGATCCGAAGGCAGACACTTAACCAACTGAACCACCCAGATGCCTCTTTTGGAGTATAATTTAGATGATACTTATCAATCTTAAAAATATATGATTCCTTTGACTTAGAAATTCTATCACCAAATAATAATTTTATAGATATATTTACTTTATATACACAAGTAATTAAGTAAAAGAATAGTCATTGGAACACTGGGTAGTGGCAAAAAATGGGAACAACCTGAACATCCACCACCAGGAGACTGAATAAATCAATTTTATCTCATCCACACAATACACTATATAACTGTTCAAAGTAATATGGTAGAATCTAATGTCACTCATACGTGGAGTTTAAGAAAAAAAAATGAGCAAAGGAAAGAAAAAAAGAGAGATAGAGAAACCAAGAAACAGACTCTTAACTACAGAGAACAAAATGATGGTTACCAGAGCAGAGGTTGGGGTGGAGGATGGGTAAAATAGGTGATGGAGATTAAGGAGTGCACTTACTATGATGGGTAAAATAGGTGATGGAGATTAAGGAGTACACTTACTATGATGAAAAAAAAATTTTTTTAAATGAAATGAAACAAATAAAATGTAATGTAGATCAACACGCACTGTTAGGAATCAAACTCCTTACTATACCATTAAGGGAAATAAGCAAGAAATAAAATAGGGCCTATTAGATCCTAGCATTTAGGTCAACACATCAAAGTTCTCCATCAGGAAATGTATGAATAGAAGTTGGTACCTGGAAAGGGAATTGGAGCCCTAAGAGACTAAGCAGGGAAAGTGATTTATTGTTTGTGAATCTTTCATTTATTTTTTATTTTTTTAAAGATTTTATTTATTTATTTGACAGAGAGATAGCCAGCGAGAGAGGGAACACAGCAGGGGAGTGGGAGAGGAAGAAGCAGGCTCCCGGTGGAGAAGCCCGACATGGGACTCGATCCCAGAATGCTGGGATCACGCCCTGGGCCGAAGGCAGACGCTTAATGACTGTGCTACCCAGGCGCCCCGTGAATCTCTTTTAATACACTATTTATGTGCTTGTATTACTTGTTTAAACAGATTAATCAATCTTTTAGAAGGCTTTGAAAGGAAAACCTATCTAAAAGTAGGTTGCAAAGTTAGGTGAATATGGGTACACTGTGTCATTTCGATGGCTCATAGAAGTGGTCCTCAAACCTCTTGGTCTCAGGATCTTTCCACAGTCTTTAAAAATTATTGAAGACACCAAGACTTTTTATGTGAAATATTTACCATATTAAAGCTTCAAACAGATATTTTATTTATTAGTTCATTTTCAAAAATATAATTAACATATTTTTATGAAAAATAATTGTTTTCAAAAAAATTATTGAGAAGAGTGATGTTTTCCATCTTTGCAATGTCTAGCTTAATAGAAGATAGCTGGATTTTTATATTTGCTCTTGTGTTGTGACACAACCTAAGTCAGTACTGGGTAGCTTCTGGAGAACACTCCATGGAGAAAATGTAGAGAGAAAAGGACAAATGACATGTTGGTATTATTACGAAGAAATTTATAGTCTCATTGAATTCCTAAAAGAACCCTGAGGACCATGTCTTGAGATCCACCAGTCACAATAAAAATAGAACATTACGCCTGACTTGCCATGATAGAAAAAAAAAATCACTTTCATTAGTAGCAGTGCACTTTCCAGAACCATCTAACTCCATAAGTAATATTTGCCTGTCCAAACACAGGTTCATGAAACTCAGAGAAGACAACAGTACTTGATAAAAACAATTTTCCAGGAGCAACAGCTTACCAAATGCAGCTTTCCAATGGAGTAATCCTAGCAAATTATTCTCCTTTGTGCAACATAGTTTCCAACACTGGCCAAACAAGATTACCCTTTTGGAAATAAAAATCTAGTTCCACCATGTTAATATTTTAATTTAAGAACTGGTGAACCATTTCCCCATTCTCCCTAAAATCATTGTCTTCACACGACTCAATCTCTATAGAATGGGAACTGTAGCATCTAAGGGAGAAGCCAGTAATGGGTTAATATAAGTTGTAATTAATGTGGCATTAAATAACAGTAATTTACCCTTCAGCTAATTTTTTATTCAATGTGCATTATGCTCATTTACTATGCTCTGGTGATACAGCAGTGAGCAAAATAAGCCTGCAACTCATCTTCGTGGAATTGACAGTCTGGCTGATAGGCATTAATCACAAAGTCTCATAAATTACATTGATGAAAGAGAACTAAAGTAAGCTCTGAGAGCATGTTAGAGGGCTTGCTACCTGCCAAGGTTTGGGGAATCAGGAACATGTTCTCAGAAGAAGAAATTTCATCTGAGAGCTGAAGAAGTTTAAGTGTTAACAGGCACTGAGGGTGGGGCTTGGAGGGGTTCTTCCATGCAGAGGAAACAAAATGCACAAAGATCCTGAAGTAGGAGGCAGTGTGGAAAGTCCCAGGTACTGCAGTTAGGTCTCTGTGGTCGAATCACAAAAGCAATGTCAAGAGTGACATAAGATGGAGCTGACAAAATGCGCAGGGAAGCAGGTTCATGCAGATTCTTGAATGCCATAGTAAGGATTTTGGTATTTAGACGGAGAGCAACAAGGAGCTCCGTTGAAGGGTATCAGAGAAACCTGTCAGAATTTTACTGGTATTTTAGTAAGGCAAAGTAGAGGTGGCCTTGTATCCAGCCTAATGATTAGTTTCCTTCTAATTTCCAGTGGAGAGTGAACCTTATCATCCGCTTATTTGAGGTTCAAAGAATACTCCCTGATCTCAATCAACAATGTGTGATATAACAAACATTTTAAGTCTTCCCAGATAGCATTACTTGAAATTTTCTTCCCAATTGCTATGAAAAGCTTCAGAGAGAAATGTATTTTCAGGATGATTATCTAAGAAACATGTTAAATTTTTTTCAACCCTCTGATTCTGAGTTTTATCCAAAAATCAGTTATTAACCAGAACTGTCCCTACTGAGACCACACTAGTCTAGCATTTGAATCACCTACCCTGACTTCAACGTCAATGTTCCATCCTCCTAATGAGGGCTGCTATAAGAAAATATTCTATGATAGTTATAGCTCTATCTGTTCCCAACATGGTATCATGACAAGTCTATTATGTTATCAAGAGTTTTCTATGAAGTCCCATATGAAAAACATTGTTAGAATTTAATACCTAAAGACACACTGTTTTCCCTAAGGAATTGATATTTGTATATATATTTTTTGCATTAATGAGAACAAATTAAATTTCGACATTGGCCCAACTGTGACTGCCAGAGTTAAGGTCAATGGCATTAATTATGATGACTCTTGTGCTTTTCTTCTTTGCTTGCTTCCAATTATACTTGCTTATATTACACCAACCTAAAATCTATCTTGTGAACAATCTCTAATCCTTTTAGCAAACCTATGTCTTTAGTTCCAAGAAGTTCACCCAATATATTGAAGGAACCTCAAAATACAAGTTCAGTGTGACCATTTCATTACAGACCCCATTTCTTTTCACTTTGCTGGATTAGGTAGAACAAAAAAGGGCTACTATCTGTGTCACCGTCAGAATAACTGCATATAACATTAAATAAAGAATAGTAAAACATGCTTAAGAAGACACTATGTATTTACCTAAATGATAGAGTTTCCATTATAAAAATCAGACTGGTGGCATCAAACATATGGGCCATGGCCTCACTGCAAACTGCTGAAGCTCGTTCTGGATCACTAATGATTTGCTAAAGGCTCACTCACCACCGCTGCCAAGATAGGAAAAGCATACTGAAACGTAACCTCAGAGTCAAATTGAATGCTTTCTCGTCTAAGAAAGGTGAAGCCAGGACAATACACCAGAGGAAAGATCTAACAATGGGAGTAGAAGACCCTGAGAACCTTCAGGGGAAAAAATCCCAAATAAGGTGAGAGGTATGCAGCTGCCACCTGTTTTTGGACACTTGTACCTTACCTCTGCACAGAAACACATGCTCTCACATACTTCATAAACAGAGAACATGATTCTGGAGACAAAATTCCAAGATAGTCCCCAATGACCCATGCCCCTGAACTGTTCTCTTTCCTTGAGAATGACCAAAGTTTGTAACTTGCTTTTAATTAGTGAAAACAGGTATGGCAAAGGTGGAGGACTTTTCAGAAGTAATTAAGGTCTTTAATTAGTTGACTTTACCTCATTCCAAAAAGAGATTTTCCAGGGCGGGACTATCCTAAGCAGGTAAACCCTTCAAATGAAGGCTTAGAAATCAGACATTCTTTCTCTTGCTGGCCTAGAAGAAGCAAGGTTTCATGAATTTTACAACTCTAAGGAAATAAATTGCTGCTGGTGGCAAAAACTACATGGGTCTAGAAGGGGAGCCTAAACCTCTGATGAGATTCCAGCCCTGGCTAACACCTTGACTGAAGCCTTTTGAGACCCTGAGCAGTGGACCCAACAAAGCCAAGTCCAGCCTCCTGGCCACAGAAACTGTGAGATAGTAAATGTGTGCTAAGATGGTAAATTTGTGGTATTTTTTTAAATGCTGCAATAGAAAACTAATAAAGTGATGTAAAGGTACAATGCTGAAAGCATATATGTTGTTTAATTAGTGCAATTTCAGTATCTGAATATAATCGGAGGAAAACTGCATAAGTATTCACAAACGCACATGCACCTATGTGTATACATAAATACCCACTCAAATTTTTCATCAAGGGAGAAAAACCAAGCATGCTTTTCTTGCCTTCATCCCCAAATTTGCTCCACCCTTTGTCCTACATATCTTAAAGGAAAATACATTCATTTAATACACAACTGGAAGCCTCAGAATCATCATGGACTAGTCACTGTCCCAGATCCCTTCTAAAATACAATTACCAAATACTACCATATCCTATTCACAATTTTCATGACAGTCTTTAACTCGATCTGTCATGCTACTCATGAGCTCTTCCATGGAATAAACAAGCCTTTACTGATCTTCCAGTCCATGATTTCTTCACCACTCCCCCAAAGCCCACAGTCCCTTACAATCGTAGGTGTTCTTCACAGAGCAGTCAATGGGAAGGAAGTGACTACAAGGTGATGGAGGAGGAAGGCAAGAGATGAGACACCGGATGTGCGCAGGAGATTATGGATACGTTTATAGGCCTTGTTACAATCTGAACATTATCCTTAAATCAATGAGAAACAGTTGAAGGATTTACAAGAGAAGAGTGATTAAAAAAAAAAAGAAGAAGAAGAAGGAAGCAGCTCAGCATAGTCTTCCCTTACAGGAAATCATTCTTAATTTGGAAATGAAAGTTCTAGCATGAATCAGCAACTTTTTTGAGAGGAAAAGCTGTTTATTAACTCCGTGACCTTGGATAAGTTAGTTAAAAATCATTATTTTTGGCAAAAAGAATTTAGAAGCTGAAATTACTGTAAGTGCCTGGCATAGTTCAATAAAACTGAGTTCTGGTTCCTTCTCCTCCCATTTGCTCAATGGTAAGACGTGAAACAGTATTCATTCTGCCCATTAATACTGAATTAAAGCTTATTGAGAGAGTTTGATCTCAAGAAGTGGGGACATCTAAATGGCTGACAAAGTTAACATCTAACTAGCAGTCTGTAAACAAAGTTAGGAAAAAGGAAGACCAAAAGTTGTCAATAGGAAATATTTTTATATTTGGACAATTAGTACATTATCAGCAGAAATAACTTCTGCTGACTGATATGACATGACATAAAATCTAGGTCCCCTCAGTGAAAATGCAGGGATTTTTCATATGTCACCTCTATTTCCACAGCTCTAGGTTACAAAAACAAAACAAAACAAAAACACTTAAAAGACTGTGTCTGCCATCCTGAAATATTCTTGAGAACAAAGCAGCCATGCCTATCCAGCTACTCTGCATATGATTACCAAAGGTATGTTTCTGGGGCTGAAACACTAAACTTCCTCCCCTCCTTCATTTCTTATCTCTTTCCATGCCTGCAGATCATATATTCTTCAGGAAAAAACATACTACATGGACCCAAATCATAAAAAAAAAAAAAGTCTCAGTCCAATTCTCTAGTTTTATGGTTTAGAAGGAAAACTTCGGAGAATTTAAAAAGAGAGCAAGAAAACATTTTTCTCATTCTCTATACTCAGATGACACAGATTTTTAAAGGATGACACAATCAAGAGGATGACTGGGCAGATCGTGAAGCAATCTGGTGGTCACATGGGAACAGTCTTTTTTAAGGCCACACTCACATATTTGGGATATGGCTGTTGGAGCTATGTAGAAAAGTGTCAGAGCTACTAACTGCACAGCTCACCAGATGCAGGAGTGGGATCTGCCACTCCAACTATGCTGAAGCCTGGATTGAGTCAACAATCTAGAAAGAGAAAATAGGA
Source organism: Ailuropoda melanoleuca (assembly GCF_002007445.2). Classification (NCBI taxonomy): domain Eukaryota; kingdom Metazoa; phylum Chordata; class Mammalia; order Carnivora; family Ursidae; genus Ailuropoda; species Ailuropoda melanoleuca. The sequence continues at coordinate 39,568,149 of NC_048220.1, forward strand.
AGAGGGTTCTCTTTTCCGTGGCCTAAAAGGGCATGAAATTCTCTTATGTTAAACCTTGTGAAAGTGGCAATACGTGACAACTTTTACCAATAAAGATGGTTCAACCTTACCAAGAATAAAAGGTAAAAATTAGCTTTAAAACACACACACACACACACACACACACACGTTTCTTTGAACAAACACATCTATTCCCATTGCTCTACAGGAAATCGTACTGCATCACTTCCTTTCCAACACCTTAAAGAACAATTGAATTAAAAAGACTGGAGAAAGTGAATAGGCACCAGAAGGGAACCTCAGCTGCCAAAAATGTGTTCTTTGCTGCAGAGACAATCTTCATGTAACATGATTGGGAAGACTGTGGATAATAGACTTACAACCCAAGAGTGCTAATATTTATGGAAGAAATAGACCCAACTGTTTCTTTTCTTTTTCTACTGGTTATTTCTTACTCATTTTTAAAAGTAAAAGTATTTGGAAAATCCAAAGTAATATCGTATTTAAAAAATAACCAGCACTACTACTCTCTTTTTTCACACACAACAAAAGTGATACCAGGATCGGGTTCTTGTCCTGACTATGCCAGCTTTCATGGTTTATCTCCCTTGCCTTCAATTATTCCCAGGACTTTCCAACCTGACTCGGCAGCCCCTCCTCCCTTTCTCATAGAGACAGAACTAATGTAAAGCAAACAGCACATTTACCTGACAGGGAAGTGCATAAATTTCAACTTTAATTTTTCTAACCTGAAGGTATGATTCTCCTCCTTCTTTGGCCAGTAAGCAATTACATTCCTTAAAAAGCAACTCTGTGGGGCAGCATTTGAGTTCCAATGTGATAAGTACACAGGGTATAAAAATCTACAAGTATCCTCCCTTGCCTGGTAATATAGAAAGCTCCTGGTGTCCAGTAATCTCTTTCCATATATTAGTGATTAAGAGTGCCTCACACGCAACTTGATGAAACGTTCATAAATCCTGAGCTCTTCTTATATACAAATCATGACAGAAGGCTCATTTTCTTAAACATCCAAGATGACAAATTGTCCTTTGTCTAGAGTTTGTGTTTCAAATAAACACAATGAGGAATTATGTTTTGCTTGAAAAAGCAATAGGCTAGGATTCCTCCTTATGTTCCATCACTGTCTCCTCTTCTCCTACTTGTACTTTAAATGTTGGTGTTCCCCTGGCTTCCATCCTTGAGCCTCTTTTCCACTGACATCACTTCCTTGTGTGCTCTTATTAATGCCTAACATATTTTGCTAGTAATTCCCAAACCAACCTATATTATTCCCCCATTTTTCTGACCTCTGAAACATGAAGTACCTGAAATTGGAATCAGAGGCCTCTGGCTTTGAGCAAGGTGAATCTACAAGTTCTATAACCTTGCTAAGTATCATTTTCCATGTTTGCACACAGAGATAATAGTACTTATGCCATGGGCTGCTGTAAGGATTATATGATATGTGATCTCTGTAAGGCCCCCAGGAGTACCAGACCAGGAGAATTATTCAATAAATGGCTATCACTGAGGAGATGATGACAAGGATGATGATGATAATTATCTACTAGACACTTCTATGTGTAAGTGCACAGGCAAACTCAAACTGCATTTATCAAATTTCTTCACCTGACCTGGTCAGTAGAACCATCACCCACCCAGGTGGCCAAGTTCATTGCCTAAGATTTCCATCTCTGCTTTATTTCTCATCCACCCACCTTTCTTCCAGGTGACTGCTAAGAATGAACAAACCTAGATTATTAATATTATCCTCATTTATTTTGCAGCTCTTGTTTATGCCTTTTTCAACTCTCCTCATGGATTTTTGTCATTATGTCTCAACTGGCCTCTTCACCTTGCTTTCTTCTTCTTCTCCTCCTTCTTCTTCTTCTTTGATACCACCAAAGGAACCTTTTTTTAGAATATGCTATGTTTCTCTTCAGCTTAAAACCCTTCTCTATGGGGGCGTCTGGGTGGCATAGTGGTTAAGCGTCTGCCTTTGGCTCAGGGCGTGATCCCGGCGTTCTGGGATTGAGCCCCACATCAGGCTTTTCCGCTGTGAGCCTGCTTCTTCCTCTCCCACCCCCTGCTTGTGTTCCCTCTCTCGCTGCCTGTCTCTATCTCTGTCAAATAAATAAATAAAATCTTTAAAAAAAAAAAAACCCTTCTCTATGACAGTCAATTGGGAAATTATACATTAAAATGCTATGAAAAAGTCTTTTAAACTTTATACTTAGCTGCTTTTACTATTATCTTAGAAAGAAGTATTGAGGTACCTGGGTGGCTCATCAGTTGGCTAAGTGTCCAACTCTTGATTTCAGCTCAGGTCATAATCTCAGGGTAGTAAGATCAAGCCCTGCATCAGGCTTCACACTCAATGGGGAGTATGCTTCTCTCCCTTTCTCTCTCCCTATCCCTCTGTTCACCCCCCACCACTAGCACTCTCTCTCTAAAATAAATCTTAAAAAAAAAAAAAAAAGAAAGAAGTACAAGTTCTTTTTATCTTGGAAGGGGAAAATAATTGTTATGTACTTACTAACACTAAGTGACAGGATAAGGGGGAAAAAGAAATATAAGATAACAAAGAAGGAAATAAATACATTCTAATTGATCTATACATTAATGGTGCTATGAAAATACACACCAGACCAAAAAATATATACATCAAATGGAAATATGTGAAAATATAATGGCAAAAAAGATCTGGAAACAAATTTCTTTGTTTACACCGTATTTACAACTCCATACAGTAACAAAGTTACCTAAATTCTAAGAAAATGAAAAGGTTTGGAATTATTCACATATAATTTATAAGAATAGAGAAATAGTTCATTTCCTAGATGAAATGAACTTTCAGAAAGACAAACAAGAGGCGGCGGGGGAGGAGGGGGAGAGTAAGGGGTGTTTACTACTGTTGCTGTTTGGTTTGTTTGTGAGAAGTGTATCAAACAAGAACATGTGAGTTAACAGACTGCATGCAAACAGACCTAACCAGAGGTAAGAGCCCATGATAGATATTAAAAATAAATNCATGCAAACAGACCTAACCAGAGCTAAGAGCCCATGGTAGATATTAAAAATAAATACAACTGAATAAAAATAAGAAAAAGCATAGGCAAGTTTTCAAAAGATTTTAAACACAAAGCAAAAAAGTAATTCTGCAGTAACACACAAACACAATGTTTGAAGGATTTCCTGGAATGGATGGATAGAGAAATAACTGATGTTAGAAAACCAAAGCTGGACAGACTTTGGATAGACCACATTCTTAGTTAAGATTTATTTATCTGAGAGAGAGCCCGCGCAAGAGAGCACAGGAGCGGGAGGGGCAGAGGGAGAGGAAGAGAGAATTTCAACCTGACTCCACACTGAGCACGAAGCCTTACAGGGGGCTGGATCCCATGACCTTGAGATCACAACCTGAGCTGAAATCAAGAGTCTGATGCTTAACTAACTGTGTGAGTCAGGTGCACCAACACATGCCTGTTTAAAAATGAGAGGAGGGGAGAGAGAGAGAAAGAGAGAACAAGAAATCGTGGAAAAAGGAAGTGCATTAGCTTTATGATGTCTCCTTAAAGGAAAGAATTGTATTATTTTTCACCTTTTTCGAATGAGTTGAGAAAACCAACTTAACTGAATTAACACAATTAATTAGTGGTGGCCTGGAACGGAACATACCTGCCAATGTATTCATCATTAAAAAGCAGTGGTTATGTTTTATATAATGGCACGAGTGACCTATCTAAAACAACAACACTGCAAATTTCATCTGCAGGCAAGTATTTGAAAAACTACCTTAACTAACATTTCAACCTTTCCCAACCTAAAAAAGGCAAAAATTAGATGACTGAAATCTAAAACAAGAATATAAGATTTCAAATTTACCTTAAACATTGAAACAATTGTGGGTTAATTAGATTTTTCAGAAATATACTTTCAGAAATACAATTCTTTTATCTAACAGCATTCAGTAAGCCAAATCACATCATATTCATTTATAAAATCTCTCTTAAATTCACGTCTTCCTTTCCATTCTTACTGTCATGCCTTAGTTACAAACTACCATGACTTATTCCTTATCTGGTTTGATGCAATAAACACCTAAATTGCACCTCCAATTTCTTCCCACTCCATGCTCCATGTATCTGCCAGAATGAACTTTAAAAAATTCAAAGCTAAACATATAATTTCCCTGCTAAAAAGCTATCTCTAAAATCTAGAGGAAAGTTGAGAATCCTTTAACGGAGCTTTATTTCCTTTTTCTCCTATCCTCCCTGCCAGCTCCACCCCCCACAGCCTGAACTCCATGCATACTTAACAACTCTCAGGCTGGTGCCTTAGAAAATACTGATACACCAGCCACTAGCTACCCACTTAATAAGTCCTATTACTTAATAAAAATCAGATGAAAGCCATGTTCTGGTAAATAAACTGGTGGTAATCATTTGAGGGGACAACTACCGTATTTTAGTTTGGTCTTCTATCATTCACGACTTCTTTGTATTTATTTTTTATAAGCAGATTTTTATAATAGAGAAAATCTGAAATACTCATTAATTAACTACATCAAATATTTAAAGCAAATGCTTAGACACAAGCAGCATCCGAAGCAATAAACAGGCTGCTGGACCGACTGGGTGAGGGCCAATGCTAGCTATATTATTGTTTTCCTAGAGACTCTCACTATGTCCTCAGGAGCTTCTTTATGGGTTCAAACATTTCTAAAATTTTTCATGAATTCCAAGAGATGTTGTGACAAACATTCAAAGGAGCACCTGATCCAGTATTGTCAACTTGATAATCTAATTTGGTCAAAGCAGTTTAAAAAAGTCTCTAGGGGAATATTACATTAAATTTGCTTGGCAACATTTATCAACCAGGTCAGTGGTCTAGTCACTGCAATTGCTCATATATAGCTATGTCGTAGAGTTAGCTAAAGAAGTATAATTTTTAAAGTGCTTTTGATATATGATATACCAGAAAACATACTATTTTTTTTCCTCCATTTGTCTTTAATAAATGAGATACATAATCAATCACTGCATTTGAACTCACTGAAAATTGAATAGTACTCCACCAGAGAGTAAATGGTACTGGCAGTTTAGCCTAGGGTCCACGTCATGGCTACATTAAAAACAAATACAAAATTGTTTTCCCTAAGTAGATACCTTTTTTCCTGAAGTATTGAAATAGTGTGATTATTATGTGTTTATATGACTTCTTATTAATGATTTTCATCACACTCCTTTGCGACTTTGGTTTATAAACTATTTTATGTCACCAGAAATAATAACTCATTTAACAGCTTCCATGCCTCGGTACTTCAAAAATAAAATTAACATATGATGTAAAAAGACAACATTTACGAAATTTAAGTGGCATTTTGTCAGAATAAGGGTATATACTCTTACTTTCTCCTGTAATTGCTAAAGTTCTTAGATCATTTTCAAATAGGGGTTATATTCTCCAGCAAAATATTTACTTATTTTTACTCCTGGGCTTTATTGTCACAAAAAACTACCAGATGCTGAGTAATTATGAACATTTTATATATGCTTGAAAAAGAGTAACAGAAACATAATGAACTTTAAGAAGAATGAATCAATGCTAAATAAATTAAATAACTATGAAAACAAATCACAAAATAGCATTAAAATTACTATGGAATGCCTTCGTTTTCATTTTTCCTCACTAGTCTCTTAAATATAGCTCTTCCACAACATCATCATCTTGACAGTCCATGATGCTATTTCTTTACTGACTTCCTGTCCTGCAGACTTCTTTCCAGAAATGATACTTAAACCTACTAACACTTGGGGCGCCTGGGTGGCTCAGTCCATTAAGCATCTACCTTCAGCTCAGGTCATGATCCCAGGGTCCTGGGGTCGACCTCCACATTCGTGTATGCACTCTCGCTCTCTCTCTCTCTCAAATAAATAAATAAAATCTTAAAAAAAAAACCCTACTAGCACTCAAGTGTCTTTTACATTGAATAAAAAAAAAAAGTAACCTGACTCTAACTAAATGAAGTATATGTTGAAGACTCTCTGCATTGGAACAATTTTTGCTCCCTTTTGATACTGGATTCCTAAGCTTTATAAATTTAATAACCACATTAACTGTTAAGGTTCATTTATTTATTTAGTAAATCTTATTTTATAAGATTTTATTTATTTGAGAGAGAGAGGGCACACAGATCATAACCTGAGCCGAAATCAAGAGTCAGATGCTTAACTGACTGAGCCACGCAGGTGCCCCTGTATAATAAACCTTTAAGTGCAAACAATGTGCAAGTACTGTAGATGTGAACAAAACTGCCAGGGTCCTTGCTTTCACTGGGGGATATAGTTTGATGGGAAGAGACTGGCATTAATCAAAACAATTAAACATGTAATTCCAAAATACGATAAATGTGACAAAAAGAAATAGAAGGTATTATGACATATTTGGAATACTGAAAAGTCTTAACTGAAAAGGTGATGTCTGAGTTACGATCTGAAGTAGGAATACATGTTATTAAAGCTAGTGCATGGGGAGGAGAGGGCACCTCAGGCAGAGGAATCAGTACACACAGAATTCCCAGTGTGGGAAGACACATAGGTAGACACAAAGAGCAGCCTAGTCTACTAAAACCGTCAAGAACTTTCCATTTCCCACAAACTGTGGATCTGTTGACTTATTAAATATTTCAGTTAATGTATATATATGACAGCTTCTGAGCTGTTAATGTAAGTATGAGTTTCTTAGACCCATATTCTACATAATAATCGTTCTCATACTTTCTATTATTTCTCAAAACATCTGACGAGAACAACATAGAGTATTTCTCAGTGTTTGGTAATCTTTCTTCAATGTCTGTAGTAGAAATCCCCACGATGAGCTCTGTGATTTTAGTAGAGACCTCTGATTATTGTCACTGGAGTCCTCTTGGAACCTGGTCCTCAATACAAGTGAAAGACCCCAGGTGGTGAGGATGATTCTGACTGGTGATAAAACAAACATATGTATAGAGAATTCCAAACTTCTGCTTTATATTCTAATGATTTTAACTTGCTTCCAGATCAACAACAACAACAACAACAACAACAACAACAGGAACAGAGTTTCAGAGAGAAGGGCTGCAAGTAAATTAGTCTAAAACACAAACCCCAATTTGGGTACATAATTTCTAACATTTATTGATCTATGGTTAAGTAGGACAATTCCTGTATTTACCAGGGATACATTTTATAACTAGCTTATCTTGGAGTGTTCAATTAGAAGTGGAGATTCTATGAAAAAATCTAGAAAACTAGGTGATTATGCCAGGAAATCAGAAAGCTGAGTACCAAGAAGGAATTTTATTCCATTGTTCCCATTTTCGTGTCACAAATAAGAGGGGCCCAGATGGAGCTGAGGTGTCCCAGAATTCTGAGCCAATCTTGAGGATTAGTCAAATTGGACTTAACTGAGAGTTGAGATTATAGGAATCAACCAGGTCAAGAAGCATATAGGAGGCAGAGTCTGGAGGAATTCTTGAAGCTGGAGATGCAGCCACTTTTTTTTTTAATAATATTTTTAAAATTATATTATATTAGTCACCATACAGTACATCCCTAGTTTTTGATGTAAATTTCCATGATTCATTACTTGCATATAACACCCAGTGCACCACTTTTAATCGCACATACACAGCATCTGGCACTAAAGGGAAAGCACTGTTAAGAATGCTAACTGGGTATCCCATGCCCATAGACTTTCAATAAACTGCACTTTGACAACAGGACATCAATATGTGGTTTCATAGGAAACAGCCATAGTTACAATAAACATTTATACTTATTTCATACCTTATATAGTGTAGGCTAGTTATTGAAAACTTATGCAACATATTACACAGTATCCTTTTTATAAGAAAACATAGGGAAACATTTAATTCTCAGTTAAAGAGCAATGCATTGTCTGCACCAACTCATTCTTTTTTTTTAAACTTACTAATACTACGAATCTTGAACTGATAGTGTTTCCTTCCTTGGATCAGCTGATTGGAAGCTCACAGCTAATTCTGTGACTCATTTCTAGCAATTACTCAGAAATCAGTGGAATGTTTTTTGATTCCATATTTCATACTATCTTCATGTTGTTATGCTCTCTTTTCCTTAACATTCTCATTTTACCTTGCTGTATTAAATTGTTTTGTGACACAGTCCTTTGCTTTTGAGGGAGGAGAGAAAAGTGGGATATAAATAAAATATGTTAACCTAAGTAAGTTGTTTTTCTTTTTTACAAAAGAGGAAAATAATGATTTTTGCTTATTATAAAAGCAGCATATACTCATTTTACTTATTTTTAAAGATTTTATTTATTTATTTGAGAGAGAGAGAGACTGAGAGAACAAGTGGGAGGAGGGGCAGACTCCCTACAGAGCCGGAGACGACCTTAGCCAAAGGCAGACAGTTAAGGGAATGAGCCACCCAGGAGCCCCATATCTTCATTTTAAAGGAAATCAATTAAGAAAGAAACAGAATATCAAAGAGCTCTCTCCTCTCTTCTTACACCTATAACTGTTCAGCAGTTTTCTCTTCTAGAGAGGAGTTATACACACACACACAAACACACACACTCATACCATAATATGTATGCATACACACATATCTATACATATAGGCACACACATATAGACATAACCTCATATGTAAATATAAGTATGCATGAATATACATAAGTAAATAGTATCATGTTCTGTGATTCAATCTCTAATTTTTTCCCTTAACAACTTGTAGGGTTTGTAATTGCATTTCAGTACATGTACGTCTCCCTCATTCTTTATCTAGCAGTCCTTTGATGTGGATATGACCTAATTTACTTTACCAGTTCTCTATTGAAAGATATTTGGGTGGCTTTCAGATGTTTATTATCCCACACAATTTTGCAATATAGTACTTCTCTGCTCATTTGTTCAGTTATATTCTCAGGCTAAATTCCTAAGCATGGAATTACTGAGTCAAAACTACTCCCACTTAAAATTTTGGCATACATTATTTGATTACCCACCAAGGTCTTCTTAATTTACACTATCATGAAAAATGTATAGAAGAGAATGCCTGCTTCACCACACCTTTTCTAATTCTTTTGAATTATTCATCTTTTACTCTTTTTCTAAAATAACAGAAGAAAAATTAAATTACACTGTTTTAATTTTTATTTTTGTCTGTTTGCAAAGTAGAGAATCTTTGCAAATGTATATTGTTATTAATCTTTCTTCCTTTTTGAATTTCTTCTTTATGTATTTTGCCTACTTTCATCTTAAATTTTTAATGTTATTATTGATTTTAAGTGCTTCTAATTATGGTGTGAGGTAAGGATCCTTTTTTATTTCAATGAACTAATAAGTACCATATTTAAAATAACTTATCCTAGTCTCACTGAGTTGGAATGCTGCCCTTAGTAAATCCTACATTTCCACATATATGTGGGTCTCATGTTTGACCCTTTATTCAGTTCCACAGAATGACTGGTTTGTTCCCAAACTAATATCACATCATTTGAATTAAAAGACTATATGTTCTGGTTTTTTAAAGATTTTATTTATTTATTTACTTATTTACTTATTTAGAGAGAGGGGGCGTGAATGGGAGAGGGGCAGAAGGAAAGAGAAAGAGAGAATCTCAAGTAAACTCTGCACTGAGCGTGGAGCCCAACGTGGGGCTCAATCTCACAACCCTGAGATCATGACTTGAGCTGAAATCAAGAGTTGGATGCATAACTGTCTGAGCCACCCAGGTGCCCCTGTTCTTGTATCTTACAGAGAAAAACATCTTTTTTCTTTTTCTTTTTTTCCAAGTGTTCTTTACTATTCTTACACATATTTTTAATCAAATTTTAAGTCAATTAATTCCCAAAAATTCCACTGGGGATATGTTATTTTTAAATAAGCCTGTGACCTTTTCTGTCTAAAGTGTTGCATTGTTCTAAAATTTCATTTCGAATTACTATCAGCCACTCCAATGAGAATATCATTTGACTGGTATACCATTTCTCATAATTGTTCCCTTAGTGAATCAGCCAATAACTTAGTTCACTTTAGAACATAGTGTCTTAAATTTTGTGGATCAAGGGCTTGTTGAGAATCTCATGAATGTTCTCCCCAAAATGTGTACCTTTCCCCAAACCTAATTGATCCTCTTAACCCAAAGTTAAGAATTAGTTCTGTAAAAGCACCCCTCAAAATAAAAAAGGAGACTTTATTCCATCAAATTTTCATCCTGATGTTGTTTTCTTACAATCTGGATTGTAATGACTACTACCTCTCTTCATAATTATTATAATTTCTCTCTGTCTTCATAGTTTTAGTCAAATGGTGGGCTTCCTCTCATCTAATACCATCCCATACTTATCTAACAATGTGATGAAAAGATCCCCATACTCTCAGTTTTAAGGTTGAAGCCTGAGTTCTTTCTTTGAACATGCATGCATCTATTTCTCTGAGAATTCCCTTTGGTTACCTATAAAATGAGCAAAATATCACTAGTTCTGTTTACTTCACACAGATTATTAAGGAAACCAAATACATTGTGCCTGAGTAAGCATTAACTGAAGAGGCAAGGTTTCATTATTATTATTATTTCTACACTTAAAGGTTCATCATTTATTGAGGACCTATATAGACCACACACTTTACGAGATCCTAATATACTTAATGGGGGAGACAGATATACAGTTGCTATTGGTAATTGCTAGAGTACAGATATATACAAAATGCAATGTGAAAGTCCTGAAGAGAAAAATATTACTCTGCTTGTAAGACCATACACACAAATGGTTTAAATTTGAAAGGATATTTGTGAGTTTTCCAAATAGGTAATGGGGGGGGTGGTGTAGGGTATAGGGAAAGCAGTCTAGAAGGAATAAACAGGTTCAAAATGAAAGAGGTGTTAAAAGGCACAGAGAGCTCAGCACATGGCAAGAAGCTGAGTGTAGTGATTTCACGGGGTTTAAGGAAGAGGATGAATAGGAAGACTTTCTGTGAGGAAGATAAACTGGGCTGCCATTTTGAAGAGTCAGACTAAGAAATCTAGATTTTTATCTTGCAGGTGAAAAGAAATCATCCAAGGATTTCAGACAAGGGGATGATGAGATTAGGTGGTCTGGAGTATAAAAAAGACTGGAGTCAGGAGATATTAAAGGCTTAGAACAGATGATAAGGGCTTGATCTAGAGAAGTGGCAATAGAGAAACACATGAGATATTTCTGAGGTGGGGAGTAAAAAGATCTTGGTTGTCTCTAAGATCTACAAGTTCAGAGAGGGAAGAATCTAAGGATACCACTCACTTGAGACCACTAGATGAATAGTGATAACACACTCTGACATAGATGGTACTATAATGCTTATTAAGACAAAGCATACCTTATTTTTCATTTAATCTCCAAGATGGCGTCGTGAAGATCATAGTGATGGTGGTATATGTGTGTATGGGGTCAAGTCAATTTAGTTGATGACTTTTAAAATATAATGTGAAATGCCCTCTTCCTTGGGAAAAATTAATTTCCTATTTTTAAATGTAGAAAAATGTTTCTTGGAGTAAAAATAACCACAACATCTTTTGAAATATAATACAGTGCTATTTGGTATAATCCCTTAGCAACATTCCTGCTATGAGCCAGGACTAGCAGCACTGAAGTTACAGACTCACATATTGTATATTTTTAAACATGTAGATGGATAATAAGCTGTGAGAGGGACAAAATTTTACTCATGTTAGACTTTAGAGCTTTGAATAACTACCCAAAGTTGCTAAAAGGGTTTAGTTTTTTTTAGATTACTATTCTACGTGATGCTTAAGAACCTTCCCTAAGATACTCTTCCAAACCCATATTAAAGTTTGCAAATAGAAATTAGTGACCAGTTCATCATTATGTGTGTATGTCTGTGTGTATATGAATGTATCCAATTTGGAAGGGAAAAAAGTTTTGTCTTCTGCAGTGGTCCCTTCTGCCAATATTTGGAGATCTCATTAATCTAACACTGCTTTGGTAATATTAGGAAATGAGAAAGATACGAATTTTAGCATAATTTTTGCTGATTAAATAAACTTAATGTCTTCACTTATTAAAATTTAAAGATGGCAACCTTATGTCAGTTATCTAACATTAAAAAAATTACTGTTTCCTAAAATCCAAAGTCTTAGATTAACTAATGTAGTCAGTTTAAAGTGTAGTTAGTTTTCAGTCATTTTGATGATGTAAAACTAAAATTTTGCATGATGAACTTAGATCACCATCACATTTTTCATGAAGAAAAAATACATTAAAAAATATTAACAGGGGTGCCTGGGTGGTGCAGTCGTTAAGCGTCTGCCTTCGGCTCAGGGTGTGATCCTGGCGTTCTGGGATCAAGCCCCACATCAGGCTCCTCCACTAATAGCCTGCTTCTTCCTCTCCCACTCCCCCCTGCTTGTGTTCCCTCTCTCGCTGGCTGTCTCTCTCTGTCAAATAAATAAATAAAATCTTTAAAAAAAATTAACAAAATTACTAGAAACAAGGAAAAATTTACAATTCAGAATGGAAAAGCAAAAACCTGATTTTTTAGTATTTCAATATTGCAATATAATTATAATAATTAGTATTTCCTTTTATTTAATATATATTAATGTATTTAAAAGGCTCCTGTCGGGGCGCCTGGGTGGTGCAGTCGTTAAGCGTCTTCCTTCAGCTCAGGGCGTGATCCCAGCGTTCTGGGATCGAGCCCCACATCAGGCTTCTCCACTAGGAGCCTACTTCTTTCTCTCCCACTCCCCCTGCTTGTGTTCCCTCTCTCGCTGGCTGTCTCTTTCTGTCAAATAAATAAATAAAATCTTTTAAAAAATAAAAATTAAAAAATAAAAGCCTCCTGTCAAATATTTTATATGATGCATGGGATTTATATTGAGTACAATTATAGTTTTTATCTATTTTTCTTCTGAAATAATTAAAACAAATGTCACCTTCTTGCTATTTTTATGTCATGTAGAGTGTTTTCATAATACCCAAGCAATCATCTATGCTATTTGAATTTCCAACTTTAACTGTTTTTTCAATTTATTTAAATTAAAAACAAAACAAAACAACGGTTCACTCATTTCTTTCACTCCAACCCCACCTCTGACAACCACCACCTGTTTTTTTCATCTGTGAGCTTAGTTTTTGTTTTGTTGTTTTAGATTCCAAATATAAGAGAGATGATATTGTATTTGTCTTTCTCTGACTTATTTCACTTATCATGATGCTGTTGAGGTTTGTGCATGTCACAAATAACAAGATTTCATTCTTTTTTATGGCTGAATAGTATTCCATTATAGCCATATACATCACAATTTTCTTATCCATTTATCTATCAGTGGGCATTCAGGTTGTTTCCATATCATGGCTTTTGTAAATAATGCTGCAATGAACATTGGGATGCATATATCTGTTAGAATTAGTGTTTTCATTTTCTTTGGATAAATACCCAGAAGTAGAATTGCTGGATCATATGGTAATTCTATTTTTAATTTATTGAGTAACTCCATACTGTTTTCCATAGTGGCTGCACCAATCAACATTCCCACCAGTGTACAAAGGTTCCCTTTTTTTCACATCCTCTCCAGTGCTTGTTATTTCTTCTCTTTTTTATAATAGCCAATCTGACAGGTATAAGGCGTGATCTCACTGTGGATTTATTTGCATTTCCCTGATGATGAATGATGTTGACCATTAATTTGTTATTAAGACTAGATAGTTCCTGGGTGCCTGGGTGGCTCAGTCAGTTAAGCGTCTGCCTTCAGCTCAGGTCATGATCCTGGGGTCCTGGGATCGAGCCCCACCACTGGGCTTTTCCCTCAGCAGGGAGTCTGCTTCTCCCTCTCCTTCTGCTCCTCCCCCTGCTTGTGCTCCCTCACTCTCTCTCTCATAAATAAATAAGTAAATAAATAAATAAATCTTTTAAAAAAGGAGAACATAGATTTGGAAATGGACGTTACTGATAAGGAAAATATTTTGTTATGTAAAAAGAAGTCAAAGAAATAATTAAATCCTTTTATCTGTTCAGTTGAACAATTTTACATTTTGAAGAACTATCAAAGTGATTAATTTGACATATTTTTATAAGGGTTTAATATCTTATTTGGTTTTCTTGGTAACATAATCATTCCTTGTAATTTTATTATTTCAAATCACTTTTATGTTAAGATTGAAAAATGAATCTACCTTCTTAGACATAACTTAATATAAAATTTATTTCACATACCTATATCTTCCATAGAATCAAAGAATTCACCACAAAATGTGTGAGGATTGCTTCCTTCTATGTTACAAATTTCCTCATTAAACCAAGTATACCTCTTTCCCATTGCTTCTCATACTGTAGTTTTCAAAATTTTAGTCAAGACAATAATAATATCTGGAAATGCTAGGGCATATGCTAAAAATAGCCTTTTAAAGGACATATTTTTCTTGGTAGTCCATAGGGAATCATTCATCCATCCATCCATGAGGGCTTTTCAGAGACATTAACTTGACAGACAACTTAAGCCCTCCATTTGAATAATGGCACATGCACATATCAACACACACACACACACACACACACACTTTGTACATGTCTCACACTTCTGTTACCTTTTAGATCACTGAAAACAACATGAAGTGCTCTGATTAATTCTCTGAGCATTGTTTTACATTTATTATTGTATTATATGCAAGGCACAAAGTCAGGAAATATACTGATTAGCCTCTCTTGTGATAATCGACTCCAGTTTAACAGCCAGGATTTCAAAAGTTAAAAATAAAAGTTAAGGGGCACCTGGGTGGCACAGCGGTTAAGCGTCTGCCTTCGGCTCAGTGCGTGATCCCGGCATTACGGGATCGAGCCCCACATCAGGCTCCTCCTCTGTGAGCCTGCTTCTTCCTCTCCCAGTCCCCCTGCTTGTGTTCCCTCTCTTGCTGGCTGTCTCTATCTCTGTCGAATAAATAAATAAAATCTTTAAAAAAAATAAAATAAAATAAAAGTTAAAATTTCTCATTGCTTCCAGAACTTGTGTTGTCTTTTTTTTTCTTTAAAGGATTTAAACCATATCTCATTTTTTGTTTATTTGGACTTTATGTCCTGTGGTATCAATCAATATAAACTTCATGTTTGGTTTTATATATTTCTTGATGCTGTCAACATGCCCAGGTTCTGCGCACATTTATTTCTGGAGCACCCACTGTCTTTGCTGAGGCAGGAGACCGGGGTTTCAGTCTTAGCTCTGGCACTCACAGTCAAAGTGTTACTGAACAAGTTACTCATATTCTCTAGGGCTCAATGTTCTTATCTATAAAGTGGAGACAATACCATTTCATTTCAGTATTGTTAATGGGTTCAAATAAGCTAATAAATGTGATTTTTTGATAATTTTAAAGCTTTCCTACCATTCTCCTCAAAGAATGAAAGTAATATCCATGCCCTTCTTGAAAAGTACATTTATTTACAAAAGCAATTCTATTAAGGAAAAGCTTGACATGCAATAAATGAGGGTTTGGGAAATACATAAGTGATGTAAAGAATTTTAAGTCCAATAATTCTTAAATAGAATGAGAATGATTTATCAGATGAGCTACAGTGGAAGCTATGTGTAAATATTATACATCTTTAGTTTTCTGTGAACCATTCAATTAACAAATTTCAAAAAGAACAATTAAGCAGTGTAGCAAGCGCAGCAAAAAATAAATTCAAATCAATGATGCAATACCTCTACTCCAATTAGCTTATTTTCCCTCTCCACCCTCTCAGATATATTGTTTTATTAAAAAATGAATTTAATTAAGAGACTACAAAGTCAATCAACCCACAGATTAATCTAGAACTCTTGTTTTTATCTAATATTTGTTAAAACCTCAGTCTCACAAATGTTTATAGCGCAAACATACAAAGTGCCATGCTTGCCTTTATTCTACCACTGGGGACCCACAACCACAGTGCTCTACCCAAGTGGAGGACATTCACCTCCTCAAACAAAGGGTTAACACAGCATGTGGGCTTTAGCAGTCTGAGGTATAGAAATGAAACTTGCTTATTAATCTATGATTGTTTTAAATCACACCAATCTTCAAAACTTAAATTGATCTGATTGATGAATATTAACCACAATTTTCATTCTTTTTATCTAACAGGTATAAGGACATCACCACAAAAAATGTCCAGTACCTAAGGGTGTGAGGAAGGTAAAGGGTATGAGGAGCATGTGGGCATATCAGGGTTTGGATATTCTATTCGGCTGGATTTCCTTTGACCATAGTGTACACAACACACAGAGAGACATGCTCATAAAAAAGAAAGAGATAAAGAGATAGGAGGGGAGAGGGAGGGAAAAAGAGAAAGGGGAAGAGAGACAGAGGGAGGAAGGAAGGGAGGGGCCAGGAGAAAGACATACATTTGAACACTATTAATGTTTGTTGATAAACCCAAGCTACTGTCAATTACAGTTGGACAAACAAGCCCAGCGCCAGGTTTTCCTATTTCTGCACCCCCCACCTGATTTATAGTTTACAATTACCCATCATCCAGATATATGGCTTGGACGTGTAGTTCATCAATGGCTTCCCACCTCTAAGGTTAGATAAAGACAGCTCTACTTTGCTAGCATCTCCTGAAACCTTATTTGTGTGCATTTTGTGTGGAGCAGAGCTTTCCTTGCTTGGAGGGCCTGGGACAGGGAAGAAAGGAGCTGTTTCTGGGTTGCAGGGAAAGGGCCCAACTTCCACCTCCATGCCTGAGTTAAGAATCTGAGCTGAGTTCTCAGAGTAGCTGTAATTGGTTCTTTACACTACTCATTTCCTTGGAATAGGAGCGGTTAGCTTCTATTAAAACTCTGGGTGACATGTGGCTTCCTTGCCCTGTCTTCCGGAGCACTTTACATTAAGGGGAAATCACTGTAATCAAATCTCCATGTCTTTCCTGCTCTGAATAAAATGAGGTACTTTCTTCCTGGGATTTTGCAAAGACAACTGGATGGATACACATACAGCAAGCACACACCACATACCGACACAGTGTAACTCCCACAGAGTTGCTTCCTCCTTCCATCCCTCCCTCTTCCCTCTCCTGAGCACTGCTGAACATTTTGCTCCAAACTCTCCAAGTCACCCACGTGTTTGTTCTCCCCTTTAGCTGTTCAATTTACTTCCCGACTTGACAAAGAGAAACTGAGTTGTTCTCAGGCTTTGAGTTGCAATCCTGGGACCAAGCTGTCTCACCCATTCCCAGTCACCATCAGGTCTGCCCCACCAACCCCCCTCACTCTGGGGGGAGTGGACTGATTACTGGGAGCCTCCCTGGCTCAACAACCCCACCCCTTTCCTTCACTCTTACTCCTACTGCAACAGAGCAAACTGAATTTGCCTGTTTAGTCCCACTTGCCAGGGTGGGATGGAAGGGTGGGGAGGGGACAGTGGGTGGTAGAGGCAACTGGAAATCTCTTTCATTCTCTTACACACACAGGCACACGCGGAGGCACACACACATGCACAACATTTATACCATACTTTCAGGGTCTCTTACACACACGTGAATCCTAAACCTCTCAAGGAAGGACAGACACGCCCCTGCCTTCCCTCCCCCAACTCCCAGAATAAAATTTAGTCCTGGGTCCTAGATTGCTAGTGATAAATAGACCAATGAGGAGAATTTGAGAACTGGGGAGGTGACCCCTTGCCTGAATGGGGGAGGGGGCGCTCTCCACTCACCGCCTGAGTCCCTGGAACGAGGAGGGCCAGGACATCCTGGATTTCTTCAGGCCGGGCCGGTGGCCAGTCTCCACAGCGTAGGAGGTGCGGTCCATGGCACGGCAGTACAGGTAGCGCTCGGTGTCCGAGTAGCCGCGATGTCGGACCCGGCCAGTGGCCCCGCTCGAGGCGTAGCGGCCGCGAGCAGCCCCAGGAGGTGGTGGTGGCGGTGGCAGGGGGGGTGGCGGTGGCGGCTGCAACGGACACTGGGGCTGGGGCTGGGGCGAGGGCGGTGGTGGCGGGGGCAGGTGGTGATGGGGGTGCAGGAGGCGGAACTGGGGCTGCCGGAGCGGGTACTGGTGGTGCTGCTCGTGCCTCCAGAGGTGCTTGGGGGCTTTGAGTGTGGCCCCTCCGGCGCCGTCACTGCCCTCGTCGCTGCCCGTCCGGCTCGGCACGCTGCTGCCCTCTGCCTCCATCCTGTCTCGCGCCTCTGAGCCCTGCTGTCCAGCTGGTTTCACCGCGCTAGCCCGAGCGCCTCCCGGATTCTGCTGCTGCTGCCACCGCCGCTTCTGGAGCCTAACAGAGGCTGGGCTCAGCTTCCCACTTGAAGCCACCAGAGGCTCCGGACGACCGAGAGGGGGCTCTGCCAGCGGGAGGGGTCACAGAACGTGACAGGGCTCCCTCCACAGTGCTTGTGGCAGAAACACACTCCTGGGCTCCCCCGTTCACCAATACTAGGACCCGCGGTGCCGGGCTTCACCAACAGCCAGTCGCTCCTTTCTCCCCTTCTTCTTCCCTTCCTTCCTTTTGGCGCCTGCGGTGAAAGCAGGAATTGTTAGCAGCTCTAGACGCAGAAAAAGCAGCAGCGGTAGTGGTAGCAGCCTCCTCAGTCCAGAGCGCCTGAACCTTGAGACCAGAGCTGCTGAAAAGTTGGACAGCTCCTGACTGGTGAGCCGAGCTGCGACTTTCTCCAAAACCACCCCAGCCAGTCAGAAGTCAGACCTGTCCTCCTGATCCTTCCCCTCCCTGTGCTCCCGCCTCCCTCCCCCCACTGCCCCCCACTGCCCCTGAGCTTTCCTCTGCACCTCCACTTGCTTCAGCCTTCTTTGAGAAATGGAGTTCCGTGGTTCCTGTCTGATTCTCACAGCTTGTTGACGACGAGCCCCACACTGGGGCTTCCAAAGATAAGGGATGTGACCTGGAAAAGTTGCCCAGAATGGTTTTTGTGCAGGTTGCTGAAAATATGGACCTGGGTAAGGACCCAATATTAGGATTATTTCAGCCTCTTTCCCTGACATAGGATTAAATATTGTGTGGATCTTTCCCATGGCAGGGAGAATGCCCACTGTTTCCTCTTGAAGATCCTCCAGCTAGTATCTCATGTTGCTGCCGCTTCTGTGATTAAGGTCCCCAGGAGTGGTCTTAGCTGGAAATCAAGGTGAACGGTTGTCAAGGCTGAGATAGCTGGCCACAGTTAAGGTTGGAGAACCTTTTCCATTACAAACCTCTGTTTATCTGCAGGGGTTTCTACTGTCAGTGCATGCCTGCAATTTTGTCTTTCTGCCACATCCAGCAGAAGAACACAGCTCTATTACCAAAGCATTTAAAAACATGTATCACTATTATCCCACAGAAATCAGAGCCATATTTGGCACTAAAATCCAAATTCCATTTCTGTTTTTCTTCCTTTAGTATTTTCCTGCAATATTGGCCATTTTTGAGAAGCCAAGAAAGTTTCAGGGCAATATATGTACACATATTTTTCTTGTACATTTTTTATATTTCAAATTATATTTAATTTTAGAATTAGACTTTATGGGAACTAACATTGTACCATCCATTATTTGAAATATGATTTTATTTAGGGCTTACAATAGCTTGTTCACAGTTTTTTTTTTTACCCATACACAGTCTATTTACCATACACAGTCAATTTTGACACACTTGAATATGTATATTTTATGCATATCATATTAAAGAACCAGAATCAGGAACCATCTCTCAGACTCTCCAGAGTGCTGGAAATCCAAAATTCTCCATATAGTGAATGCTCAGTATACAAACCTTTGATGAAATACCATCAATGAAAATAAATGCTCACTTTGCTCACTGTTCCCTTCTCTCAGTTGGAGCAATTAAATTTAATGCTTTGCAAAAATGACACTTGGCAGTCTACATGGGTATCTTTCTTCCTCCTCCTCCCCCTCCTCCTTCTTCTCCTTCAAGGTAGGAAACCTCGCCTCCAATACTTCAGTATTGGCATTTTCCCCACAGAGCCCATGTACAAAGCCTGAGAAAGGCTATGTCTTGAGAGGAACAAGGTAGTCCCCTAAGTACCACTTCCCTCTACGTGGCACTGAAAACATACTTGACTAAGGCATTCTCTCTCCCCTTTATAGACACAAGTGTGACTAATGGCAGTGGCCAAAGAATTTTCTCTGCCTAGGAAGGCACTGAGCTGGTATCTTTCCAAACAAGAAAGGAGAGAAAAGGAAGTGTTTGCAGTATAAATCATTTTTTCCAATTCATCACATTATTATTATTTAGAACCATTTCAAAGAAGTATACAAATTTCTTTTGTATACTCTGAAATTCTTGCCACCTTTCTCCTCAGTAGGCTACAGCAGAATATCTACCTGAAACTCATAATCTCCTTTTTCAAACACTAACAGTAAAAAGAAGTAGTTTGTGATCTTCTTTCCAGAATAAATAGAATTATTCAAACCTAACCTCCTTCTGTCAGTTTTCTTCTTTCTTTTAATTAATGAACAATTTCTTTTTCTTATATTCTCCATTTATTTTTTGTAAGTGACTCTTTTGTTTTTACTATATAATTACAAGTCAGGTATATTTTGAGAGATAAGAAAATCATTTATCAAACTAAAAAGATTTGCACAATAAAAGAAGCCATCAACAAATGATAAGGCAATCCACTGAATGAAAGAAGATATTTATGAATCATACGTCTGATAAGAGGATTAATATCCAAAATACAGAAAGAAGTTAGACAATTGAGTATAAAATAACATACAACCCAATTTAAGAATGGGCAGAGAACTTGAACACACATTTTTCCAAAGACGACATATAGATGGTCAGTAGGCAAATGAAAAAGTGTTCAACATCATTAATCACTGGCAAAATGCAAATCAAATCCACAATGAGCTAACACCTCAAACCTGTCAAACTGGCTATTATCAAAATGCCAAGAAACAGCAAGTGCTGGTGAGGATTTGGAGAAGCGGGAATCCTCCTATACTGTTGGTGAGAATGTAAATTGGTGCAGCAATCATGGAAAACAGTATAGAGATCACTCAAAAAAATTTTTTAAAAGAGAACTTCTATATGATACACCAATTCCACTTCTGAATGTTTCAATGAAAATGAAAACAGCAATTTTAATAAATACATGCACTCCTATGTTTATTACAGCATTAGTTACAATAGCCAGTATATGGAATCAACATAATTGTCTATGGATAGGTGTATATACACACGATGTATATGTATATGTACACATGTGCACATACAAACACACACACACACACACACTGGAATGCTAGTCAAAAAAGAAGAAATTCCTGCCATTTGCAACAACACAGTGGACCTTGAGGGCATTATGCTAACTGGAATAAATCGGAGAAAGACAAATATCATATGATTTCTTATATGTGAAATCAAAACAAAAAAAACAGAAACACACTCATAAATACAGGAAACAAATTGTTGGTTACAAGAGTGGGGAAGGATTGAGGGGATGGATGAAATAGGTGGAGGGGATTAAGAGGTACAAACTACCAGTTTTAAAAAAAAAGTAAGTCATGGGGATGTTACGTACAGCATAGGGAATATAGTCAATAACTGTGTATAGTGACAGATGGTATCTAGACTTAAGGTGGGGATCATTTCATAATATACAAAAATATCAAATCATTATGAAGTATACTTGAAACCAAAAATATATTGTATGTGAATTATACTTCAATAAAAAATTCAAAAGAAAATCATGTAAGTACCTTCTAACATGTCCCAATTTGAGAGTTTTCAACTTTTCCTATAATTTCAAAAGATTACTTATAGTAGTTTATTGTGTGACCTTTGAGGTAAGACAGTTTAGGTTGCAATCCACCACTTTTTTATTCATGTGACCTTAGCCCTAAATTACTTACCCTCCATGTCTCTCATATGCAAAGTAGTATTATTACCCACCTCAAAGGGTCTTGTGATTATTTCATGAGACAATACTTAGCACAACACATTACACACAATAACTACTTAATAAAAGCTACCAATTGGGATTATTCCTGAAAGAGTTGGAAGAATCCTAAATTTGACTTTACTCAGTGGTTTCCAACCGTAGTTGCACCTAAGGAGTATCACTTTGAAGACCTTTAAAAAAACTTCTAATGTTAAACCCTAGACCAGTGATTTCAAACTGTGATGTTATCAGAATCACCTAGAGAACAAGTTAAAAATACAAAAGCCCAAGCTCCTTGAAGCAGATAGAGCTTGGGGCTTTGTACATTTACCAAGTTGGCCAAGTGATTCTGAATCCAACTTAAATTTGAAAACCATTGCCACACCTAAACAAATAAAATCAGTATTTCTGGGGAGAGAACCCAGACGACAGTGTTTTTAAAAACTCCTTAGCTGACTTCAATATGTCAATGACTACGATCCAGACCTATTTCTTCACTATACAGTTGCAAAATTACTTTAGATTCTCATAGTTGACTTGTCAACGTGACTCAAATACTCTTTGGCAAACTTAGTTCAAGAGTCTAGATCTCATGAAAAGAAACACTTTATCTATCTATGATTCTTGTTGTCTCTATGTTAAAAGAAAATCTTACATGGGTAAAAATGGAGATTTCTAGTCTTCCACTTAAAAACTCTTTTCATTAATCTAAGGGTTGCGCACACATATTTAAAATAACGAAAAATGGAAATATTCAATGGGGACATCAGTTTTCCATACTTATATGTCAAATAAATTATCCACTTTTCCCACTGATTGACCATAAATGTTGGAGTTTAATGGGTATAATCTGAGAAGGTCTTTAAAAACTAATGGGTTCATACGGGGCCTCCTTGAAAGCTTTCACTACTCATCATCAGCATATCTATATAAAAAGTGAAAATTTCCAATAAATGATCAGGGCATTTTTCCTGAACAAACCTAAATAATAAGTTAGTTGGTGCCATTACCATGGTACAGAGATTATACACCACCACCACCATCCTTTTTTTGCCAATGCATTTCAAATCTGCCCTAACAATCCAATCAATCACTCAATGTTCTGCTGGACAATTAACAAGGGAGAACATTCTTGTCAATAATGATGAAGAGTTCTGGCAGAAATGATGTCAATAAAAAACTAAGAGTGAGCAAGCACCATTTCAATTCAGAACACAGAATTAAATGTAAGTTATGATAACTAAGGGTCCACTGCTCACTTCATGATGAGAGGAAGATTTAAATGAAACTTTCTTTTTGCATATATCCTAAGTATACTTGAATCCACATGTTATGTTAGGATGCATCAATCTGATGCCAAACAGTCAGCATAGAGTTGGAAATTTTCATCATCAGATACTGTCTTATACAAAGCTAAACTGCTGCCTAGTTAGAAATATCCAAAGGATGCATTCAGAGTCTTAGATTTCACCCAAGTCTTCAATGTTTTTCAGAAACAGGGTTAGGGCATTTCCTGTGGATATACTAAGGGCTTTTAGAATTGTAAAGATCTATACATATATTAAGTAGTATTATCAATATTACCATTCTAAATACTAGTACTAAAGTTCCTATCCCATTGTTCCAATATGTTAGGTCATTTTTAGTAATTTTTTCTCTAATATGAAACAAACAGCAATATGTGATAAATGCTGAACTAAGAAATGCTACACTTGAGCACATTTTTCTTTGATTAGCACACTGATAGAAATTCAGCAGTAAGTGCTTGGCTGACCCTACAGGTTTCAGTACTACCAGAAACCAACCTTGTAACTTTTCTAACAACACTACTTCACTTGTCAATTCAAGCTGAAAATATTGGTTATGTGTCAGTTCCCATGCAGCCTTCAGTATTTAATTGATGAACATGAAAAAATACTTGCCTTCAAGGAGCTTTGTGTCTTTAAGGGAAGTAAACAGACAAACAAGTATAACTCAGGGAGAGAGGGAGTGTGTGTGAAACATAGGTGTTGATGGGGATATGTAACGTCTGGTAGAGGAGAGGAACATTCAATTTGTAAGAGTCAGTGAGTCTTCACAATGAGGGAGCTAATGCCGAAACCTCAAGCACAAGGTGGAATCAGTTAATTTTACCTTGTATGAACATGTATGTATGACTGTATATGTTTGTCGTGGGGAGCATCAAAGGTAAATGCATTCTGGGAAAAAATTGGCACTGGCAAAATCTCAGAGATGAGAGGAACTGTGGGAACTGGAAACTCAAATACTTTTATGAATCTGTAAGAAGGACAGGTAGGTAAGTATGTAAATATCGCATAACGAACCACCTTTTAGGAAGGGCCCTCTCAAGGCAATATAGTTACGTTGTGTAAATTATGAAAAGGGAACTGTGTGAATCAGGTAAGTTGATGTGCAGGAAGCAAACAGAGAAGAAATCAAGGAGATGAAAGGAAGAAGGAGAGTAATAGATGATAGGCTGTCCCTCAGAAGGCAAAAGTGGATTAAACTCTAAGGTACAGATGGAAGGACTTGCCTTAAACTAGACCAAAACCAACATTTCCATTGTGACAGCAGAGAAAGAGGAAATGATGAATTCTGATGGAAGAAAGTTTACTGCATTTATCAAATATTTAACTTTTGGCATTCTTCCAAATAATTTTCATACCCTATTTTATTTAGTCCTTACAACAATGTACTTCTTTCTTCACATTTTAACATTTTGAAAATCACAAGGAGTCTTTCTACAGGGACTAAAAGGACTGTGCGAGTCTCCTGCAGATGTTGAATGTAACCCATGTGATCTTAACTCTTCATAGAAAACATCTGTTACTTCATTGTCTCAACATTAATTTATTCATTCAACTAATGCTTATTGAACACTTAATATGTGCCAAACATAAGATCTGGAGGAAAAGAACTGAATATAACAGTACAGTTTTGGCTCTGCAGTTCTAATTGGGAGAAAGAGAATAAAAACTCAAACCAATATATAAATATGACAGATGAGGCTAAGTGCTATAAAGCAAATAGAAGCAAATTGAGAAGTTAGTGTATGATGTTTGGGAGTGAAGGAAGTAAGGGTGACAGCCAGCATCTGAGGCTATGAAAAATGTAAGTGCAAAGACACTGCCTTAGTAGCAGCTTGTCATATTAGGGAATACCAGCTGACCAGTGGCCTGGGGTAAAGTAAGGTGGAGGCTATTTAGAAATGAATTCAAATCAAGGAAGGCCATGCTGGAATGGTAAAGATTTTTGATTTGTTACTTGTATTCATAGAACAGCACATAGTTGAATTTTAGGCTTAATTAAATGAGATTTAGATGCCTAATATTCACTTAAAATGTCTTCAAAAGACTATACTCTATTGCCTCACTGAAGAGATAACTTACTCCATATGTAGAAATACTGAAAATATGCCTGGGAGACAAACATCTATTGTAAGTAAAGAAAATATTTCTCTCAGGGAGAAAAACTGTACTTCCATATTTTATTGTAAAGCAACAAGATATTCATAAGTACTTGAAGCTGTATACTGCTTAATCATTGAAGTAACTACAAAATCACATCTGATCATACAGCATGAATACACTTAAAAAGAGTAGATATTCCCAAATCCCTCGGAAGATGTCATAGAACTTTCAAAGTGACTGATTCGTGAGACCTGAAGGATGATTACTCAGGTGCTAAATGTCCATCTGTCAGAAACTTCTAGCTGTCTTTTAGGAGAGCATCCTAAGCTTCTAGTGTTTGAAAATTAAATTTAAAAAAGGAATCAACATGTCTTGAAATGTCACTCTCAGTCTCACACATGCAAAAGAGATTATGAGAAGTAGCCTGTTACTATGAAATTAGGCCTAACCTACCAAAGGCTAAAAAATATTTATGAATCTTTCAATTATTTTTTAAAAGATTTATTTATTTATTTGAGAGAGAGAGAGCTTGACTGTCGTGAGTGGGAAGGAAGGGAGGGGATATCCAAGCAGAGTCTTGCTGAATGCTGAGCTGAATGCTGGGCTCCAACTCAGGACACTGAGCTGAGATCATGACCTGAGCAGAAAGCAAGAGTCGGACACTTAACCAACTGCACCACTCAGGCATCCCAAGAATCTTTACATTCTTATGTGAAGAAGATTTAATCTTAGACTTTAAGATGCTGAAAAGTAACAAAGTAGGCAGTGATATGGCAAAATGTTTGCATTTTCCCTTTAAGAAAATGTAAATTTAAAGTAATACTTCTCATTTTATAAAGTTCCTATTAAATTGAGTTGAATATTGTAATTAATATGTTTCTTAAATAAAGGATTTCTAGCATTAACTCCAGTTTACATCTGAGGAAATGGAGGCTGATAGTAGCAATTATTGGCCTAAGGTCAGATATTTGTTTAGTTTGAAAGCCATAACTTGAGTCCTTGCCAACCTCAGCCTGAAACCTATGATCTTGCCTAGACAACAAAGGGATAAACTAAATACAGAACTTTTTAAATTAAAATGTCAATGGATTGGGGTGCCTGGGTGACTCAGTTGGTTAAGTGTCTGCCTCCAGCTTAGGCCATGATCCCAGGGTCCTGGAATCGAATCCCGCATCGGGCTCCTTCCTCAGTGGGGAGTCTGCTTCTCCCTGTCCTTCTGCCCCTGCTCATGCTTTCTGTCTCTCTCTCTCTCTCAAAATAAATAAACAAATAAAATCTTTTTAAAAAGTCAACGTACAAATTGTTCAATAATATCAGTGGATGGGTGGCTTAACATAAAATTAGAGAGCTAAAAAGATATAAGCTGAAATATTAGAAATATCTTATGTGAAGGACAAGATACAAATGTTCATTATCAATACTTCTAGTCAAGAGTAAACTATAAGTCCTAGATACCTTAATAAGACAAACTCACCCATAGATATTGAAGATAAATGGATTGAA
The DNA here is from genome assembly GCF_002007445.2 of Ailuropoda melanoleuca. Lineage (NCBI taxonomy): Eukaryota > Metazoa > Chordata > Mammalia > Carnivora > Ursidae > Ailuropoda > Ailuropoda melanoleuca. Next base: position 39,594,960 of record NC_048220.1, read on the forward strand.
AAGGAAGAAACAAAACTGTCATTATTTGCTGATGATAACATTATCTACATACAGAACACAGAGGAATATGGAGACAAATTATCAGAAAGTTAAGGGAGTTAGAGGGGCAACTAATTTATAAGAAACAGTGGCAGAAAACCCATATCACCACCAACAGAGCAGATACACCTGAGGTTGGTAGGAAAAAGCAGTGAGCAGTGTGGAGCTGAAAATTCCATCTTTGAGAGAGAAAGCTATAAGAGATTCATAAGCACTAAACACTTTGTATCTGTAACCTTTCCAAATTAAATCACTGGACAGGGGCGCCTGGGTGGCACAGCGGTTAAGCATCTGCCTTCGGCTCAGGGCGTGATCCCAGCGTTACGGGATCGAGCCCCANTAAATTAAATCACTGGACAAACTTTTAAAACTGTGGCAGCATAAAAAAATATAGTGAGTCAAAATAGAATTCTGAGCTAAAAATAATTTTGAACTTCTTTAAAATAGAATCCGTCCTCTTTTCAAAGTTTAGCTTTTAAATTAACACTAAATTAGAATAAGAATTTTCATGAAAAGATATGTGTAGCTCTCAGGTAGAAATAAAATCTTAAAAAAAAATAAATAAATCACTGGACAAACTTTTAAAACTGTGGCAGCATAAAAAAATATAGTGAGTCAAAATAGAATTCTGAGCTAAAAATAATTTTGAACTTCTTTAAAATAGAATCCGTCCTCTTTTCAAAGTTTAGCTTTTAAATTAACACTAAATTAGAATAAGAATTTTCATGAAAAGATATGTGTAGCTCTCAGGTAGAAGGTGAACTTTCTTCATTCTTTGGCTGTGATTCTCCCCTTCCTGGCACACATATATTCCTCAATATTAACTCCCTACCTCCTCCTGGTTGCTAGAAAGTTTTCTTCTTAGGGTCAGGAAAGATTTTAATTTTCAAATATCTGCCATTAAAATACAGTGTTCTCATCATCTAACCTTTTAAACATTTTAGCAATCAGCAAATATCACAGCAGGAAATAGTAATGACTAAGAAGAACTGAGGATAGTTGCCTAAGGATCAAGAAGTGGGGTTGATAGAAAAGAGAGCAGAATTAAGATATAGTTTCGAATAGAAGATAGATAGTGACAGAGAAAAAAATGTCTATCTTCTCAATATTATCTCAGGTTCTCTAAACTGTTCTGATGTATAAAAAATAGCAATAAACCCTGAAGCAGGCACTTTTCTAATAAGTGCTCTAAGAGGTGAGAGGTATAAGGCAATGGAGGTCAGGGTACCTAAACGCCAATGATAACTACCATTTATGAAGCTTAATATGAGCCAGGCATTGTNATAGTGACAGAGAAAAAAATGTCTATCTTCTCAATATTATCTCCGGTTCTCTAAACTGTTCTGATGTATAAAAAATAGCAATAAACCCTGAAGCAGGCACTTTTCTAATAAGCGCTCTAAGAGGTGAGAGGTATAAGACAATGGAGGTCAGGGTACCTAAACGCCAATGATAACTACCATTTATGAAGCTTAATATGAGCCAGGCATTGTTCTAACTGCTTTTCAAGAATTAATATACTATTATCCCCATTGTATAAATAAAGAAACTAAGGGACGGAGAAGGTAGTAACAAAAAAACTTGCCCAAGGACACACACAGCATGGGTAAGGCCAGGGTTACAATTCACGCTCACAGCTGTGGAGCTCTTGCTCTAGGCCAGGGCTTGGCCCTCTATTTGGACATCTTGTATCTGTGAAGGTTCCAGTTTCCTCACAAATAAAATGAAATGTTGTAGTTAAGAAAATGAGTATAGAATCAGACAGAAGTAATTTGAATCCCCAAAAGTTGTGTGATTTGAGGGCAAGTTTTATAACTTTGCTGAGCCTTAGTTTCCTCATCTGTAAAATGCGACAGTGACAAAATATATATGATATGATTTTTTAAGAATTAAAGTCATTCATGGAAAGCACTGAACCCGAAGACTGTCATTTTATGTATCTAATAAAAATTTGCTCCTATTATTGTTGCTAGGATGATGACAATGACGACGATGATGATAATGATGAAATGAGATGATGAATTTAAACCCAGGTCTGCCTGCACTCCAGATCTTGTGCAAAATACTGTGCTTTACCATGTACATATAATAAATATGAAAAAAGTTCTTTGGGGGCTTTATTCTGCCTTTATCTCCCTAAACCAGACAGTAATTAAGTATGGAAACACAATGAAAGGAACTCCAAGTTTTAGGTGCCCGAATTAGAAGCCCATAATAGATAAAAGAAGAGGAAATTCTCTCTCAATTTGGAGGAATAAAGTGACTTCCAACAGGTCTGTGAATATTTTTTAAAAATTATCCAAGACCACCAAATTTAATTCCTATAGTAGCTCTAGCTGGTATTAATTGAAAGAAGAGTAAGTTTAACTCATTAATTCAAAAGGCTTTTCCTCAAGTAATAATAAATGTGTTATTTTTCAGCAGTATCACAATTCACCTTTACAATCTGAAGTAAACAAGACTTCAAAGAGGCTTTCTAGACTGAGAGAACACAAGTTTCTTAATCTATCCTCAAGGAATATACGTTCCCTCCAAAAAAGAGAATTTGGATCAGTACCTGGGGCATACTCACAAACTAACTTGAATTGTAGCCCTGTTCACTTTCTTTGTGAATGCAAAATTTTTAATGAAATAGTACTTTTAAAAAACATTAAGAAAAGGTGCTACTTATTTTGATAGAATTTAAAATTTCCATGTAACTTGTTGAGCAGAATAGAAGGAAATAAGAACTTTGGGAGAGAAAAAATATATAGAATTCACAGTTCAAGGCAGACTCACCAACATATTAGTTTTTAATGTTTCTGCTTGCTTACAGACTTCTTACAGACTTGACACCATGATACAAGATTTTATTTATTTTAATCAATGTAGTTTTGACCCTGTATTTGGAAGAAGGAGAAGAAAGATATTAACCATTATTCTCCTCAGCATGACATTACCATTTTAAAATAAATGGAAGATCCATGGTCTAATATTACTAAGGCTGAGTAATTTTCCCCCTGGCTCAGTGCATGGAAAATAGCATATTTTCTTCATGCATAAATAATGGAAATCTCATCATTGAATTGTTCAGAATGCTTTGTGGAGTGTGCCAAATGCAGACCTAGATTTATTTGCAATGGTCTCTGTGTAGGTTCAAAGATGTAGACTAAGTGACCAGTTATAAACTACACATTGTGCTTATTTTTTTTTTTTGGTTTTCAATTTGAACTTTATTTCTTGAACTTTGACCCAAGATACAACTATATATTGCTTATTCAAGCTGGCAACCAAGGTCATCAGAATTTCTCCCTACTCAGAGATCTTTTTTTTTTATAATAATATTTTTTTTATTATGTTAGTCATCATACAGTACATCCCTGGTTTTTTATGTAAAGTTCGATGATTCATTAGTTGCGTATAACACCCAGTGCACCATGCAATATGTGCCCTCCTTACTACCCATTACCAGCTTATCACATTCTCCCACCCCCCTCCCCTCTGAAGCCCTCAGTTTGTTCTTATTAATCCAGTCCCTCTTTGTTGTTAGTCAAGTAACCCATAAACGCTGAAGGTATTCAGTCAAAATGGTAAAACCAGTAGTCTTACTGAATTTAAACATTTTTCTAAAAGGTATGTCGTTCATCATCCTTAAGGGAATGGGCACCACAGCCAGAAAGTCCTCAGTTTCAGTTCCAGCCCCAAGATGTTCTAGACGTCTGACTACAGACTACATTAACCACTCTAAATACCAGTTTCTCACCTATAAAATGGGGGTGACAACAGAACCGACTTTGCAATGTTACTGTAAGGATTAAATGAAATAATAAATGTAAAATTCTCAGCACAGTATCTGGCACATAAGTAATATATGTATATACACCTATATACATTTATTTTATATATTTACATATGCATGCATATATAAACATATATTACATATATTTAGGAAATGAGGAAAATGGAGAACCAAAGACCCCTGTAGTATTACACTGGAGCTCTTGAAAATCCCAAGCTGCATCCAAGCAGTAATAGGACTGTACCTTTCAGTCAACAATGAATATTTCAGTTAGAAAAAGAGCTGCAATACCTTAAATGTGCAACTAGTTCTGCCTTCTACTCTGTTTTGTTTCTACTTTTATTTCTACTCCATATGTATTTTCTAGCATATGGAGAAGGAAGAAAACCAACATTTACTGAGGGTCTACTGTATGACAGATGTTTCTATAATGAGCATTTCACTTATGCTACAGCCATTGATAGCCATGGCCTTTCAATCAGGTAGAAATAATCATTCCTACTTTACAAAATGGGCCAAAATAACTAGCCAAAATTTACACAACTAGAAGGGCGTTCGGCTGGCTCAGTCAGTAGAGCATGCTACTCTTGATTTTGGGGTAGTGAGTTTAGGCCCCACATGTGGTGTACAGTTCACAAAAAAAAAAAAAAATCCAGGAAATACTGGAACCCGATTTCTAGATACTGTTTGTGTTATCTCCAAAGCCTTTTACATTTCTTTACTCAAGGAATTTACTAAATGTAGTTATTAGGTCAGGTTCTTATCTTTTTTTAATCCAGAAACTATTGCTTTAGGGAAACTATGCTAGGACAGTAGTTGGCTTCCTAACCAGCTGAAGTGGTAGCTTCAGCCTACTACTCCATAACAGAAATACCACATATTGCATTAAAACAAGGGTTGGCAAACTATCGCTATAGGACAAATCCAACTTACCACCTGTTTTTGTAAATTAAGTTTCACTGGGACACAGCCACATCCATTCATTTACTTATTCTCTATGACTGCTTTCACACTGTGATGGAGTTGAGCAGTTATGACAGACGCTGTGTAGCCCACAACATCTAAAATATTCACCGTCTGGGTCTTTACAGAAATAGTTTGCTGACCGTTAATGTGTAAGAAAATACTAGATGACTAACAAACCATCATTTATAATACTCTCTCCATGAGGAATTACTCTCTGTTGTGTTTGGGCAAAAGTGAGTGTCAAGGTTTCAGAAGATAATTTCAGCAGCCTCCAATTCAGTCCCAAGGGGACCAAGGGAGGAGAGCCCATGTGATCTCAAGAGCATAGGTCCGACTCAGGTACTACGCCCTAAAGGAAGAGCTACTCTGCTCATGATGCCCAGCCGTCCAGAACAAATGGAGACTTGGTGCCTGCCATTCCTCTGTGCTGTTTCCTTGCTAGTTCTTTTTCCCCTCAGCTGAAACTTCTCCCAAGTCCTCACTCTTTACTTGACTTCATGATCCTTTTCAAAACCTCAAAGCCTTTTCTCTTTCAAACCAATAGTCCTTTTGAAGCATGAGGAATATGATTATTTTTAAAAAATATTTTATTTATTTGTTTGACAGAGAGAAAGGGAGAAAGAGAACAAGCCAGGAGGAGCAGCAGACAGAGGGAGAGGGAAAAGCAGGCTCCCTGCTGAGCAGAGAGCCAGGCATCCTGCTGAATCCCAGGACCCCGGGAAACTGACCTGAGCTGAAGGCAGATGCTTAGCCAACTGAGCCACCCAAGCACTCCTGAGGAGTATGATTATTATTTATTCCTAACTGAAACTGATTTATATACAACTTTTTAACTCTTCAAGTTACTTGAATTTCTTTATCTTTTTTTTTCTGTTGGTGAACTAAAGATTATGAAATGTCAGTAATTTTAGGCAATATCCATGCAAAAAAAGAAACATTCTGGTTCCTAATTTCTCCTTAAAATTTAATTTTTCTTACACCTTTCATCAGTACCATTCCTATGACTTAATGATACAAGCTAAAATCTAACAGTAATAACCTGTTATTTTCTTATGAGTTTCTCCTGACACCTACTGAGAATAAGGCCCAAAACTGCATATTTTACCCACTATCTACTGTAATTCCAGTAACTATATTGTCCAAACCAAGAATTGGGGTTCATAGTCTGATAGATCTCTAGGAATTGTAAACTACAATTTTTAATGAGATATAATTGATATATAGCATATTAGTTTCATGTATACAAATAATGATTTGATATATGTATACATTACACAACGATCACCACAAAAAAATCTGGTTAGTATTCATCATTATACATAGCTACAATTTTTTTTTTCTTGTCAGGAGAACTTTTGAGACCTACTCTCTCAGCAACTTTCAAATAAGCAATATAATATTACTTATTACAGTCAATACTATACATTACCTCCTTAGAGCTTATTTATTTTAAAACTGGAAGTTTGGGGGCACCTGAGTGGTTCAGTCAGATAAGCTGCTGACTTTGATTTCAGCTCAAGTTATGATCTCAGAGTCCTGGGATCTAACCCTGTGTAGGGCTCTGCACTCAGTGAGGAGTCTGCTTCCCTCCCTCTCCCTCTTCCTCAGCCCCTCCCCACCTCCACTCACTCTTCCCTCCCTCCCTCTCTCTCTCTCAAATAAATAAATCTTTAAAAAAAACCTTGAAAGTTCGTACCTTTTGGCCATCTTCACCCATTTTGTGCCTCCCTTCCCCACATCCTACCTCTGGCAACCACCAATTTATTCTCTGTATCTATAAGTTCAGGATATGATCATTATTTTTTTAAGGATTTATTTTTTATTTGACAGAGAGAGAGACACACAGCGAAAGAGGGAAAACAAGCAGGGGGAACGGGAGAGCTAGAAACAGGCTTCCCACTGAGCAGGGAGCACAATGTGGGGCTCCATCTCAGGACCCTAGGATCAGGACCTGAGCTGAAGGCAGACGCTTTATGACTGAACCACCCAGGCGCCCCAGGATATGATTATTTTTAATAAGAATTTTTCCCCAAACCCAAGATGTAGAATAATCATAACTACAGAGATGCTCCAATATGTTCCCTACAGTTGCCCTCTTAGCTAAGTGGGGACGATGTGGATAACTGTGAATTCTACACCTATCTTCAAAAACTATTGATGAAAGGCANAGAGAGACACACAGCGAAAGAGGGAAAACAAGCAGGGGGAACGGGAGAGCTAGAAACAGGCTTCCCACTGAGCAGGGAGCACAATGTGGGGCTCCATCTCAGGACCCTAGGATCAGGACCTGAGCTGAAGGCAGACGCTTTATGACTGAACCACCCAGGCGCCCCAGGATATGATTATTTTTAATAAGAATTTTTCCCCAAACCCAAGATGTAGAATAATCATAACTACAGAGATGCTCCAATATGTTCCCTACAGTTGCCCTCTTAGCTAAGTGGGGACGATGTGGATAACTGTGAATTCTACACCTATCTTCAAAAACTATTGATGAAAGGCATTCAGGAACTCAAAGAATCACCTAAATCCACAATGGGGCAAATAATCATTAGAATATATCTGATCTGAACATAATACAAAATGGTGGATTAATTTTTTCTGGATTTTTTATTTACACGTATTACCAAATTCATTATATTGTATTTTCTCTTTAGTTCACACTTTTAGCATTATCTTCACATGTGCTGGATCTTTTCAGTAAATTAACTGACTGGCAAATCCAGTTGTAAAAACAAAAATTATCAAATACTTTGAATTAAATACATTAATGTCATCTTAGACTATTTCTTCCCTTTGATTTCTTATATCCAAACATTTCTAAGTTGTATCAATTCTTCCATAACCATAATCCTTACAGTCATCACTTCCTTTTCTTTCCTACTTCCAAATTATAGTACAAACTCACCACTTCACTTCTGTATTATTGTGACAGACTTCTATTTTAGTATTATTCAAAATGGGGTCTGAAGACCACTTAAATCAGAATCACATTAATCCTTGTTAAGGTGGAGATTAAGGGCCCTCCAGATTTACTCAATCAGAATCTCAGTTAAGCTCAGGAATCTTCAACTTTAACAAGCTACATAGGTGGATTCTTAAGAACCTTAAATTTTAAGAACCACTGTTCAAAAGGCTTTCTTCCTTTCTCATCTCTCCCTAGTTTCAAGATATTGTGCACATTTCTATGACATAAGTCATTGTAATGTGATGAATCTTCCTTCCACTCCCCTGTAGGAAACCTTCCGTGAGTCCCCATTATTCTCTGGATTAAGTACAAATGTCTTAACCTGGCAATCAAAGACCCATACAATATGGTCAGGCACTAATTTTGCAATTCTTCACTGTCTTCCAAGAATATAACCTAATTTTTAGTTTCAGGCATCCAGCTCTATGTTGAAATCCCTCCCCCAGGTTAGCACACCCTCCATTTATTCAATTCCAACACATTCACGTTCCCCTGTGAAAACAAGGCAATTCCAAGTTTTTCCATAAGACCTCCCTTGATCCTTCATTTGTATGAGCTCATAGCATTTATTGCTCATTCCATTCGGGGATGGCACTTATTCAGAGGCTGCCTGTGCTGCCTCTTGAACTGTCACTTAATTTTTAGTGTGAGTATGCACGTCTCATTTTCATACCTCGATAGTGAAATTTCTGAGGGTAAAAACATTGGGAATATAACCGGGCTGCTAGCATACTTATAAAGAATGAATACATATTTTTGAAATGACTAAGTGAACACAAAATTGAGTAACTCACCTCTGATTTCACCAATTATTTATCTAATACAGTTGACTGTTTGTGCACTGCATATACTCTGCTTTAAGAGACTCCCTTATTTTATGAGCTTATACTTCTCTCATCTTTATATGCTAAAGCTATTCATGACAACTAAATTAATCCCAAACCAGACAAAATGCCAGCAACAAAAGCATCAACACTCTGGCTCAAATACCGTATGAAGATCTTGCTGGCTGGTCCATCTGGGAGGTACAGCTAGAATTCTAAACGTTATTCTGTCCATTTTATACCCAGTCACACAATCATAAAACACTTCATGTCTCAGTTAATGCTCTCAATACCCCTAAAAGATGCTGGTAATTTAGCTGAATGACTGCCATAACATCACAATCACCAGACTACCTACTGGAAGCATTTAACATCCATGGTACTTATAATCACAAATATCTCCTTGCCTCCAAAGGATTCCACATCGAAAATACAAAGTCAGAATTCATAATGCAGTAGAATCCCTGGTTCAGGGCTAGGGTCCACATCACCATCTCCCAGGGACTAGATAGCAAGCTAGGTGAAGGATTAGTATAGGAGTATGGATTTACTTAAAGATTGGCTTCTCTGTCTACCAGTATCTAATATCCACCATATTAAAAACTTCAAAGCATTTAGAGCTATTTTAATGACTACATTTTGGACAATAACTGATAAATTGTGCATCTGAATGGTTTTTTGATGAGTCTAATTTATACTATGATCCATTTTTAGACATTTAACGTAATATATTACAGTAACGTACATGTACTTATTTTCCATGACCAACACATATAGCCAAATTATCTATTTGAATGGGTAATTTATTTTTTGTAAAAATTATACTTATTTTAATGCCTTATAAGTCTCACATGTTTGTTATTGTTAATATTTAAATTTTCATAGAATATTTTTTTTCTAAACAATAAAATACAGATGGAGGCTTTGGAGTAATAAAAATTTATGTTCAAATCCCAACTCTGCAACTAACAGTGTGAATCAAGGATATGTTCTCTTATTCCTCGGAGGTTAATTTCCCTAAGACGTCAAAATAAAAAGGAATAATAATTTCTACATCAAAGAATTGCAGTAAGGATATAATAACATGTGAATAGATTAAGCACAGCAATTGCCATACAGATAATTGTTTATTGTCTGCTTCTCCCCATTAAAAAAACAAAAACAAAACAAAACAAAAAACAGAAAACAAAACAAAAAAAAAACTTCAATGAGAAAAGAGCCTGGTTCACAGTAGATGCTCAAAGATCATTTGTTGAACTGATATAATTAACCTGCTTTACTGATAATTTAAAAGATTTCAGGTGATTTTTTAAATTTTAATATAACTCATCTTAAGTATGGAGCAAAATATTTCCTGGAAAGGAAAACATTAAGAAATCAGTCCTATCTTTCCTCTTTCAGATGCAGGAAAACAAGGCTACACTTGGTGAAGGGAGATGCATATCATCAATAAACTAATAACATATTGTGATTAATATGTTTATGACAGAGTGGTCTACCAATATTAAAAACACCTGGGCATATTACCTATGAAGACTGGGTCAATTAATCTGGTGTTTTGTTGATGATCCATGATGAGGCTGGAGGGGAGTCCATAATTGTTGAGTTCTATATGCTTAGGTCCCTGATAGCTTTTAATCATTTAAACAAATATGACATGTAATGGGGATTACGTCATTCACTCATTAAATGAATAATTATGGAGCAACAACTCACTGCCAAGAAATGTTCTAGTCACTGGGGATAAAGCAGTGAACAACACAATCAAGGCTGCTACTGTCTGTACTAAATGTAGTGAGATTCACAATAAACACAATAAATGTAAAAACAAATACTCCAGAGAGAAGATAGGGAGGCATTCTATTCTGAGAGTTAAAATAAGGAATGTGCTAGCAAGTTACTAAATGCTGCTTTAGATTGGGTTGCCAAGGAAGACCTCTCTGAGCAAGTGACCTTTAAGCTGAGATCCAAATGAGACGGAGGAACCAGGAATACAAACATCAGAGAAAATCACTATAGAACGAACAGTCTAGTGCACCGACCTTAAAGAATGGTTTGGCCAGTCTGAATGAACAGACATCAAACTACTGTGAGTGAGAGTCAATTAAGCCAGCGATTATTCCAGGACATGAAGAATATTTTCATTTTCCTTATTGTTATATGGAAGGTGTTGGATGAGATAATTGTGAAAAACCATTTTCTATTTAAAAAATTCCAAAATTTTATGGTCAAGATGGTTCTGTTCATTCCAACTGAACTGTTTATGAAACACTGCATCTTTCAATTCTTTTAGTAGAAAAATCCCATAGCCTGGGGAGTTGTAACTCTTGACCAAGGAAGCTATAGGCGTGACAATTGTTATAATGTTCTGTGTGTAGAAAAGCAAAAAAAGAACTCCTTTCCATGTATGTGACAGAGCCAAACAAACATGACTGAATATTTCATTAATAAGACTTCCAATGGAGAGAGAAAAAAGGAAGATATACAAAATTTAATACATAAAAGTAAAGAAAGCTATTTTTTCCCTTGTAGTCTGGAACCTTAATTGTAAATATTAGAGCTTTTGTAGAAAGAAGTCAGGTAATTAATTCCTATAGCATTAAGATACTGAATTTTCAAAAAGAGTATAAAAAATATAGCACACTTGTGCTACCTAATACATATATCATTCTATAAAAATTCTGAATTAGAGTTGATGTATTGACTCCCACTTGTGTAAATCTGCAAAAGCAATTTATTTAATTAAATAACTTATTTATTTACTAAATGTGAATAATTACTACATGTTCTATGTACTAGAGTATGACATAAACGTAACAAAATTCTTGACATCCTTGAGATAGACAACAGAAGGTAAACAAACATATTCTATTGGTGATGATAAGTTCTATGGAGAAAAATAAAGGCAAGGGGAACAAGGAATTTGGGAGAGGAGAGTGTGCAGCTTTATAAGACAGGTCAGGAAAGCCCTTCTATGATAAGGTAATATTTGACCAGAGACTTAAAGGGAATTAGGAAAAAGCATTACAGGTAGAGTGGATTGTCAGTGTAAAGTCCCTGAGGCAGGAAAGGACAGCAAGGAGGCTTGTGTAGTTGGAGTGGGTTGAGTGAACGAGGCACCAGAGAAAATAAAGCTGGGGTGCAAGTGGGTGGGGAGAGTGTAGGGTGTGTGTTTCTTGAAGAGGTTTTGGCTTTGACTCAGAATGAAATGGAAGGTTTTGAGAAGAGAAATGGCATAGTCTGAGTTATAGTCTAAGAGGATCACACTGTGACTGCCATGTTGAAAACACATCGGAGTGGCAAGTGTGAAGGTAGAGAGACAAGACAGAAAGCTATTTCAATAATCAATCTGCGGAGCACTTGGTGGCTCAGTCAGTTAAGGGTCTAACTCATGATTTCGGCTCAGATCCTGATCTCAGGGTTGTAGGATGGAGCCCCTTGTAGGCTCTGCGCTCGTGGGGAATCTATCTGTTCCTCTCCTTCTGCCCATCCCCTAACTCACTCTCTCTCCCACAAATAAATAAATAAATCTTTAAAAAAAAATCAATCTGCATATTTACTGACTAGGGAGACTGAACATCTACTCCTATATTTTACCTCCCAAGGGACTACAGTACTGCATTATGTTATGATTGCATTGATTTTTTCCCCTCACATTTGTGAGACTTATTCTTTTTATTTTTAACTTTTTACTTTGAAACAACTATAGACTCACAGGAATTCGCAAATATACTACAGGGAGGGAGATACTATGTGTCTGCGACCCATTTTTTTCTTAATAGTAAGATGTGAGACTTAACAGTAAAAATGAGCAAAACAGATATTTCTCTGAAAGTAATTTTCATTTCTTTACAACTCATTTCTTTTTGGTGATGTGAATTGTCTGAAATATTACCACTCTAGAATAACAAAATGGGGCATTCTCTCATATCCCTTAAAGATCACACTGACATAATCTGAAACATATAATATTTATTTTTCTGAAATACTTCCATGTAAATTACTTCTCCCCACACTTTTTCTTCCTTCTTTAATTTTCTACTCTCTAGAACTGTATCTAAGCAGGTTTTTCTATTCTTTACCTCTGCTCATCACCCCACATTGCCCCCCAAATACAGGGAGTCAACCACAGATTATACTCATGGAGAGTTTTTTTGAACTTTTACATTTGGAGGAGAAAAAAACCAATGGCGAACCCTCTCCTGGACACCCTGCCTGATACAGCAAGACTTAAATTAAATAGAAAATAATCTAGGCAACAAGCTCACGTATCAATTGAGAAATACTATTTGGCAACTTATACAAGAAAATGAAGGGATGCACATATACAACTGAATTAAAACAATGAGCTATTCTGACTTTATTATACTTTTACCAACAGTTTTCTTAATATGAGAAAAATACACTTCATGCAGCCAAGTTCATGCAAAAAAAAAAAAAATTAAAGACCCAGGCATAAAGTAAACAATAAAAAATACACTAACTCTGGTCAAAATAATATGTGCCAACTGCACTTCTCCAAAGGTAAACTGTAGGGAAATAAGTTTTCTCAGTATGAAATCAATGTATTTAATAACTAGAATCTGACAAGCCAATAGGATATACATATAATTTAGTTTTAAAACCTGCTTAAATAGCCATTAATCAAACTGTTGTTTCATCATGAATTGTTACCACTGACACTACATTTGAAATATGTTTTTTTAAAGATGGCTCTCGATGTTACTAACATTTAGTAAATACTGTCAAGAATCACTATAAACAAATTGGGAAGATAGTGTTTTTTGCAAATCTATGAGATGAAACAGATTACTTCTTAAAGATGTCTTTCATTATACACTATTAAACAGAATGGGTGCACGTCAAAGGAAAAGGGGAAAAAAAGCAGCATGCAGACTGAATTTGACATTGACATATATGACGGGCTAGGACATTTAGGTAGAGCATGGTGCTTACGAGGCCAGTGCAAAGGCTTGATTTTGATATGTGTTACTTAACCTCATTCGGCTTCTTATTTTCAAGCTGATTTCCAGCCACCACCAGTTGACTCACAACTTAGCTTTTCTCCTTGGGAACCAGGCTGGAGAGTTTGTATGGACCAACACAAAATTTGAACTACTTCTGTGAAAATGATTTTAAATGATTCGGCTTCCTTGTAATGATTCATTAATTACCTTCCCTAAGAAATGAAGGACAATACATTACTTAGGAGCCACAAGAGGCAGTGAAAGGACATTAAATTTTGATGTAGTAGACTGGGGTTTCAGTCCCAATTCCAGAGTCTCTGAATTTGTAACCTGAAATATATCAATTAACTCTCTGAGACTTTTAATGTCTTTATTCATTAATTATTCCATATTAATAGTCTCCCAGCCTTACCCTGAACATTAAAAGCATCAAGTAAAATGTGAATTGGTCATCCTTGTATTGCAAGCTTCTAGAATATAGTTAATGCTTGCTTAATTAGTATGTGCTGAATAAATTATTAGAATGAATTTGGAAAATGGTGCACATAATTCCAATGAAACTTGCTTAGCCCAGATGACCATTTGTAAACATTTAATGTAACCTAATCTACTTGCTAATATGTTATAGATCTTTATATAAAAATATATTCTACCATTTATTAACATCATATAGAACAAAAGGTTATATAATCACATCTCCTCTTACAATCTGCTCTAAATAATTAATGTAATTAAAATATGCTTATGTAGAAAATAATTCATCAATAGTCCTCTAAACTTAAAAACATTCTAAGATGGTAATCTAATGACCTATTATTTTATTTTATATATATATATCATCAGTTCTATAAAAAGGTAAAAATTATGGGATAAATTTGGGGAAACGCAGCATTATATATAATATTGATAAAAATATAATCATCATTTAAAAGAAAATGATTTTCCAACATGGTCTGAAAGATAAATAGCATCAGGAAAACAAATTAACACTCAAGTCAATTATAGGCACACTTTACCTCTGCTGTAAAATATGCGTGTGTTTATATGTGCTGTTTATTATTTTTTTTAAAGGCGCTTGTTTGTACTGCAGTTAAACACCATTCAAACAATGATTTATTTAAAGTTGATTTTCTGCAGTGTTGGGGTGGCTCAGTCAGTTAAACATCTGCCCGTGACTCAGGTCATCATTCCAGGGTCTTGAGATCGAGCCCTGCATTGGGCTCCCCGTTCAGCTGGGAGCCTGCTTCTCTCTCTCCCTCTGCCTGCTGCTCCCCCTGCTTGTGCTCATATGCTCTCTCTCTTTCTCTCTCTCAAATAAATAAATAAAATCTTTTAAAAAAATAAAGCTGATTTTCTGATTTCCCAGAAATCTTGCAAAAATACCTAGGACTGGAATAGATTGTCGTTTTTGGAACGTGGCAGGCAGACGTTAAAGTGGCCCCCATGATATTCATAGCTTTGTATAATTCCCTCATCTTCAGTGTGGGCAGGAACTGTGACTTGCTTCTAACAAATAGAATATGGCAAAGATAATGGGCTCTCTCTCTTGTGCTTGCTTACATTATGTTATATGAGATTCATGATAGCAAATGTGCTCTCCTCCTCCTTTGCTTTGAAGAAACGAGCTGCCAACTGTAAAGGGACTATGGAGAAGGCTACCTAGCAATGAACTGAAAACAATCTCAAGAAGCTTACAGTGACCTTTGGCCCGTGGCCACCAAGAGGCCAGGACCCTCAGTCTCACAGCTGTAAGGAAATTAATTCTGCCAATAACATGAATGAGCTCAGAAGTGGATCCAACCCCAGGTGAGCCTCCAGATAAGAATTGAGCCCCGGCTGACACCTTGATGGCAACCTTGCAGAGGATCCAGCTAAGCCATGTCTGGACTCCTGACCCAGAGAAATTATAAAATAATAAATATATGTGTCGTAAGCCTCTAAATTTAAGACAATTTGTTACACAGCAATAGAAATTTAATACTTGAAATACTTGAGGAAGTGAAATTGTTTTGACATGAACATCAAAGATAGACTCAAAAAATGCATATATATATGCATGCACATCACATAAACATAAGCATAGTGGCTTCTTCTTCTTCTTCTTTTTTTTTTTGAAAACAGCTGAATTTAGTAACAACAACACCTTTTTGGGAAACTAGCTGAAATCAAATTAAAAGGTATTGCTCTCTAATTGTTTACAGCCAGATAGATTCCACGAACTACTTCCCAAGCTGGTTAATAACACCAACGATCTCCTAAATTTGTATCCATGAAACACGAATTCTCAATCCCATTCTAAGAGCTTCAGCCAGCTTTAGTATGAGTGTTCAGAATAAGGCTATGAGCCTTGAGCAGGTCTATATTACTCAATTCCTACCTTCCCTCCTCTAATCCTTATCTTTTCTAAGGACCAAATAAATCTTCACCCAGACAATCCACATGGACTTTCTAGGAGGTATTTTCTTTTGTTAAATACCAGATTCTGATTATCAAACAAACTGGATTAACTATAGCTGTGCTTTACTAACAAATGCCTTTCCTCACCTAGCAAACTACTACTCATTCTTAAATTCTGGTCAGATTCACATCATTTGAAAGCCATATGTGGAACTCTTCTATGTAGTCTGATTTAGGTACTTTTCATCTGCACTTGAAGAGAGCTCCATACAAATCACTGGACCTGGTAAGCATGCCACTTACTCCTCTATTTCTTCCTTATTGAGGAGCAACCTTGCCTATTTTTCTTCTTCCCACAGCTCAGTGTTTAGCACATTGTAGACATTTAATGAATATTTCAGAGCTTTTATTTTTCAAAATGGTTTTACATGTAAATGCACAACATTTTAGCCTTACAAGTATTCAAGTGGTAATCTGGCAAAAATTAATTTGCAAATATGTTGGTTTCTTTAATGATAAAGCAGATGCTTTCTGATAACACTGCCCCTTAATTAAATGAAGCATATATGTATTTCTTTAATGCACACAGTAAATTGTAATTAACATTCTCTGATAACAAAAGATGCAGGTAATAACAACTGGATTGAGATTATACAAAAAGAACTTTTATTGTTTAAATGTTAAAAACATGAACTAAATCCATAAATATAATCCAGATAAAACCTTAATATCATTCTGTTGATAATAACCTATGAAGGGGCATTGATGATGCTCATGAAGAGACATATGTCTTTTATCTTGGCTCTCATCTGTGACCCTGTCATCAGTTTCAATATTCTATCCCAATTCAAAACCTACACAAACCTATATGGCCCTAGAAAATAACTAATAACAAAACAAATAAGCTAATAAGAAACAATATGCAATTCTTATTTCTGCCGTTTCCCAAGCCCATTTTCAAAAAAAAATAGCTATATTTGCATCACAATCACTGTTTTTGTTCCTATATACTACTCTACCATCCCATGAAAATGCTGACATGCTAGATGTATAATTCTCCTTTAATGTAAATGGACCCTCTTGAGGTACTTGGTATTTGCAGCTAAAAATGCATTAGAACACCTTCTTCAGCTAAACTAAGGAGTGGTTTCTTTCCCACTGGCTTTGAACATCTAGAGTAAAAGTTAGAAACAGACTTCTTTAGGAAATTGTGGTTAGAGACAAATACCCGGAGTTAGGTGACTGAGGTTTGAGTCCTGGCTCCACCATTTACTAGGTGGTGACTTTGGGTGAGCTACTTAACTTCTCTGAGTTTCAGTCTCTTCATCTGTAAAGGGATAACAAAAGTGCTTGCCTTATAGGGTTGGTGAGAACCTTAAATAAGATAATGAGTAATATAACACTAAGAAGAATGCCTGTACATAAAAAGCCTTCACTAAACATTAGCTACTATTAACAGCCCATCTCATACATAGTCCCCTCTGATGTCAACTTTTCAAAGTGGGCAGCACAGCAAATGTAATCAGTTAAACATCATTTTTAGGGTTATGACAGATATAAAGGTTTAAGATAACTAATGTATCCTATTGATAACCTGAGATATAATTTTATTACTATACATTAATCTTCAGATAATGTCATTGAAGTTATACTGGAAAGCCAAAGACAATAAAAAGAAAAATGAGCTAAAACAAGACTATAGAGGATGAGGAAATGGTAAGAGATGAAGAGAAGACTGATTTCTTAAAGGAGACTGCGGATAAACTAGAAAATATGAGAACCTGCAGAAAATCCATAGAAAATCAAAAAGGATATTTTAATTTTGTCTAGCTACACTTTCAAATAATCTTCCTTAAAGCATTTAGCCATGTGTTTGAAAGAAATATCAAAACTGAGATTTCAATAAAAGCTTACTTTTATCTTTTAAAAACAGTATATTCTATTTCATGATATGTTATTGGTATTAATAAAAATTCAAACCCTCAAGGACATTAAGTTATACTAAGTTACACTGAATGCATTTTCTGAGTTTATGAAGACTCATCCCCCATTATAATCATAAAAAGCATACAATGTACCATCACTCTGTGCTCTCAGTAGCATCCATTTTCGACAGTTTTGAGGTGAAATTACTGTATACACTGTTGAAAGATGTTAATAATATTCATTAAAAAGTTTAGGGGCGCCTGGGTGGCACCGCGGTTGGGTCTGCCTTCGGCTCAGGGCGTGATCCCTGCGTTGTGGGATCGAGCCCCACATCAGGCTCTTCTGCTGTGAGCCTGCTTCTTCCTCTCCCACTCCCCCTGCTTGTGTTCCCTCTCTCGCTGGCTCTCTCTATATCTGTTGAATAAATAAATAAAATCTTTAAAAAAAAAAAGTTTAAGTAGAGGTTAGTTATACATTTGCAGTGATTTTTTTATAGTAAGGATCATAATTTCAAACATTTATCATGTATTTTCTCTTACAGAAAACTCTTCCAAGTCCACACACCGTCCAAACATCATCTTTATAAAATTATAGACATTAACTCACATATTAAAAACTTCAAAATATTGCCCCATGTTTAAAATAATTTAGGCCCTGGGCGCCTGGGTGACTCAATCTGTCTAGCATCTGACTTTTGGTTTCAGCTCAGGCCATGATATCTCAGGGTTGTGAGATTGAGCCCCACATGTAGCCTTCTTAAGATTCTCTTTTTCACTCTCCCTCTGCCACTCCCCCACCACTCATACTTTCTCTCTCTAAAAAAAAAAAAATTTAAGCCCCCAAATTAATGTATTTTTTCAACATATTGTATAAACTTACTTCTTGAAAGGGAAGAAAACAATAATGACTATTCCTATAGTAATAATAGTGCTGTTCATTCTCATTAAACATAAAGCCCAACTTTTAAAATCAAAAGTCCAGGTTATTGTGAATTTCAACAATAGGAAACAGGGTAGATTTAAAGACTATAGTCTCAAATATGTTATATTAATTCCTACAAGAAGGACATAGATTGTTCACTACCACTGATAGCATTTCAAAGAGTACGTAGTAAACATGAATAAGTCATGTTCAACTAACCTCATTCCCTTTTTTTCATAGAGACTTAACTTTGGGGAAGTTTCAAGATGCCTTTATTATAGAATGATCCTAACAGCCTTCCATGACATCCTGATGGATAGAAATTGTGAAGTGTGACATGAATGACAGATTAATCACCAAATAGTATATTCAAATAATATTGCTAAATAGCTTGTGATCAACTTGAAAACATGACTCAAATGAAGTCCAAGATTTCAATTCTATATTTTTATCAATGACCTGGGTGAAGATAAGGAAGGCCAATTTATTAGTTTTGTGAATAACAGAAAAACACAAATAATAAGAACAATTTTGAAATTTTTAATACAGGGGACCAAAAATTGAAATTCAACATGTATACTTGCAAAGGTCTACATTTAGTTAAAAGAAATATTACAAGTTATAAGAAAGATTTGGCCTTACACAGTTTTTACAGGACAAAAAGTCTGACCACTAAGCGACATCAATTATAGCACACTACAATTGTAAATAGTTAAGCCATTCTGGATGGCATTAAAGGAGAAGAGCACTCAAATTGGGGAAATGGCACTTCATCATGCTCTGTATTGGTCAAATTGCATCTGGAGTATCATGGCTATTTCTAATTTATCCTTTAATATTAAAAGAAACTAGTAACAGTGCAGATATCAAAACCCCAAATTTGGAAGAATAATAAAAATTATGCATACTTGTTTCTGGTGTTTACTGGTTCTAAATGCTTGTTGGTTGCATGGATATTTGATGGATGAATAAAAGGGAGGAAGGTCGGAAAGAAGGAATGGAAAATATGGAAATGATGAAGAAATTAAGAATGGATACATCATTGAAAAAGAAAAATATCAACAATAGGAATTACAGCTATTCCTTTATGTATTCATGGGACTTGATGAGCAGATGGAATAAAGAGGCCTGTTGTTATTCCAGAGAGGAGCACTAGCACTAACTGTCAGACATTACCAAGAGGCAGATGAATGGGACATAAGGAAAGACCGCATAACAATCAGTGCCCTCTAACAGTGGATAAAAGGTCCCTGGGGGCACCTGGGTGGCACAGTGGGTTAAGTGTCAGACTTCTGATTTCAGCTCAGGTCATAATTTCAAAGCTGTGAGATCGAGCCCCACGTTTGGCTCTGCACTGGGTATGGACCCTGCCTAAGATTCATACTCTCTTTCTCTGTCTGCTTCACCCCACCTCTCTCTCTCTCTCTCTCTCTCTTAAAAAAAAAAAGTTCCTTGTAAAATAATGAGTCATTGGAAGTATTAAAAGAGAGTTGGACTGGGCTTCATTATAGGAATACTAGAAGGTGGGTCAGACTCCAGGGAGGAACATGAAAAACCATGGACTCTGTCTTCAACTGTCCAGCTGGAAGACAGACTTGCCACAATTAGAAAATATATAGGTGATTGCCATAATTGAGATATAGCAACATGGAAGATGTAGGCTTCGGTTTACATAAAGTTAGTAACACTTGAAATCAAAGGATGAGTGAATTTTGCTAGTTTGATGACACTACAATTGAGAACATTTAAACTGTCTAAAATTAATCTGCTCTCCATGCTCTCTGCCCCTGTTCCACAACACATTTTCTTCTTCGATTCCTACCTAATCTTTTCTCTATTTTCTTTTTCTTTTGGTCTCTTAAAACATCCTTCAAGATCCATTTCAAATGTTCCTTCAAATGTAGTCTTGCATTACTGCCCCTCTTTAACTTCTCTTCTTTCTATTCCCACACCTAGTACATGAAAAAAATTCATAAACATGCACTGCGAATGTGGTAAATACCATCCTGCATTTGTTCACCACAATTCTTGTACTAGAATGTAAACTTACAACCAGATAAAGTACATTACAGCATAATATGATGCTACCAGCGTGGCTGTATTTGTATTTACTAAAATAAAGTATACATAAATTCTCATACTTTAAGAAGGCACATGTGTGTGAGAATATCAATAAAATATACTGCCCATATATGTTACTTAGAAATCTAGGAACTTGGAATTTTTTTTCCTTTCACAGACAGCTTGACTTGGTTTGATTCAAGCACAGCTTCCTAAATTCAGGTGCAGGTGCTAATTAGCATCAGGGCAGTAAATCTAGAGAGAAAGGTAAATGGAGAACATACGGAAATAGAAATGTCACCAAAACAAAGGCTCTTTTTGATGTTACACATGGTTTTAAATGGTTTCAAAATAGAAATGCACGCCAGTGGATGGGAATGTTCTACATCTCTCACACTAAAATAAAGCCACCAAGACAAAGCATTTATCACTAAGAAATGCGATTGTCTAGTTGTTCACTGCTTGAATATTTATGAAGTTTACAGTCTGCATGTGGCATTTCTATAAACTGCCTTGATTAATGAATTTAATTGTAAATGTTGTGAGCTTATTTCTTGAATTGTATTTCATTTTGTTTATGTGCTTGATAACAAAGTAAACTTTCAGAGTGAATAATGCTAAGCGGATATAAATCAGGTGACAAAGCTATAAAGCTACGAGATTTGAGCAGTGCAAACGTGAATATGGCTGCACAAGTATAGAGTTTAACCAAAGTAAGTGTATGCAGGGCCTTGTACTAGATTCAGTAAGCTGATCAATACCCTGAGTTGACCCAGAAGTTTATCGAGGGGACTCACTAAATAAGCACCAAGGCTAAAAATTAAAAATGAAAAGACTGATACGAAATCCTTTGGATATACAGGATCTGATGGAGAGGGAATTTCACAACTTTTCAGTTTTTAAAGAGTGTGAAGGGATAAATGATGCATAATGGAAGCAGCCAATGAACCTTCCCTAGCCCCTTGGGATTTTATTTTGTCCTGCAAAAGAATAAAACAGGACAAGTAGGGGATTGATACCAGACCACAAATCTCCCATCCTACTCCTGGGGACTAACTTGTTTCTCTCTTCTTAAAGTTTCTTATAAGATTTAACACTCCTAAAGGTCTAGATCTTAAAATGTTAAGTTTCTATATGTTAGACCAAATATCCTTGATGGTTTTTTACAGTTCTCACCCTCAAATCAGAATAAAGCGGTCAGATAATTCAGTGGACATTAACACTTTCAGCTATGGTAAAAAGAGCTCAAATAAGGATTCTTCTCTGGGTCACGAAAAGATAGATGTGCTTAAAGACTATACATATAAAATTTCCACTTTTTACAATCTGCAAATGCACTAGTTTTGTATGTAATAACATAAAAATTAAACTTACAAAACTCTCACTATGGGGCGCCTGGGTGGCTGAGTTGGTTAAGTGTCTGCGTTTGGCTCAAGTCATGATCCCAGGGTCCTGGGATCAAGCCCCAAGGTGGGCTCTCTGCTGGCAGGGAGTCTGCTTCTCCCTCTGCCTACCCCCCTGACTTGTGCTCGTGTTCTCTCTCTCTCTCTCTCTCTCTCTCTCTCAAATAAATAAATAAATAAATAAATAAATAAATAAAATCTTTAAAAAAACAAAAATAAAACTCTCACTATACGCTATCCATACCAGCTTAGCTTACTACAGGCCACCAAAGTATAATCTTGAACATGTTTAGACATTTTATTTCACTCTCCCCTGTTCTCAGCTATCTTAAAACACATCATCTTCACATCCATTCCATTTTGACTCAACTTTTAAAAACAGTCTTTGGTACAAAACTTTTGAATAATTTATGGACAATGTATCTATAATCTTTTCTTTTTCAAAACTGATGTGCTCCCTACTCCAGAGAATACTACAAGTTTCTCTAATACTACATTATATCCTCTTTAATGTCATTTCCCCCAATATATTAAGTGTCTGAAAATGTGGAAAGATTTAGGCAAGCAAGCACATGGGCACTTGGTCAATACAACAGGAATACATTTGCCTATGAAATGTTTCTTTTTTTTAAGATTTTATTTATTTGACAGAGAGAGACAGCAAGAGAGGAAATACAAGCAGGGGGAGTGGGAGAGGGAGAAGCAGGCTCCCCGCTGAGCAGGGAGTCCAATGTGGGACTCGATCCCAGAACCCTGGGATCATGACCTGAGCCGAAGGCAGACACTTAACAACTGAGACATCCAGGTGCCCTATGAAATGCTTCTTATACACATTTATGCCTACCCCATTTGGAGATAATTTCTCTAACATGACATCATGATGAATTGTTAGTGGACCTCTTGGCATAGTTATTGTATAAGCCAAGCCCACTTTACAGAAGAGGCCACAAAAGGATTGGACACGCCTTCCCTGGAAAAATGCTTTTCCTCAAAGTCAATAAATAAGGACACTCTAGCTATCTCTTAGGAAGTCATAATGTAGGATTGGGCAATGCAGTCAAATAGTGCTGAAGAAATGTTGGCTTTAGGAAAATACAGCCTTCACGTCTAGTATATCTCTGACCAGAGTATATAGCCAGCCTTAGTCCCAAGGAACCAGTGGTGAGTTGAAAACTGACCTCACTAAAGATATGTCCACTTGGAACCTGTGAATGTGAACTTATTTGAAAAAAAAGGATCTTTACAGATATAATTAAGTCAAGGGATTTGAGCTATCATCCTGGATGAGGACGGACCCTAAATCCAATAATAAGTGTCCTTACAAGAGAAGAGAAGAGGAAAAATACACAGAGTAAAAGGACAGGGGCAGAGATGGAGGTTACACTTCCATAAGCCATAGAAACCCTGGAGCTATCGGAAGTTAGGTAAGAGACAGAACAGACACCTCCTAAAGCCTCCGGAAGGAATAAGTCCTGCTGCCACCTTGACTTCAGACTTCTGGCCTCCAGAATTTTGAGAGAATAAATCTCTGTTGATTTAAGCCATCTGAACTGTAGTAATTGGTTGTGGCAGTTGTGGAAACTGTTATAGAATCAATCTTATTGTGGGGTTTGAGCTCTTTCAAAGTTATCTGTGCCAGAAAAGGTAGAGAAAACCAGGTGGAGTAGATGCATCAAAGCTCAAAGAGAAGATGTTCTCTATCACTGTAGTCAGAAGGAGAAGCAGGAATTTTACCGAAAGAAATGACTGTATAGAACAATGTACAGAAATATGACTAAACACATTTTCATCTTGAATGTTAAAATACTGGCAGTTTTAGGTTTCAGGCAAGAAAAAACAAATTAAAAGAAAAAAACTTTATTCAGGAGCACAGTGTTTGCTGTAAAAAATGTGACAGACTTCTAATATTTCAGGAATTCTTAATCTTGTCCTCCTTTTATTAAAGCTTTCAAAGAAAACAAAAAACTGCACTGAGGTAAAATGTTCCATATTTAGGGGCACCTGGGTGGCACAGCGGTTGAGCGTCTGCCTTCGGCTCAGGGCGTGATCCCGGCGTTATGGGATCGAGCCCCACGTCAGGCTCCTCCGCTGTGAGCCTGCTTCTTCCTCTCCCACTCCCCTGCTTGTGTTCCCTCTCTCACTGGCTGTCTCTATCTCTGTCAAATAAATAAATAAAATCTTTAAAAAAAATGTTCCATATTTATTCTACCATTTACAAATTAGATATTCCTGTAGAAACAGATTTTAATCTAGGTAACACTTCTCAAGAAAGGACAATTACAGAAAATATTTACTTATCTTTCCCATTTTACCTATTGACATGCTTATGTGAGGAAAACTTTATATGTGGAAATTTTAAAGTTTAAATTATGCTTATGATAATTTCCATATGTTTTTAAAAATGTTTATTTAGGCTTCTAAAACAGTACAATAAAAGTTATGAAGATATCTGTACATTAAGTAATTTGGTTTACATGCTTCTCTGAGTCTGCCACACCTTCTAAATTGTAGCATGAAAAGCTGTTTTACTTTTTGTTTTACTTTTAGCAACCATCACATTCACATAAGCCCTGCATTAGAAGCATAGGCATCATGACTTCCATTACAATGTAAATAGAAGACAGGATTTTTTAAGCCAACACTGTTGAAAATAAAGTTCAACAGATAAGTTATTGGTCACTGACCATATCAACAATAACAAAATAAATGTGTTATGGTCACCACCATCAAAGAGCTTTCTACCTAATGTGACAGGAAGAGTCTACAAGGAATAATAGTGACATTTACTGACAATTTACTGTATAGTAAGTCCTGTTTAAGAACTTCATATGCATCATCACATTTAACCCTAACAAAAAATCATGACATATCTACATTAATATGCCCATTTTACAGATGAGAACATTGACACAGAGCAGGGTTAAGTAACCTGCTCAGAGTCAAACAGCCTGTAAGGGGAAATCTGACTTTCCAGTTTCAGCTTTAAGATACTACACTACACTGCTCTCCCACCATCATGAGTAAACAAATATTCTGGTAAGTGCTTTTATTTTTATGCTCTAAGAATATAAAGGAGGGGGCGCCTGGGGGGCTCAGTCGTTAAGCATCTGCCTTTGGCTCAGGTCATGATCCCAAGGGTCCAGAATCGAGCCCGCATCAGGCTCCCTGCTCAGCAGGGAGCCCGCTTCTCCCTCTCCCACTCCCCCTGCTGGTGTTCCCTCTCTCACCATATCTCTCTCTGTCCAATAAATAAATAAAATCTCTAAAAAATAAAAAAGAATATAAAGGAGGAAATGAGGATTTATTACAACTTGGGGCAATCTGGAAAAGCTGTTAAGTACCAAGTTGCTTCTGCATTGGACTTTGAAAGACAGAGACATTTTATACATGGGAAAAGAAGCATTTCAGCTAGAGAGATTAGTCAACAAAATTTGGAAACCTCTACTGAACACTTGTTGCAGAAAGGTTTTGTGCAGTTTCAGGGCATAATGGAAATTTCCACAACCCAATTTCTACGACCCATCTTTCATTTCCAGAGAATGGCTATCCCTTCTAGAAACTGAGGTCTCCTCTTTCTGGGGGCAACATCAGAGTTCTGGATACCTACCCAAACTCCATGGGACTCAGAGATTTGGAGGTGGTTATCTGGTCCCCTACACCATTGCTCTTAAACAAGAGTCACAGAATTTGTATCTAGAACATCTTGTAGTGCACATATAATGCCAGAAATTCAAGTGATTTTCCTCACATTCAAAGTCCTAACCCTGGTCAGATTAATTGAGTGGTTTTGACTGCTAGCACAAAGGCAGAGAAAAACATGACAATCTGAAAAGATACTTCCATAATTACTGATATGTCTCTAAACTAATGTGCCATTTATTCTTAACACTGAAAGTTTTAAAGTCGTGATTTCCTGTCTCTTCAATTAAAGGTAGAACTCTATGGAACTGACTCCAGAGTAAATATGATGATATTCAGAAAGGAAAATCATAGTATCAAGTAGGTTTTGGGATTCCCCAATAAACACTGTACCTAACTAGAAATTTAATAAAGCTCACTGGAGTAATCTTTTTGCACTCAAACATTTTAAACTGGTACCAAGAACAAGACTCCTATTGTATGCCGGGACTCTAACAAAATGATTTCACAGAAATCTTCTAAATCTTCACATTTATATGAGGTAGACTTTATCGTACTCATTTTGTAGGGCAGGAAGCTAAGTTTCCCAAGGAACCTAAAGTCACAAACCTTATATATGATGGATTAAGGTTGAACTCTGTTTTTTTACAAATTGTGATGAATAAAATGTTTGGGCTATATGGCCTTTCCTAAATATGTCTGTAACCTAGATGGAAACAAATGAGACACATATAAAAATAGATGGATAAGAATTTTGCCTATCACACAGTGCCGTGGTTTCAAAAGTTAGTTTACTTTAAGTTGGGTGACCCAAAACTTCAGGACTGCAGAATTCTGCTGACGGACAGAACTCCTCTCGAGCTTAGGAAAACATGTAAAAATGTATTCAACTATGGAAGGTGAGGTCCTTGCATGTTTAATCTAAACAGGTGAGGTTTAAACAACAACAACAAAAAAATGGGGAAACGTTCCGCATAAGAAGTAAGTGCATTTGAACTTTGGCATTTTGTGAGGGCTTACGGTAGTAGAGATAGGAGAGGAAAGGCTTGAAGATGGGGAGCCCCAAGAGAATGGAGTTGGTTAGGGAGTGTCTAATAAATGTCTAGGAACTCTGATTCTAGCATTCAAATTGCAGTTGACTTCTGCTTGTATAATTAGCCTGCATTACCCTAAAACTTTCAGTTAAAGTCTATTACTGGCAATAAGCTGTTGCTGTTAGTAGTAGTTTGAGTAAGGATAGAGAAGAGGTGGAATCCTGTAGCTCCATATAGTGACCAAAGGAATAAAGCAGAGGCCCCAGGCAGAGTTAGAAGCAGAGGCCAAGAGCCAGGTAAGAGAAGAGAAGTGGCTTGTGGAGTGAAATGATTTGGAACTGATGTGTGGCAACTCAACCTTCCCCTAAATGTCACAGAGTAATACGAGCCTAAGAGGAAAGGAAGGGAGTCAGATTCTGTCATTCCAGGGGATGCGGTTTGAACCACAGTCTTTGGATGTGAAAGTAAGCAGTGGAGAAAGTGGGAGGATGTGGGACATCTAGGCGGCAGACATTTGATTAGATGTAACATAGATCATAGTGTGAGGTGCCATCTAAATAGCCTGGAACACATACATATTAGAGCCGTCCAGAGGAGGAGGAATTCCTTTCAAGAGGGGGAACAGAGAACATACCAGAAAATATGCAGCATTGCATGTAGGCCTTGAGAGATATGCAGCATTTTGATATGCAGAGATCAGTGTAAGGATTTTCGGTTTGGAGCAAAAGTGGCAAGAAGGCCGGGAATGTTATTGCATGCTCTGGGAACAGGAGGATTCAGACTAACTTAAATCAGCACATACTTCAAAGCAATGGAAGAGATGAGTAGAAGAAAAAATTAAAAAGGTTGACATTAGAGAGAGGAGGGTTTCAATGTCAAAAGAAGTAGTTAGAGATTTATCCACAACAAACAAGTCACTGGAAGTTTTGATAAAGGGAGTAAAATAACCTGGTGTGGCTGGCAGATGGCCTGCAGTCTGGAGATAAGAAGTACGAGGACTTTGGTTTTCATCATGTTGAGTTGGAAGGGCTGGCAGGTCATAAATATCCAATCCATGGAGCATGCATGATTAAAACTTAGGTAAGCCTTCAAGATAAAAGAGAGTGATCTACAGATAAAATAGTTACTCCAGGCCTTGGGAATCACTAGTGATTCCAAATCACACTTTAGTGATTCCCAAGGCCTGAAGTAATGCATGAATTTGTGGCAGTGGGTGGGAGCTACCAAGAACAGTGTAAGAGAGATGAGGAGATACCGGAGAACAGGATTTAGGCACGACTTAGCAGGTGAGAACTGGAAACTCAAGAAGTGTAGGTCAGAAAACAAGGAGAGTTTTTCAGGAAGGATGAGATGACTTAATGGGTTACAGAGGATAAATACTGAGAAATGAATAAAATTGAAAGCACACCACTTTCCCATTTGATGGAAAAGGGCTAGAAAATAAAACCACTGTGAATGATTTAGGAATACACAACATATGGAGAAACAAACTGAAGCATTTAAATTTAAAATGTGTTAAATTTTTTCCCATTGGTATTAAAAAAAAGTTTTGCATTCAGAGTACATTTAAGTGAATAAAAAAATGGACTCACAAGCAAAACAAAAACAGCAAAAACTTTAAAGTCACTATTGCTAAAAGCATCTACCTCCTTGCCACTCAAAGAATGGTCTGAAGACCAGCAGTCTCAGAATCACCTGGGAACTTGTTAAAAATGCAGAATTCCACGTCCCATCGTAGACTTCCTGAGTCAGAACCTGCATTTTAACAGCCTCCTCAGGTTTATTAAAGTTTGAGAAGCCATGCTGTGCATAATACAATTTTGTCTATGCATCAGCTTAGGACAGACATGACCTCTACATTCAACAATATATTTATGGATTCCTCATTTCACACTGCCAGATAATAACCAGTTTTTAGTTCTCAAGTCCTCCACTAAATAGCTGTGAGAAATCTCCCTCCGCAGTCTCCGTAGTCATATCCGGTCCTATGACTCTGTTGGCTTAAGTAAGTCAAGTTTAAGGGGCATGTTCTCTTTAGCAACTGTAATGTAACAGTGTGAATATGATGGAAAGAGGGACATTAAGGGCCTGTATTACAAAGAAGCAAAAATGCACAAAGCAAATATCTCACAGTGCGAAAACAGAGGTAAGACTGATTTGGGGAAGTAAATTTTTAGCATTCCAAGTTTGAGGAGAAACTGCTATTACCTGTTCTTCCAAGCAGTGCAAGGATTTCTGAAGAGGGAAGTTTCTTACTTAGATAATGCAAAAGAGGAAGCTCTGCAAACCTCTAATGGGACAGTAAGTGGCATGTATGGAATGCTCACCACGTGCTAGACACACTACACACACGTCTCCTTCCATCCTTACTACAACCCTAAGAGGCAGTCAGCACTGTTATTATTCCCACTTACAGATATGCAAACTGAGGCTTAGAAAAGTTAGTAAGTTGAACAAGGTCATACAGTTTATAAGAGGCTGAGCTGAGATGTGTCTGACTTGAAAAGTGGAATTCTTAAGTATCATACAATCAAATGAGGGGTTAAGGAGGGAAATAAAATAAATAATAATAGCTAATGTCTATTAAGTACCTAATACATGCCGAACATCATTTTAAGAGCTCAGCATATATTAATACAGTCAATCCTCACAAACACAGTATCAGATGGGCATGATTATTATCTTTGTTTTATAGGAGAGCACAGTAGTCAGCTCAGGCCGCCATAACAAAATACCACAGAGTGGGTGGTATAAACAACAAAAATTAATTTCCTCACAATTTTGGAGGCTGGAAGTCTGAGATCAGGGTGCCAGTATGGTCAGATACCAGTGAGGACCCTCTTCTTGATTGCAGAAGGCTGCCACCTTGCTGTGTGCTCGCATGACCTTTCCTGGGTGAGTACACATAAGGAAAAAGAGAGCTCCCTCTTTTCTTCTTCTTCTAAGGCCACCAATCCTATCAGATTAGGATTCTACCCTTATGATTTCATTTAATCATAATTACCTCCTCAAAGTCCTATCTCCAGACACACATTGGAGGTTAGGGCTTCAACATAGGAATTTTTTGGCTATACAATTAGTCTGTAGCAGTAAGGAATTGCTATTTAAGCATGATTCAATGACCTTCTCAAGATCAACCCGTGGTGAATGGTAGGGTTTCAATTTAAATCTTGGCAGGTGGTCTTAGTGAGCACACTTGGTCACTATACTATGCTCTTTCTAGAGATCAGTGAACAGAAGGCCTATTTAACATGGCATAGCTCTCTCCATTAATGGCTACTCTGTAGTCAATATTTTACTGGGATTTTTGTTTAACAAATACTTTTATTCAAATATAATTTCCCCAAAATATCTATTTTCTATTAGTAGAACTCTAATGGTATGGTTTTTTTCTTTTCCAAAGCCAGTACAACTAACAAATTTAAGGTGAGGGAAAATAGGTTCATTTGTGTTGACTGAGTGCTACTAGCTTCTGGGGACAGATTTATTGAATAGCATCCTTCAATTGCATCCAGGTTTCCATTAAACCTATTATTCTACACTATCCTTCACTTTGTATCATTGTTAAGGGTCTCTACGACTCAATTTAAATCCCTACAAGTGCCAATTAAAGGCAAGATTAAAGACATTCAACTCACAAGCTGGCAGAACACTGATGTTTCCCCACTCATGAACTGAAAGAGGCCTGAAAAAAGGGAACAAATCAGGGTGGGTCAGTTGGTTAAGCACCCAACTCAAGATTTCAGCTCAGGTCACGCT
The DNA here is from genome assembly GCF_002007445.2 of Ailuropoda melanoleuca. Classification (NCBI taxonomy): domain Eukaryota; kingdom Metazoa; phylum Chordata; class Mammalia; order Carnivora; family Ursidae; genus Ailuropoda; species Ailuropoda melanoleuca. The sequence continues at coordinate 39,625,642 of NC_048220.1, forward strand.
CTCGCCGTCGCAGGATTGAGCCCTCCATTGGGCTCTGCTCTCACTGCAGAGTCCGCCTCAGATTCTTTCTCCCTTTTCCCTCCTCTCCCTCTCTCTCTCAAATAAATAAATTAAAAATAAAAAGAGGGAATAAGTCAGGTCTGTGTCTTTCTGGGCTGTTATGCCCACCAAAAATAGCCTTGGAGAAACACAGTTGTAAATCTAGAATTCTAGAAATAAAGAAAGTACAACCAAGTCAAGGTGACTGATACATCTAAAGTTATATACTGAATTCCTTATACTGAGATCTCTATATTAAGACAGAAAATAGTTAAGAGAAGAGTGTGGATATGCTAATGGTCAAATCTGTCACTTCAAACTTACCTCCCATGGTCCTTCAACGTCCACTCTCCACTTTAGCAAGTATCACTCTTCACTGTGACTCAGGCACGTGCTTATACATATTTTTTTATTATATTCCGGTGTTGCCCTACTGGCAATACCTTCTCACCTAGACTATCCAAATCTCATCCTTTAGCCCAGTTCAATTACCATATCCTCATGAATTTTTCTACCATTCCTTCAAATTCAATTTGAACTTTAACACACACAACTCTACAGTAATACATCACTGGGGAGACTTCTAATAGTCATACATATCCGATTCTTCTTTCCTTCTCAGTGCATGAGAGAATTACATTTCCCTGCCTCCTTTATAGATGGGCAGGGTCCTGAGACTAGTTCTGGTTAATGGACTGTATATGGAAATGAAGTACGTCACTTCCTTACTTAGGTACTTAATCACCAGCATTAAACCAGTCTTTTCTCTCTTTCCCTCACCACCGAAATAGACAATGTTCCAGATGGTAACCTCCATCAGCCTGGGTCATAGACTAAAGAAGAGATGGAGCAGAGTACCCTGAAAAAGCACCAGGGGAATTCAGCATGAGCGAGATATAAACCTTTATTGTTTTAAGTCTCTGCAATTTGTAAGCATGTATGGGGAGGTGGGATAAGAAGGTAGGGAAGACAGTGTGTTATTACAGTGTAACTTAGTTTATTCTAACTAATATAGCATCTTCTTGCTTTGAATATATATATATATATACACACATCATATTACTAAGAGCCTTCCTGTATTCCATACTCAATAAATATTTACAAGAGTACCTACGATGGGCCAGCCAATGGCTTTGGTGCTGAGGATACAATGTGAATAAACATTTAAAGCCACTGACCTCAGGGTGATCATAATCTAGTGAAGGAGATAAATGTCCACCAAATAATGACATGAATAAATGTAAAGTTTAGAACAAAAGCAGTGCCATGAAGAAAAAGTACATCTGACCTAGTTGGGAGGAAATATTGAAGTGTCATGGAAGGCCTTTGTGAGAAAGTGATTTTTCAAGCTGAGTTATATAGATAATTAAAGGTGAACTAGGAAAGACTGGCAGGAGTAAGGAAGTAGCAGAACATTTCAAGCAGAGGGTACAGCATACATATGTGTCTTCAGGCACTGGGGAACATGACTAATGAAAATCAAAGAAACCAATGAGATGGGGACTAATCATAAAGAACCTTGTAGACCAAGCTAAGAATTGTAGACTTTATCGTAAAAGTAAATGTAATGGAGGCCATGGAAGAATTTAAAGATGGGAGGGACAGGGTGTCAGTGCAACGTCACTGTAACATGATGAAGTTCTTTCCCAAGGTTAAGGTCCATTGTCAAAACTCATGGTACTACTCCCTTGGTTTGATCAAAGAAAGAGAGTTCCACCAAGTCGAGGGCAAAGGACAGCTCTCTGGAAGGAGGACCATAACAGAGACAGAACAGAGAGCAAAGTGGAATCTTAGGAAGAAGTTCCCCCAGGGGCATCCATCTGGCACAAAATTTGAAAGATACATCAGGGAGAGTGTGTGCTTGGGGGTGGAGGGGGCTGAGATTTAACATGATGCTGTAGGAAGTGACAAACACAGGCAGGAAATGGACCTAGGAGACTAAGTCAAACTTCACAGGAGGTACAAGTTTCTTTCCCATTGTCTCTATAATGGAGGAGCACACAACCAGATTAGACTGAATTTCAAAGGCTGCAGTGTAGAGAATGGATTGCACACCAGTTAGGAGGGTATCCTAATTTGGGCACCCATTAGGATTTTGCAGTAGTGCAGGTGAGAAATGATAAAAGTTTAGACTGGAGTGCAGGTGGTAGAGGTAGAGAGAGAACATGGGGCATAAACTGCTCTACAAACTAATAGAATCAATTTACAGCTCCTTCGAAGGAATTATTTCTGAGGTCAGTGTTGGGCATCTGTTCTGTCCCCAGCAGGTGTTTTCTCCTAAAAAGTAACCTGCAGTTTAGCCTATATCTTGACTCTCTTCCCTACTGTCTTTCACTACAGCCTCCTCTGTTGTTGAGAACATGCTTAGGCTTGATCTTCTTCATGCTCTGTTGCAAATGAAGTTAGTTTCTTTGAGAAGAGATTAAGAACTATTTATTGTATGCACTGCTTCTCCTCTGAGGCAAAATCTCTAAACCAGGGCTCTGGCTAGAGGGGTGGAGACAAGGCAAGTTTTCTGAGTGACAGACACTCCCACTCCTGGCGCTGAGCCGGGTGAGTGGTAACCTGAGGTCCTCTAGACTCATCTCTGCCGATGTAGAACCACTACCTTTTAAGCCCAGGAAAGAGTGATGAGGACTTCAGCATTCTAGCATGCTCTGCCCAGGTAGCATCTCCATTCTACAATTGTGGGCAGAATGGAAAAGGGAGCCCCTCACATCTTGACTGCACTTACCCTGCACTTGCTTAGACAGCAATAAGTCATTAAGGGCAGAACACTGAAAACAGTGAAGTCCTATCCCTCCCACAAAGAGAGCTCTCTGGCTGGGAGTTATTGGGAGAGGGACCCCTGTGTTCTTGGGTATACCAGTCTGGAGTAGAGCCTCCACTAACTGAACTGAGATGGGAGTGAGAGGGAGAGGTCTCGGTTCAAATGCCACAGACTCTTACTTTCTTACTGAATTTTTATAAATATTCTGGAACAGGTGTTTCTTCATTTGCTATTTGTCCTTGGGACCATTTCCAGTGGCTTTAAAACTTTTGAATAGTTTTCACCAGTTTCACTGGGGAGCAGGTCAATGTCATGCCAGAAGTCTCCTGCCTCTTTCTATATTTGTCTTGAGTAGGCCCCTCGCACACTAACTCTGGGTATTAGTCAAGACATTGCTAGCAAATGTGATATAAGCAGAAGCTTATAAATTGCTTGCTCTGTAGGATTTGTCCTTTCTTGATGCTGGGAACCTTCTTACCCCCATTTGAACAAGCCTTAGCTAGTCTCCTGGGGCATGGTGATTCCACATGGAGACAGACTGCTGAGCTATCCCAGGGGTCCCAGATTATCACAGATTAGGCCAAGAGAGAGTGATGTCAGAAAAACCAGGAGAAAAGAACATTGTTTTTTTGTTTTTTTCTTTGTTTAAATGCAGATGATAAATGAATGTATTTTGATTGTCATGGAAAGGATCTGAGAGGAACAGATTGAGGGTACAGAAAAGAAAAGTGTAATTTCCTTTGGGTAAGAATTATTAATAACCTTTTTAACAGAGGATGGCACTGAGACTCTGGAAGATAAGTGGTTTGTCCCAGTTGAGGAAGTCCGTGAATGGGCCCAGATTCACACTTGGGCCTATTTAGCTCTAGACCAAGCAACTAAAGGAGCTCTTAATCCTGCTATACTGCCAACCAACAAGTACATTAGCAACCCAAACCCAAGGAAGCTAATATCACAGACTTATCCTTCCTGCCTTCTAAAAGCTTTGCTCTTGCCACTCACCCATTTTCTCTATTGAACCATGTTTTTAGCTTATTAGTAAGGCCGCGTGTGGCATTTAGGGAAGAGGACCTTCACCCATAGTTCAGGCTCCAATCCTTTTAGTCCCATTTGGGACCACTTGGCCTCTGCCATATGGCAAGCATCATTTCTTCTTTGAGACCCATCAAAGGAGTCCACTCCTGCCTATCCCTTCCTGTCCTTGAAATGCTCAGCAGTCCCAGCCATCACTCAGTGAGCTCTGCTTTATCTGAGAAGGACAACTGGCTCATGTGTGCAACACACACACACACACACACACAAAATGGTCCAGTCCACATGAAATCTAGACTCCCACACTTTCTCAGGTGTTCTGACTGTTCTGAAGGAATGATACTGCAGAATTCTAAGCATTATCATTTTATAACAGCCAAATACCTTAATCATACAGTAAAAACAAATGTGCAGTTAGAGGAGCTAGAAGCACTTATGCTGTACCCCAGGGACTATTATGGTGGACTAAGGGAAATAAAAAGATGAATGGCAAATGAGGAAATGCAGGGAGAGAAGTCAACTTGGAGTCAAATAATGCATTAATATGCTGACATATCTGTGGAAGAGACTTTTAAACCTGTACCCATGCACATACTCCAGACAGAGCCTGAAATTGTCCAGGGAACATATACCTTCTTCCCAGGAACCTGAGGCCAGGAACCTGACTGGCCTCAGGAGAAACTAGGGAATTGTTAAGTTACAGCAATAAAGTATGTAAGATTAGAAAGAACTATGCATCCACTTTTTTTTTGATTTAACAGATTCCATATCTGAGCTATTTTTAAAACTCTTTGTATAGATTTCACAAAATCCCTTTCCTACTTTTTCCAGTTTCTAATACATTTAAGTTTCAGGAAATTCTTGCATTAGGATTATATTGATAAGCCTTGAAATTCCCTGCTTACTCAATGGAGATAAAGATACCCTTCAGTACACCCTGTAAAGATAACTCTTCATGGATTTGAGGTATTTCTTCCTTCTCCCTGCCATCTTCCTTTTTCCTCCTACATATCATTCTTCCTCTTTTCCCTCCATCCCTCTCCCCCTCCTTCCTTCCTCCCTCCACCTTACCCATCTTATCTTGGCGATCTTCTTAGGACTTGAACCCAGATGCAGTTAACACAAAATCCCACAAAATGTGACTGTAAAATAAAAATAACCACCCTGGGCTATGAGGTTAGTTTTTGACTTAACATAGGCACCATGATCTATTAAAATGTTAAAGTGCATTTCCAACAACATGAATGGAGCTAGGGAGTATTCTGCTAAGCTAAATAAGTCAGTCAGAGAAAGACAAATACCAGTAGGTTTCACTCATTATGTAGAATTTAAGAAACAAAACAAATGAGCAGAGGGAAAAGAGAAAGAGAAACCAAGCAACAGACTCTTCACCATAGAGAACAAAGTGATGGTTACTAGAGTGGAGATAGGTGGGAGAATGGGTGAAATAGGTGATGGGGATTAAGAAGTGTTCTTGCTGTGGTGAACACTGAGTGTTGAATCACTATATTGTACACCTGAAACTACTATAACACTGTGTTAACTAACTGGAATTAAAAACTTAAAACCAAACCAAAAAAGCCCCCAGATTTCTCTTGGGGTTGGAATAGACATGACAGACATCTGCGGAGCTGAGGTAAGGAGGGGATTTGGGGCTCTAAACACTCTTTAAATAGATATTCAATTGGTCCTTCTATTTTGATCTCTACCTTCACACACGTTTTCAGAAATACTACCAATTCTTATATTTTGGGGTCTTCTCCAGGATAACTAAGCTGCTTCTCAACTTTTCTTTTCGTATGTTGAGGAAGCCACTTTCTCAGATCCAGGGTTAGGGTTAAGGTTAGGGTTAGGATGTATACCTGGTATTTTGGCAGTTTAGAAACCTCTCCAGAGGGGGGGGGGGGAACCCAGACTTCTGCTGGGGTTAGGGTTAGGATTAGCATTAGGGTTAGGAGTTACAGGTTAGGGGTCAGAGTATATGCCTGAAAATTCTGCAGTAAAAGAAAATGTTAAAGTGCAAATTTTTAAATCTAGAATATTTTCAAATAAATCAATCAGCTGAGAAGGAATCTAATTTTACTATTATTACTTTGGCATGTTTTTCTATGGCTTCTTTTGAAAGTGTACAGAAGTAGTTTAATTTTCCCCATTTTCCATATTTTCAACACAGCATCACTGGAGCAGAATAAATGGCTGAAATGGCAATTTGCCACCAACTCTTGTACCACTCCGAGGAGTCTATCAGAAGAGACTATCATTTACTGTTGACTAAAACATTAAAAGATGAAATAATAACATTTGAATCAAATGCTTTTCATGAAAAATCACTAAAAAGTCTACCAGAAAAATACTGAAAACACTTTGGATCAGAGCCTAGCCTTTTATTACAGACCTTGAATTACTATTTGGCATTTCTGCTATTTTCTATAGAGGTCAAGCTTAAGAGAGGCAGGATCCAATGAAGATCTAGGATATGCTTTAATCTTAGGAGATTCCATTCCTGGACAGTGACTGAGACAAAGATATGAACAATTTTATTCAGCTACAATTGAACAGGGAAAGATCACCTTCCTGTTTCTCTTCCCACTCCAGTATCTCTTTTAAAAATAGCTGCTTTCATTCTCCTAGCTAACATTTGCATACCAAAGACTATGATAGTGACTTGGATGACACATAAAAGGGAAACATCTTCCATGTGGGAACCATGTCCAAAAGCCTGATGCCAATAAAGTATGGAAGAGGCCAGGTGATCAAATAGCAGTGAGCAGTGCTATAATAAATCATTTCCAGACACTGGAAAGAACAATTCTTGGGCTTCTTTATTAAAAACACATGTCCCTCTTATTCACTTCCACTTAAAGGAATGGCCCAAGGCTGGTTTGTTGAGACTATCCACTCATGTGAATTCTTTGTGGGCAACTGTATAGCACAAACAGCCCCTGAGCAGTCAGCAGAAAGCAGCAGTTAGACCACCCACCTAATTACTGCAAAATTCACAGCTGAGGTAGATGGCTTCACATAACAGCCTCCTTTCTTTTTCAGGTGAAAATGGTGAGTAACAGCTCACAGGTCTTACTGTGTGGTCTTCTGAACAAACTGACCTATGTCTGAGCTGCCTTCCACACTGTGGATGGTCCCAGAGTGGGCATGGGGGTGGGCAGCATTCTCGTTAATAGGGCTTATTCTGGCTAATTTATCTATCTATCTATTTATCTATCTCCGTCACCCCTGCCATTCAAGTGCTGAGGCTCAGACAAGCTGTCCCTTCCAGTCACAGATAATTAAACAGCACCACCTTAGGTGAGCAACCTACCACTGACTGTGGCAGAACATAATGAATTAGTTGGAAATAGAACTCATACTCCACAACTTCTCATATTTAGCAATTATTACAGCAATGTCAGGTATTATATTTTTGTCTCTCAGGAGCTAAAAGAGTTTACACCACTGTGCCTTAGGTAAACAGGGAACTAGAGAATAGCCAAATAATTAACAAGATTAATTTTGAGTAAGTCAGAATGCTGGACCAAGAGACTTTCTGAAGTATCTTGCATTTCTAGCATGCTATGCATTGAAGACCGACACTGGTCTTCACTAACTGTATTAAAGAAAATTACTCAAATATGCAAGCCATTTGCATCTAGTTGTGGAGTCATTAGCATTTGTCAGGCTACTACAATGACGGGCTGATTTTGATCAAAGTATTATCAGATCCAGGCCCTCACTTGCCCCAAGTCACCTAATGTGAAAAGTGGCTCAGGGAAAGCACTCTCTAATTGGTAAAATACTACACTCATATTAGGGGGGTTCTTATGTAAATTAATGAGTTATTATGATATTTATTCTAATGGGCCCATAACTCATTGCTACATTGGGTAAACTGGGCTCTTTTCAGTTGTGTGTTACATTCTGGCTCATGGGGAAGTCTCTCCTCTTCAAACAATCATCTTCTACAAGTTTATAATACAAAAACTTTCCTTGTATGCTCTTTCTTTCATGTCCCTGTTGATATATAACTAAGTTTTGCCCTAGTTTTCAAACAGAAAAGTTTTGATTCTCAAAATGCCTGACTCCTGGTAAGGTTTAGTAGATTCTATTTATGGTTAATGAGATTAAGCTGGAAACCAAGAATTCCTAGAGGAGTGTCGCATGCCAGCAAACTTTGAAATTGGATGTTATGTTATTACAACTGGCTATTTTCAAGTCATCTTAAAGTTCCCTTTTCATAACACAACATAAATGCACTTCTCCCAAAAATTTCCTACAGAGAACACTTTACAGTCCTCTGAGTAACTCCCGGTTACTCCTTGGAAGGCAGGGCTGAGCAAGTTTTCCTCTCTCTCTTAACCTGCCATACCCTTCCTGATCCACACTTAAACAGGAGATGAATTCCTGCTTATACAGCTTAGGAGTAGAAAGCTGGGGAAGCTCTTAAGAGCACAATAACAGGCTCCAGGTTTGTAGGTCTACAGAAGGACAAACTTGTCCATCTGGTCCTATAAGGTGAGAGTTACTAGTAGTTCCCTTGTGTGGGTAATAACTTCATCCTGAGGATCAAGAGAAAATTGAAAATTGCAGAATATGCATTTTTGCTGCTAAAAGCTTTTGAATTCTTGAAATGTGAAATGCAGATATTGATAAAAAGGAATTTTAACATTTCAAAGTCATATTTAAAAGGAAGCTCCTTTTGGCAACTGATTTTCAGGATATGGTTGACTCCTAGGAGTAAATCCAAAGTTAATCAAGGAGATAATTTGTAATGTTTAGTATGCTAGTACACTCTAAAAGAGACATATAAAATATACCCCAAATACTAGTTTACTGGTGAGTGCAGTTAATAATGCTACAAATGAATTATGAGTGAAGCTCCTTTATATAAAAGTTATTATTCACAGCTAAACATAATCCCCACTCTTGAGATGTTTACCAGGTTTTCCCTATGGATACTTGGTATATTCTTGGGATCATACTGTGGCCTGAGTTATACCCAAATTTACGTAACAATATGCCAGATTATAATGGAATTCTCTTGTGATTGAGTAATGCTGTATACAAATTCTATATAGGGAGAAACCAAAGCATAGACAAATTATATTACTTTCCTCACATTGGAGAAATCTAGGAGGAAAGTGCATGTTCTTCTCTGGGGAGTTATACAGGAAGAAGTTGCTTGTGTACTGTGCAATTCTAATTTTGTAATGGCTGGCTGTTCTCATATACTGAACTGCTGAAGAAGGAATGAGAAATATAGAATGAATAAAATAATTTCTCTGGAATATTATGTTAAAAGCTCATCACTAACAAATGAACACTGAGTCAGTCCCCAATATCAAGAGCTTTCCACTAGAGCCTTAGTTGATGAGGAAGTCATTAACTCATTTTTCTAGCTTCTAAGACACTTAAAATTTACTGGGGAAGGCAAGGCACAGAAATACAAAAGATACACACAAGAAAGTAGATCATTAGCTGCCAATTAATGTGATAGCTCAGTGTAAAGGAAACAATACTGAGTTGGGAATCATTGTACAGATTCTAATCCTGATTAGCCATGAACTACCTTAGTGACCTTGAGCATATCATGCTCTCCCTGGCCCTCAATTTTCTCACCTAGTTATATTTATTGAGTGTTTACTATGTGTGCCAGCCATCTTACACATATTTTCTCATTTCATCCTCAAAGCCATTTTAGAAGGTAGATATTATTCTATTATTGGGCCCCACTTTACTGATAAGGAAACTGAAACAAAACAATGTTAAGTAACTTGTGCAGGATTATACTGTTAGTATGTGGCAGAGGATTAAAACTTACATTCTCAGACAGGAGAAGGTTAGGCAGCATAAGAATGATGCGTGCGTGTGTGTGTGTGTGTGTGAAAAAGTACAAAAGTACAAATGTCAGACAAGTTTTTTTGATTTGTATCATATGATATGTGATATCATACATGATAAAGGAATTACCAACTATCTGGACAAGCTATGAAACGTGATAAAATTTTATTTATATCACACGTCAGTAGGGAGCCCATTCCTTGAGGCTGTCTCCATGACCACATGGACCTGATTCTCTGGTTCATTTCTTTACAATATGATCATGTCGAGCACATATAAATTACTCTCTACATTAAGAAATAACTTTCCCATAGAAATTAACCTGCTATATTTTATATTTGAGATGACATGAATTACCCATACACTAAATCTAGCATACTTGTATCTATCTAGACCTGAGTTACAGAATCCTCATGGTACCTGATAATTATTCCTCATCTGTTGTAGGCATAGCATAAAACATTAATGCTTTTGTTTTGTTTGTTTTCTTGCTTTATATTACTTTAGGGAGAAACATGGAGATATCTAAACTTCAATCCATTTCATGATGAAGTACCAAAGTTATGTGTTTATATATGACTCATAAGCACTCAAACCTGTTTATTCATTTGTACTGGTCACTTCAAATATCAGAGTTACAGCTTCTTTGGGTAGGATTTTTAAAATGATATAAGCAGAGTACAGTATTGGTCTAATGGTACCTACTGTAAATGTCATTTGTATTTAGAAATCTTGAAATTTTTTGTGCTTTATTCATGACTCATTTCTTTAAAAAAAAAAAGATTATTTATTTATTTGACAGAGAGAGACAGTAAGCTCAAGCAAGGGGAGCAGCAGGCAGAGGGAGAGGGAGAAGCAGGCTCCCTACCAAGCAAGGAGCCTGATGAGGGGCTCCATCCCAGGACCCTGGGATCATCATGACCTGAAGCCAGACGCTTAACCAACTGAGCCACCCAGGCGCCCCATTCATGACTCATTTCAAATTAACACTTTTCTGTTTTTTTGCTCTGCATATCTCACAGTATCTTCAGATAAAAGCCATACATCTCTGAGCTAAGGCCACCAACTGACTATGCACCAAGGTGTATAGCTCAAAATCTTTAGCCCTCTAGTGAGGCGGTTAGTTCCCTCTTTTTTGGAAGGATGACAGATATATAAGAAATATAAGTGAAACTTACAAATGCTATAATTATACCTGGTTATATAAACTCAGTAAGAAAATTTATATTTCATAAATAATTTATTTTACAATTCAGTCCTGAGTAAATATTAATAATGATTATGAAATGGATGTCAGATTTTCCTGGACTAAATGTGGATATCTTATGCGTCTTGTGTCTCTGGAACACAGATACTTAATTTCTGTTGAATGGATAAATGAATGCATGAATAAACAGGTAGACAAATATCTAATCATGATAAAGGGTACACTATGTGAATAAAGAAGCAAGGCTCAGAAAATCACTTACTATGATCTGGGCTGCCCTCTCTCTTAACTGCTTGAGTCTAGACTATGAGGTAGATAAATCCTTCCCTCTCTATCAAGGCCTGCATTTAGTTAAGGTTCATTCTGTCATTTCCTTTTGGTTTTCCTACACATTGGTTTTACTTAATTACTGATATATTTTTTATTTCTTTTTTCTTTGCTTTATTTCTGAGTAATTTAAAATTAAATAAGTTTAAAAAATTGTACCAGTCATTATTTAAGAAACAACAGCTAATCCAGCATAAATTTGAATGTAGCATTATCAAGTCTAGCTCAAAATACTTAAACCGGTGGCATAAGTTGGGTAGTACATCATAAAAGCTATACTTTTAGAGGGATCATTATCAATGTAATCAACAGCAACATTTACTGGGTCCATGCTATGTGCCAGGCCTAAGTCCTTTACAAATACTAACATAATTCTCATAACAAATCAATATAAGGAAGATGATGTTGGGTTCTTTATATTTTCAAGTAGCCTTAGCATTAGTAATAGCTATTGCTAGTACCCATAAGAAAAGAATAACTAGGGAATCGGCCTCTGGCATTATAAGAAGTAAAGAAAATTTTCCATGCATTCAGATAAATTTACATTATCCTTTCATGTCCAATATCAATAAAATGTTTTCTACCAAATACAGTGCAATTTAGAGTGGCAGTTAAGTGTTTCAGGAAATAAAGTGTAATGGCCAATGATTTTTTATTTTTTCCAAGTACAGAGAGTTAAAAATTTAAAACACAAATATCATCTATTGTCACCATTTCATAAGATAAAGACCATTTTAAACTAAAAATGCTGGAAGGATATGAGCTTATAATAAAGGTCATTTCCTTTATTTGAATACGACTGTGAAAGATTCAGGATGTTTAATTTCTGATTTCAGAGCTGGCTAGTGAAAATTTCCCCCACTGACTGGCACAAGTCTTTGTACTGGTATTTGGGAATCACCAAACTTTCGACCATGGCAGCCATATTTATGAATAAAGCATTCTGAAAGCAGACATAACATACATTCAGCCGGCTCTACTCTTCCCCTGTCTTTACACTGACACTATATTCATTGGCTTACTGCATCTTTTCAAAAAACAAATCTAGCACTATAATTCATTGGGATATCATTTTCTCAAGAGATTATAACAATATGGAGAAATTATTTTACCTCATGTACCACACAAAAAAGCTTTATAAATATTCCCTTTAAATATCTTCCTTCTTCCCTCAAAGTCCATCTCTGAATGCCAGATTCCTCACCCTTCCTTTTTTTGTGCCGCTTTGTATCTACAGTTCACAAGTTCCTTATAGCCCCCAACCCACCACTTCTGGCCTTTAACGTTTGTGTCCCACTCATCTCAACCCTAATCTGGCATTAGCTAAACCTATCCCCACCTGCCCAAAGTAAACTGTATTATCCAAAGACGAATATATAGAACTTACATTATGTTATGATTGGCATTCCTCTCACAGGTACAGTCTAGGTTCTCTCCCTTTAAATCCTGGAAGAAGCTTGTGAATAACCTAACCAATGAAGTATGGCCAAAATGACGCTCTATAGCTTCCAAAGTCAGATCATAAAAAAGACACTGCTGCTGGCAGGCTCTCTCACTCTCACTTGCTTTCTCTCTCCCTGTCTTTCTCTCTCTGTCTGTGTCTCTGTCTCTCTCTCCCTTTCTCCCTCTCTCCCTCTCTCTGCTTGCTCTTAGATCCCATCCACTATGCTGTGAAGAAGCTCAAACTACCCTTAGGGAGAGAATGCTTGGACAGGAACTGTATTGTCTGTATGAATCATCACAAATTCAAGTGAATGGTCTTTCAGATAATTCTAGTCACCAACCTTTAGAGTCTTCACCTGAGGCTTTAGCCATTGTAGAGACTAGTCATCTCCACTCTACCTGGTTCAATTTTCTAACTCACAGAAACCATGAGAGATAATAAAATACTATTGTTGCTCTGAGTCACTAAGTTTTGGGGTATTTTGGTATGGAGAAGTAGATAATACATCCCCTTATGAAGGAGCTCCCTGACCATTTATTATTACTCATATCTTCCCCCTGGGAAGGTTAAGGAGGGGGTGGTTAATGTTTCACCATCTTCTTTGTGAAACTTTCAAAATCTTCATCAAATAAGCACTGGTCTAATACAATCATAGGCAGTATTTCTTCTAGCTACTTAAACAGAAATGTTTTCTACCTTTACAAAAATGCCTTTAAAAAATGCCTTTAAAAAAATGGTCTAATGTTTATATGAGAAACATGAGATTTGGAAACATGTCCTAGTTATGCAGAAGAGAAACACTGCAAATGTAAATTATATTTTGATAATTAAATATATCAAAATATGTATTTGTTAAATATTTATATTCTGTAAAACTTTGAAACAAAAAAAATGAAGTAGATTCTCATTCTAATTCATACTTCTCACAAAAAAAAAAGGAATAATAACCTTATAGAGTCAACTACCTTCTTCATTACCATTCACTTGATAAAGCTGGAAAAAAGCTTAACATTAATTTGACCATAAAAGCAACCCTTAATATTGCAGTATATAGTTTTCAGTAAGCTTGGAAATCTCCATTTACTAACACGATTTCACAGTTATCAATCTATTCTTTGCAAGATATTACAATGGCTGAGGAAGCCCAGTGCTTATCAAATTATTTATATCACTCACCGTACTATAAGCTACAAGGAATATTGTGAACATTTTTAATATTACATAATACATCTGTTTAAATGATACCTAAAAAGGCACCAATATTTTTCCACCTGCCTTACTTACACAATTTAAACTACATATTTTAGAGTATGGAAAGAACTAGTAACAAGGCTTCAAGAAGAGCAGAGTCATTCAAAAGTCACACTGAATCTGGACCACACTAAAAGCTCAATTCCTTAGAAGGTTTTTATATTCCTTATTTAAAGGAGAGGAATAGCAAGGAGTGATATGACGAGGAATATTCCTGCCAGTCTAGAAGAACTGGGCATTTATAAAAGGGACACCTTTCCCAAAATGATTTTAGCATATGAAGTCAATATCCTGGTTCAGGATTTACTGACCTGATATTTTGGCAGTTATTTTAGCAGCATGAAGGAATGTGCTAGGGTGAGAGGGTCAGATCCAAGGATAAAAGAAGAAAAGCAGGAAAGACTAAAAAGTCAGAGATGGTTGTTATTATTAGAGATGGCAGATCTAAAGCTATTTTAGCTCAAACTGTGGCACTGGCATATTGAATAAGAACTCCTTCTTATTCCCAAAGACCCAGCTGCAAAATGTCACCGCCTTGAAGGTACCCTCCTTATCCTTCAAGATTTTACTAGAGTATCAGGTAAGAGATCACTTGTCAGACAGATTTAGAAGAATGACATATAATGTACCCCAAGTCCTTTTTTTCTTGATTCTCATAATGAAGTTTAGTGAATACTTGTATAAAGTAAGTTCATGTATGTGAATTATATGCAGGACAATACCTGAAACATATGGGTGCACAAAAATATTTCTTTAATCTAAACCTCCTATCAAAATTACATAACGTATATCTGGAATACATAACATATAGTTGTACTAACCCTCTAAGAATATATTCTTTGACTCAATAAGTCTTCTACTGGAAGTTTACCCAAAGTAATCTATAGATTCAATGCAATAGTTACTAAAACACCAACAGCAGTTTTCATGAAACTAGAACAAATAACACTGAACTTTGGTATGGAACCACAAAGGCCCTGAATAGCCAAAAAATCTTGAAAAAGTAGAACAAAGCTGATGGTATCACAAGCCCAGATTTCAAGATATACTACACCAAGCTACAGTAATCAAAATAGTATGGTACTAGAACAAAAATAGGCACATAGATCAATAGAACAGAATAGAGACCCCAGAAATAAACTGACAATTTTATACTCAATCTTTGACAAAGAAGGCAAGATTATACAGTGGAGAAAAGACAGTCTTTTCAATAACTGGTGGCAGGAAAACTGGACAGCTACATGTCAAAGAATGAAACTGGACCACCTCTGAACACCATACACAAAAATAAACTCAGAATAGATTAAGAACCTAAATGTGAGTCCCTAAACCATAAAAATCCTAGAAGAGATCACAGGCAGTAATTTCTCTAACACTGGCAGTAGCAACATTTTTTTAGATATGCCTCTTCAGGCCAGGGAAGCAAAAGCAAAAATAAACTACTGGGATTACATAAAAATATAAAGCTTTTGCAGAGCAAAGGAAACCATCAACAAAACAAAAAGGAAACCTGCTGAATGGAAGAAGATACTTGCAAATGATATATCCAATAAGGGGTTGATATCCAAAATATATAAACAACATATACAACTCAACACCAAAAAAACCAAACAGTCCAATGAAAAAATGGGCAGAGGACCTGAATGAACATTTTCCTAGATGGCCAACAGGTTCAGGAAAAAATGCTCAGCATCACTATTCATCAGGGAAATGCAAATCAAAGCCACAATGAGACAGCACTTTACACCTGTTAGAATGGTTAAAATACAAAGACAAGAAATAACAAGTGCTGGTGATGGTGTAGAAGAAAAATGAACTCTCATACACTGTTGGTGGCCATGTAAATTAGTACAGCTACTGTGGAAAACAGCAAGGAAGTTCCTCAAAGATTAAAAATAGAAATACCTTATGACCTAATAATTCCATTACTGGGTATTTACCCAAAGAAAATGAAAACACTAATTAAAAAAAAATACATATGCACTCTTATGTTTACTACAGCATTATTTATAATAGCCAAGATATGAAAGAAACCTAAGGGTCCATCACTAGAATGGGTTAGGAAGATGTGATACACACAAACAGATACACACACACACACACACACACACACACACACACCCAGAAGTATTACGCAGTCAAAAAAAAGATGAGAGCACAGCATCTGAGACATCATGGATGGATGGAGAGGGCATTATGCTAAGTGAAATAGGTAAGACTGAGAAATATATATACCATATGATTTCACTTATAAGTGGAATCTAAAAAATAAAAAACCGAACAACCAAAAAACATCGACAAAAAATGAAAAAAAAAAAAGCAGAATCAGACCTATAAATACAGAGAATCAAGGGTTGCCAGAGGGGATAGGAGGATGGGCAAAATGGGTGAAGGGGAGTGGGTGATACGAGCTTCCAGTTATGGAATGAATTAGTCATGGGAATAAAAGACACAGCGTAAGGAATAGTGTCAATGATACTGTAATAGCAATGTATCTGGACAGATGTAATTATAGCTACATGTGTGGTGAACATAGTATAATGCATAAACTTGTTGAATCACTATGTTGTATACCCAAAAATCATGTAACATTGTCTTTCAACTGTACTCAAATAAAAAAATATAAAATACAAAATAATAAAAATTTCAAAAGAAATTTTCCCAAGGAAAAATTAGAGATAGACAAAATATTTATAGAATTTGGACATTTCCCCCAAGTTGGTAATCAGAAATGTTTAAAAACTTTGCGTGCATAAGCTTTTATAGGGGTGAAAATCTTGAAAAAATCCAGACAGATGCAATGGAATTAAAACATCGAAAATACTAATCTGCAAACTTATCATCTTGAAGAATTTTTAAGATATGAAACAACATGTTTAAAAACTTAAATAAAAATGCCAAGTGAATTACTATAGCTTTGTAATATAGCTACAGCAATCAAAACAGTATGCACTGGCATAAAAACTGACATATATATCAATGGAATAGAAAAGATCAATGGAATAGAACAGAGAGCCCCCAAATAAACCAATGCATATAAGGTCAGTTAATTTTTGACAAAGGCGTCAAAAATGCACAATGGAAAAAAGATATTCTCTTAAAGAAATGGTGCTTAGAAAACTGGATAACCACACGTAAAAAAAAAAAAATTAAATTGGACCCCTATCTTTCACAATACATAAAAATCAACTAAAATGGATTAAGACTTAAACATAAGAACTAAAACCATAAAACTCTTAGAAGAAAACATAGGGAAAAAGTTCCTTGATAATGTTCTTAGCAATGGTTTTTTTAGTTTGACAGCAAAAGTAAAGGCAACAAAAGCCAAGATAAATAAGGGGCACTACATGAAACTAAAGGGCTTCAGCACAGACAAAAAAACAACCAGATTTAGGGGCGCCTGGATGGCACAGTTGTTAAGCATCTGCCTTCGGCTCAGGGTGTGATCCCAGCGTTCTGGGATCGAGCCCCACATCAGGCCTCCCTGCTAGAAGCCTGCTTCTTCCTCTCCCACTCCCCCTGCTTGTGTTCCCTCTCTCGCTGGCTGTCTCTGTCAAATAAATAAATAAAAATCTTAAAAAAAAAACCAGATTTAAAGAAAATCTATGGAATGGGAGAAAATTTTTGCAAATCACCTATCAGATAAGGGATTAATATCCAAAACAGACAGAACTCATACAACTCAATAGGAAAAAAATAAATAACCCAATTAAATAATGGGTGAAGGACACAGCCATTTTTTAAGACATACAAATGGCCAGCAGGAACATGAAAAGGTGTTCAAAATCAATAATTTTCAGGAAAATACAAATCAAAACCATAGCGAGATATCACCTCATACCTATTAAGATGTCAGTTATCAAAAAGACAAGAGATAAATGCTGATGAGGATGTGGAGGAAAATGAACCCTTGTGTGTTGCTGGTGGGAATGTTAACTGGTACAGCCACTGTGGAAACCAGTATGGAGGCTCCTCAAAAAATTAAAACTAGAACTACCACATTTTCCTTCTATAGAAAGGAAATCAAATCACTACCTTGAAGAGATACCTGTACTTTCAAGTTCAAAGAAGCATTATTCATGGAAACAACGTTTACTGATGGACACATCAGTAAAGAAAATGATACACACACACACACACACAGAGTGTAATATAATTCATCTGTAAGGAAAAAAAGGAAATCCTGTCACATGACAATATGGATGAACCTGGAAGACATTACTGCTAAGTGAAATCAGCTAGATAGAGAAAGACAAACACTGCATGATACCACTTCAATGTGAAATCTAAAAATAACAGCAATAATAATTTTTTAAAAAATAGCCAAACTCATAGAAACAGAGACCAGAATGGTGGTTGCCAAGAAATGAGGAAAGGTTAGTAAAAGGGTACAGACTTTCAGTTACAAGATTAATAGCGTCTAAGGATTTAATGTACAGCATGGTGACTATAGTTAAAAATACTATACTGCATACTTGTAACATGCTAAGAGAGTAAATCTTAAGCATTCTTATACAAAAAAAGGTAACTATGTGAAGTAATGGATATGTTAATTAACTTGATTGTGGGATTTACTTTACAATGTATACATATATTAAAGCATCCTCTTGTATACTTCAAATATATTACAATTGTCAATGATATCTCGATAAAGTTGGAAAAATATTGCGCTAATGTGATAAACATATTTCTGTTACAATAAAATTATTTTAAATTTTCTTCTTTATACTTTTCCACATCTTCCAAATTTTCTAGAATGAACATTCCTTAGAAAAAGTTGAAAAAGAAGAGAAAATAACTGATTTCTAAGCTTCTAACAGAAATACTTAGCTTCTTTTTTCTAAACGGGCATGAAGTTTATAATTCCTGAAGTTTAAACCAAAACAAACAGACGAGAATAAGAAAATAGATGAAAGTAATTATAATTATTAGAGTCAAATTTTATATGCCTATTCTAATAATTAATATAGGCATTTAATAAATGAAAATTAGTTATATAAGCATGGATACACATAAACTGTATGGTGGTTGTGCCTCAGAGAAGAGACTGAGTGAAACTGGAAATGTGGGGTAAGAAAAAGAGACAATCTAGTACAAATTCTTCTGATTTAAATTTTTTATCTGTACCTGTAACATTTTTTAAAAATTAAAACACTATGTATAATAACAGTTGACACTGGTAAGTGTCCAATCCATCTAGCTAGTAATCCTTTCAATTTTAGCAGGTATTTTCCCCAGGCAATGTCTGCTTGGCAATTCAATTGGCATGCGCAGCCCAAGTAGCAAATCAGTTACTCTGTTAACTGGGTGTCTGCCAACTCGCAGGAACATGCTGCCCCATCCGAGTCCATTCCTCTGCTCAAAATAAGAAGGGAATCCCTGGGGATATCACAGAAATTGGCTTGAATTGGCTCAAGCTTCCAGCTTTCAGGACACTACAGGGATTGCTCTGCTCCTCTTCGTCCAAGCCTGAGGATTCCACCCGACAGAGCTGAGTTTTCCTGTTTAATATTCTGTCCCAGTTATTTTAACCACAACTGCCAGCTATGATGATTGCCTTTCAGTAGTAGGCAGGTATTAGGCTATATCTCATACCTTCCTCTTTCTACTGTAGCCACCCTTTTTGTCCTCCTGGAAGGGAATGTCCTCCATTTCAGAGTCACTTCTTTCCTTTACCACCAACCCTCCCACCTACCCAAAGTTTCTTTCATTCAGATCTCCCTTCTCCAGGTGAAGATTTACCACCAAATAAGATCAACAAGTTCCCTTTATGGGACTGCTGCTGGTAATTAAAAGGAATAATTAAATGTCATTGCATTCTGCTCCCTCTCTAAGTCTCTCTTGTTTTGCAGTCAGAGGAAACTGTGTTTCACTTCCTCGTAGACAACGTTATCTGATACTCTTTCTGGAAGAAAAAATAAGACTTCACATATAAGACCCCTTGACTTCTAGACCCCACAGACAAAAGTGGGAAGGGAATTAACTCAATTCTAAATCAGAGAATAGTGCAAAAGCAAGAATTCAAAATCAGGGGGATTGATCCAGATCTTAGATGGCAGAAAACCCTGATAATAAGGTAGGAGGTCACAATATCAATAGGATGTTGACCTATAATCAAGAACATGAGCTCTGAGTGGGCCCAACCAATCACTGTGCCCTTTGGTTAAGTTAGCCATCAGGTTTCAGCCTGAAGGACAGTTCTGTGCCCCTGACCATTTGGAGACGTGCCCTGCCCCCTTGCCCTTCCTCACAATGACTTCACCTCCCTGACTGCTCTTCCCAGAGTCCATGGGTCCTGTGCCCGAGACTGACTTTGGCCTGGGGTGTACCACAACCAAGGAGAGGCATCATTTTAGATTCATGTGTTGTAAAATCTTTTGATAACCTTACGGCACCCACATAGAGTGAAAAACCAAGAAACATTATGGGTATGTACAGGTGTGTTTGTTGGAGATGCTGGAGAGAAAAAGGAGGAGCAGAGTGGGTTTATAATGAAGATAATGAAGTATAAGAGGCCAGACTATCTACTTGCATAAGTACCTTACAAGGCTCTGGGATGGGGCCGTGGCAATGTGTTTACTCCTATGCTTTCATAAAATTTGAAAAGTAAAATAAAAATTCTTCCAATATCAAGATGTAAATCTAAAAAGATGTTTTGAATGTTTCAGTAAGACAGGTGAGAAATGCCTGACTCCTGATTTGTACCTTATGAAAGATATTTTTTTATCCTTAAATTCTTAATTCAAGAACTAAGGAAGAAATAAGAGAAAATTTCTAATGCAATTATTGGAATTTTAAAAAATGCAATAAGACTAAGTGATTAGATCAGCAGAAATTATTCAGACATCAAGCAGTAAATTTAAAAATTTTTTCAGATCATCTCAAATGTGGTAATTCACTAAGAAAAAAATAAGTTTCTAAACAAATGACAAATTTGGCTCCCACGTTGCTTAAAAAGTGAATTAATGAAGAAGAGTGAATCAAACTAACACACTGAAAATTTTTAAAATTTTTTCCAGCTCTGACATAAAATGCTGACATTGATGGGAGATGATCTAAAACACATCTAAACCAGTTATGACTCTACAGTGAGGATCTGAGTGACAAAGTGTTAAGCCAGCTAAATCAGATATCTTTAAGATTAGTCATCACACACATACAAAACACAAAATGCACTAAAATATTACAGCTCATATATGAAAGAAACATATTAAAGATTTCTCCAAATTTGACTACTTTAACAATTTATATGACAATTATTACCTAACTTTTCTAAATAATTTATAAAAACAACTATCCTAGAGAAAAGTTTGAGTTATCTAATTTTTCCATAGAAAATATTGTTAATTCAGTGTCATTTCAAGAGATAAATAATATGCAGCCAAATGTGTAGGGAAACAGTATTACAGAATTACATTGCTAAGTTGGTAATACATTGTGACTTTTAATATTTTGTGATCTTTGTGATATAAGCCAACATAAATTTATAACTTGTCATGATTTCTAATTTTAAATATTCACTCTGTACTTTATTGATAGTATATTGGGAATACTTAATTTTGTTCTTAAAGAGGGCACCATTACTTAATCAGCTTCAGGCCCAAGCTTTGGTCACCCTCCCCACCACCCCCAACCCTGCATCTGCTCTGTAGGAGACTAGAAGACTAGAAGAGGACAGGGGAACAGCCATATAACCAGCCTTGGGGATCCAAAAAAAGTCAAGGTCTTATAGAAAGAGGCTGAATTAAAGTCACTTTTCTTTTTTCTTTTTCTTTTCTTTTCTTTTTTAAGATGTGTTTATTTATTTTAGAGATGAGAGAGAGAGAGCATGCACACACCGGAGAGGGCAAGTGAGGGGAGGAGCTGAGGGAGAGTGAGGGACATAAACTTCAAGCAAACTCCCTGCCCAGCAGGGAGCCTGGGGGAGGGGGCGCTAGATCCCAAGACCCATGAGATCATGACCTAAGCTGAAACCAAGAATCACATGCCAACTGACTGAGCCACCCAGGTGCCCCCAAATCACTTTTCTTAATAAGAGGGGAAAAGCATCTAAGAATAGCAGAGACAAGTGTGGCTCAAAAGGTTGCGCAACATTTTCTACTTTCTTTTTTTACTAGCATATGAACAGTGAAAGCTCTTTCTATATTACACTCTGGATCCAAAGGTTATATTCTCATCTCTATCTTGGCCCAAAATTTCAGAGGAAGAGGAACCAGATTTAACTTTTTTTTCTTCAATAACATTCTGACCAATTCCCCCAAAACTTCATCCCACAGACTTGAAGATTTTAACCAAGACTGTTTTCAGGTTTGAAACAGTCTGAATAAGGACTCTCTCCTCACACCTATCCACTCACACTCATGTGTTTTCAGCTGCATGCAACCCACTCACTCCCTGCTTTGCTCTCCTAGCAGTCTATCAAAGGAAATGTTTACTAGAACATAATGGCATCAGGTCATACCAAAAGCAAAAAAAATAACGGACACAGAAACAGGTTGGTTTCCAAAGTATAGATTCCTCATCTGAATTTACCTTACAATCAGGAAGATAAGTCTCCCCCATAGCATATAGCAACCTCTATTGTGAAATCAGATTCCTCAAATTTTTCTACTTGGTTTTTCATGATAATCAACATTAATATACTTTTAATGTTAGATGAGCTTTTCCTTTAATTTAAAGTGGGCTTTTACTAAAAATAAAATGTCTTCTTCCTACTGCTGAGATGAGAAACACAGTTCTATTCAGAGTAGGGTGACTTGTTTCATTCATTGGTTTTTTAACTTGAAATCACATTTAAGATACCAAATCTCCTAGCCTGACTAATAGGACTGGACTCCTGAGACCAGCTTTCATCTTTTCTTACCACAGCCATTTCTTACCTCCACCTAACAATAACCTCTTTGACAGAGTCTACACGGTTACAATTCCCCATGAGCAGAATTATCTAGCAATGTAAGAGATGGATGCATATTGCAGGCTACCTGCATGTGCAAGATATATAGAGGTTTTATTCACAGTGTCTGTTGTACACATACTTAGGAGAGATGCAGTTCTATGAGAGAAACTTCAAAAGAGAAAGGGTCTCTGCGATGGGCATAGAACATGACAACTGGAAATGGCCATTGGCATCATGTCAATCAACAATCTGCCTGTTAAGTTCTGATTCATTCTCCACTCAAGATTTTGACCTTTACTTTGGTCTCATTATGAAAATGAAAAGTTCAACATTTTTTTTGTTAACAGTAAAATTAGTCAATTTTGCATTTCTTACAAAAAAAAATCAGAAGTAACTAGCATTTAGGCCCAACCAGACTAATCTAATGAAGAGTGTACCCGCCTTCCCCACTGTATAATTTTGTTGATTGACCTTTTCACTACTAGCCAATTGAGAGTTTGGCTCTCCTCTTTAACAATGCTGAGCTTCCTCACTCAGTGCTCTAAACCAAGATCTCCATCTTCTCTTCCAACCGTCCATCTCTACTCCTAGGCTCTTCTCTAGAACTCTTTGTTCTACATGAGCAATCTCTTCTATTCCCAAATATAAGACAGGTAAGTCTATCTATTCTGCCTGTAAATATTTCTCAAAAGTTGGCCATTTTTCTTCTACCCACTGCCTCTACTCTAGACTATGGTGTAATCTTCCCCCAGTGAATTACCACAATAGTTTTTGGGTTTTTTTTAATTAGTTTCAGAGGTAGAATTTAGTGATTCATCTGTTGCATATAGCACCCAGTGCATATTACATCATGTGCCTTCCTTAATGCCCATCACTCAATTATCCCTTCCCCCAACCACCTCCCTTCCAGCAACCCTCAGTCTCTTTCCTAGAGTTCAGTGTCTCTTATGGTTTGCCTCCTCTCAATTTTCATCTTACTTTATTTTTCATTCCCTCACAATAGCTTTTTAGAGGCCTCTCCATGGATAATGTGGTTCGACTCTCCCATCTAAGCTCTAACATAGCCACGATGAACTTCTAAAAAAGAAAAGCTGGCTTCATCCCATTCCTCACTGGTTTCCCACTGCTATATCCTTAGTCTGGCTTACATCCGCATCCTGTTTACCTCTTCAGTCTCATCTTGCTCCATGCTACTGCTTACTTTATAGTTAAGTTATATTTCCCTCATTTTAATTCCATGATTATATCATGTTCTGTTTTGCCTCAGGGCCTTCACATGCTAAGAAAAAATGAAGCGCTTACAAATGAACTTCTACAATTTTCAGCCCCATCTACCCACTTACCTGCATCTGTGTCATATACTCTATTTTCCTTTGTATTAGTGTGGATAAAGTATCCTGCTCTGATGTCAAGGCCACGCCTCCTCTTGTACTTTAGGTCCATTCCTCTTATCTACTCAAAGACATTACCCAGCAACTATCTGCATCATCAGTTTCTCCTTCTTACTATAGCATCCGTGCTATGGTCTGAATGCTTGGGTCCACCTAAAATTCGTATGTTGGAACCCTAACCATGAAGAAGGTGGTATTTGGGAGGACCTTAGGTCATAAGGGTATAGACCTCATGAATGGGATTAGTATCTTGTAAGAGATGGAGAGAGCTGCCTAGCCCTTTGATTCATGTGAGAGCACAGCAAGAAGGCTCTCACCAGACCACAACCATGCTGGCTCCTTGATCTTGGACTTCTCAGCCTCCAGAATGATGAGAAGTAAATTTCCATTGTTCATGAACCACCCAGCCTGTGATACTTTGTTACAGCAGTCCAAGTGGACTAAAACAGTCCCCATCAGCATACAAACAAGCTGTTAATTCTCCAACTTAAAAAAAAAAAACAAACAAAAAAACGTGGTTCTATGTTGCCCTTCATTTAGGCTGCATCACTCCTCTACCCTCTAGACAGAATCTCCAAGAACACAACAAATAGCATAGTTAGCTCCCGCAAGTCCTCAAACCCTTACTCAAAGTCCCATTCTCAATGAGATCTCCCCTGGTCACTCTAAGTAAGATTCCAACCTCACCAGACACACCAGGCCCTGTTCCCTGATTTCCTCTGACCCCACCAAAATATAAGATTCAGGAGAGCCAGGATATTTGTCTGCATCATACAGTGCCCATCTCCATGTGAGCAAGGACTCTGCCTCTTCACTCTCTTGAGTGCCTTGCATCGCCCCTGTGGCTCAGATATGGCTTTCCATCCTTACTGTGAGTGAAGGAACGCATGCATATGCCTAATAACAGCTCCATCTCTCTGGCTTCCTCTTTGCAACAGGAAACAGATATTTATAGTCTCTTAATACTTAAAAAGCCTCAATATCCTGATAAATTGTAACTCAGTAACTGCCTACGGTCTAGGTTGGTGGTCAGCAAACATTTTCCCTAAAGGGTCAGGCAGTAAAAATTTTAGTCTCTACCGGCCAAATGGTCTCAATCTTAACTACTCTGCAGTGGTAGTGTGTGCTTCAAGAAAACTTCATTTACAACACAGGGGTCAAGTGGGATTTGGCCTGTAGGCCCTTGTGTGCCAACCCGTGGTCTAATTTGGTCTTCTGGATCTTAACTCATCTAAAGCAGAAGTACATGGGGAGGGGCGCCTGGGTAGCGCAGTGGTTAAGCGTCTGCCTTCAGCTCAGGGCGTGATCCCAGTGTTCTGTGTTCGAGCCCCACATCAGGCTTCTCCACTAAGAGCCTGCTTCTTCCTCTCCCACTCCCCCTGCTTGTGCTCCCTCTCTCGCTGGGCTGGCTGTCTCTATCTCTGTCGAATAAATAGATAAAATCTTAAAAAAAAAAAAAAAAGAGCCTGCTTCTTCCTCTCCCACTCCCCCTGCTTGTGTTCTCTCTCTCGCTGGCTGTCTCTCTCTCTCAAATAAATAAATAAAAATCTTAAAAAAAAAAAGAAGTACATGGAGGGAAAAAATGGTACAACTCTTCCCTTTCCAGGCATGCAGATTTAGCCCCATCAGAGCCTCACAGACTCTTTGATCCTTCATAAGTGAAAATCTCACCCATTAACCCCCAACTCCACTGAATCTCCAGGTCACTACCAGTTTACAAACACAAAATTATTTTAGAAAGACAAAACCAACAGTGAAAATGAACAGTAAAAAAAATTCTACTTGAGGACATCATATGATTTTTACCTCAATATACCTCAAATGGCATTACTGTCCCATGACCTCTCCAAGGAAAGTATATTAGAATTTTTCTTCTTCTGGAGCATTATTAGAAAGATAAACTATAGGAGGTAGAGAATGCAGATCCTTATAATTCTTTTTTAGAGGTATTTACTAAAACCCATATTTTTTGATTTTGTAGATGATATATTTCTCTCTCTGGTTGATAGGCCTATGTTACTCAAAAAATCTTTTGTTTGCTTGTGCTTACAAAATGCTGCCATGGGATAATTTAAATGCAAATTAGAAGCCATCCAAAGACAACTTTATTTTGTTGTTGTGATGTGAGGCTAATAGAAGCAGTCAGTCATTTTCCAGGATAAAAATGTCCTTTAAATAAGAGAAATGGTACAGATGTTTCAATTGACGGCAATTTTATTTTTTGCAAATGTCATCTGATTTTTTTTCTCATCAATTAATAGACTCTAATAAGGTGTCGCTCAAAGTCATTTTTCTAAAAATAATAGTTTTCAAATTGTTAAAGCTATACTCTGGCAGTTTAATAATAGATGTTGGTATTATATGACAATAGATGTTATTTTGAACTGAAGTTTTTATAGTGCTATTTTATAACAGTGAAATTGAACTGGCTTTAGGTGACCATTGCTGAGGGCAATTTTTGCCATGTTTAAGATATTCCTAGGAGATATCTTTTGTATTTGTTAAAGGTGCATTAACTCTTTCACACCAACAAGTTGGAGACCATCTAAGTACTGAAGATATAATTTCCTAATTGGTAAATTAGGCTCCAGCTGTGGGGGATCTACATGAAGAATCAAGCTGCAGTCTTCTCGGGATCTCCAGGGCCCTAGGAAACTTAACATCTTCAGGCTCCTTCATACCAGGTAAAGGTTACTTTGGCATAATAATCTTCAGCTTGTGTCACTGTTTCAGATCATTATAGGTATCAGTGAGACCTTCTTTAGAAAGAGGGAAGTAGGGGCGTCTGGTTGACTCAGTTGGTTAAGCATCCAACTTTTGGTTTCACCTAAGGTCATGATCTCGGGGTCATGGGATTGAGCCCCGCGTCAGGCTCTTTGCTCAGTGCAGAGTCTATTAGAGATGATCTCCCTCTCCCTTTGTTCCTCCCTTTGCACTTCCCCCGGCACATACACTCTCTCTAATAAATTAATAAAATCTTAAAAAAAGAGAGAGAGAGGAGAGTAACTGTAAGAGATAGTATTGGATATGGAATTAATATTCTGAAGAACTGGGGAAATTCAAATATCCATCAGTTTTTTCTCACAATTCCACCATTAACATTGGAACGAACAAGCCATTAAGTTGATCGAAATGATTTCCATCTCATGGAGAATGGCCTTATTTGATCCTTTTTATTTGACTAGAACAGACTCCCTGAAGAATAGCTATTTTTCTAAAAGGGAAACAAATTCTGAAGCATGGAATTATAACTGAAGTTAAAAAGCTGTGGTATAATGAAGATATTCTATTAAGGTAGAAAGAGGGTATCTAGAAGGAAAGGCATGTGTGCAAGGGTTTCTAAGAATGCTGAGGTTACATGTCTATGTCCTCTCTGCAGATTGATGATAAGGTTTGGGAAATCATTTTTCTCTGAAATACTTCTTCTGAAATAAACCACACTCATGTACATGCACCTGTGTAGACACACACACAGACATATTACAACAAAGATAAATGACTTCTAAAGGACAGGAACACCTGTAAGGAAAGTTTAAATGACAGTTTCTCATCTTCTTCCTCACAATTGCCTTCAAAATTCTCTACGGGGAACAACTCTGATTAGCTTAGTACTACATATAAGGAAGAGTTAGAGAGAAGTATGCTCCCATATCCAAAGGGCAGGCTTTCTCAATAAAGTCACAACAGAGTTAATTTTCCTTCAGAGAAAACTTTTTTTAAATAGAGAAAGACAGAGAGAAATTAAAAAAACTAGTACTTATAGAGGAAGAATATTCTCCAGAGAGAAAAGACATGCAGTTTGTAATTTCATGCACTTAATTAATGCAGTGCAAACCACTCTCATTAGGAGTCCATTTTAAGCCTACCAGCTTGAACAGCCAAAAGGGAATAATTACAATGAAACCCTGTCCTTGTCTCCTTACTGAGAGCTTCACAAACTTTGCCAGGGACATCTCGAAAGACTCTTCTTTCCACCACTCTCCTTTTAGTTACCCTTCTTTGTAAAAGCAATTCATTGACACAAAACCTCAATTTTTCCTTTTGGTTCCTCCCTATTAACTTTTACTACTGATTTTACAATGAAAGTTCTGAAAACCTCAGAGCATCTCCCATACATTAGCTTCTAGAGTGGTTAAGCCTTATAATAAATTTATTAATGGCTGTGAACATGTCAGGGTTCTGGGTTGCAAACAACAGAAATCAATACTGATGAACTTTAGCAGGAAAAGAAATTCATCAAAAGAATATAGAAGTGAGAATGGACAGGGAGCTTGAAGAACCAGATGTAAGTGAGATCCAGGAAGGTAATGAGCTGCCAGAATACAACCACACCATCAGTCTGCCTAGGGCCCTGCTGCTGGCCAGCTGGACACATACATTGCTGGTCACACTGTCAGCAGCCACAACCACTATACCACTAACTGTTCCACTCAGTAGTGCCACATGTCATGGGGGGGTCTAAGCCATGAATTAACATATTGACTACACTGAAGTCTAATTGCCAGAGAGTTATGCACTAGGAATATCTGTCCTATGTAGCATCCCTGTGGAAGGCGACGCCCTCTCTCTTATTTACTCCAAGATTCTGTCCAAACAGAACAGTGCTGGATACTAACCAGCCAAACCAGTTTTCTTTTTTTCTTTTTTTCCCACATTTATGTAACTTTTATTACAGTATATTGTTATAATTATTCTATTTTTTTAAAGGTTTTATTTATTTATTCGACAGAGATAGAGACAGCCAGCAAGAGAGGGAACACAAGCAGGGGGAGTGGGAGAGGAAGAAGCAGGCTCCTAGTGGAGGAGCCTACTGTGGGGCTCAATCCCAGAACGCAGGGATCACGCCCTGAGCTGAAGGCAGACGCTTAACCGCTGTGCCACCCAGGCGCCCCTAATTATTCTATTTTTTTTAATGATTTTTTATTATGTTAGTCACCATACAGTACATCCCCGGCTTCCGATGTAAAGCTCGATGATTCATTAGTTGCATATAACACCCAGTGCACCATGCAATACATGCCCTCCTTACTACCCATCACTGGTCTATCCCATTCCCCCACCCCCCTCCCCTCTGAGGCCCCCAGTTTGTTTCTCACAGTCCATAGTCTCTCATGTTTCATTCCCCCTTCTGATTACCCCTCCTTTCTTTATCCTTTTCTTACCCTACAGATCATCCTAGTTCTTATGTTCCATAGATGAGAGAAATCATATGGTAATTGTCTTTCTCTGCTTGACTTATTTCACTTAGCATTATCTCCTCCAGTGCCGTCCATGTTGCAGCAAATGTTGAGAACTCGTTCTTTCTTATAGCTGAGTAATATTCCATTGTATATATAGACCACAACTTCTTAATCCAGTCATCTGTTGAAGGGCATCTCGGCTCCTTCCACGATTTAGCTATTGTGGGCATTGCTGCTATGAACATTGGGGTGCATATGGCCCTTCTCTTCACTACGTCTGTATCTTTGGGGTAAACACCCAGTAGTGCAATCAGCCAAACCAGTTTTCTATTCCAGGATTGTCCTTGAGTTCTCATCCCTTTGTCTATCCCCAGGGTTACATGCCTGAGCAATGCAGTGACAGTAACATAAGTTTTTAAAAAAGCAAAAAAAAAAAAAAAAACCCCAAATAGGGTACAGAGCACCTGTATTGTTGCAGTGTTTGGCTAAATGAGTATAAACCTAGTGTCTTAGTCCATTCAGGCTGTTATAACAAAATACCATAAACAGGGTGACTTATAAAGAACAGAGATTTATTTCCACAACCCTGGAGTCTGGGAAGTCCAAGATCAAGGCTTGGCATATTTTTTGTCTTCTGAGAGCCCACCTCCTGGTCCACACACAGCTTTCCGGCTATGTCCAGTCGAAGGGGTGAGGGATCTCTCTAGGGCCTCTTTTATAACAGCACTAATTCCATTCATGAAGGCTCTACCTTCATGCCCTAATCACCTCCACAAAGGCCCCACATCCTGATATCATCCCCTTGGGGGTTAGGATTTCAAAATATGAGTTTGAGGTGTAGGGTAAAAACATTTAGAACACAGCACCTAGGCTCACTCACAAAAAGATGGAAAGAACTAAAACCAAAATACTCTCCTTTCCCAGTGCTACACAATTTAGGGTCAAAGCTTAAGTGTCTGCTTTAGTGCTAAACAAATACTGGGACCAGGCAAAAATAAGTTAGGTACTTGCTCCAGGGAATGTTTGTCCCTGGAAACTAAGACTGTAAAACAAAGAAAATAGCTTATTTATCAAAATTAACAGCTTGTTCATCACTCACTTTAAGACCCTCGCTTTACTTCAAGACTCCATTAATCCAAAGCTATTAGGTCTTTATTTATTTTTTAAAGATTTTATTTATTTATTTGAGAGATAGAGAGCATGAACGGGGTGGGGGGCAGAAGGGGAGGGATAGAGGGAGAGAATCTTCAAACAAACTCCCCGCTGAGTGCAGAGCCTAAATCAGGGCTCCACCCCAGGACCCTGAGATATTGACCACAGCCAAAAGCAAGATGTGGATACTTAACTGACTAAGCCACCCAGGCACCCCAAGCTATTAGGTCTTTAAATCAGGTGCAATCCCAACCATTTTTCCACTTAGCAAGACCAGGCTCTAAGACTCTACAAACATTGTTTCTTTACTTGCCCCTTCTGAAATATTTCTAAGTTTAAAGGTAGTGTTCTTTATTCCAATGATACTAATCTCAGTCTTGCTTATTTAAAAGATTCTGCTGGTGATCTTTTGGGGGATTTGCCTGCAAAAGGAGACATGGTTATGATCAAGAGAACCCTGAAAAGCCCCAGTATTCCTTCTCCACGTATTTGCCAAAAATACCTATTGAATTACATGTGAGAAACAGAGTAACAAGACTTTATTTTTATCTATTCATAAATATACTCTCAGCGCCTAAAATAGTATCTATTATATACTAAAGACTCAATAAATATTTGGATGAATGAAACTGCAAATAATCATGAGTACTATTTTTCATGTAATTTTACTGAATAGATAAACACATATTTTTTAAGAGAAATCAAGATGAGAGAAAAAATAACCACAGTCCTGTTGTTCCAAAAAATTTAATTACTTTCATAATACTTCCCCATCCTTAGCCACATGCAGGCACCTATTTTGCGGTGCTGTAACTCTAACACAAATGTACTCGTGTATTTTGCTTTTCTTCCCAAAAGGCCCCAAGCGCTTCCATGGTACCATACAGTTATCATACAGTTATCATAATGATCATCTTAATGACAAGATAATGGTCCATGAATGTGAATTTTCATTACCATCCATTCACTGTTTCTGCCAACTGCAAAGAATGACTTTCACTTACAAAGCAGTTTTATAAAAACACTAAATAAACCAAAAATCATTAGCCCTCACTTCAGATTTTTCAGTGGATACTGAATAAAACATACCAGAAGTTATAAACCAAAATGATACAATGTGGATTCCGGGCTTTATTTGTTACAGTTATCCTCTGAAAATCAATTAACTTTTATATTTCTTCTTAAGACAAATGAAGCCCTCTCTGCTTCGGTCTCTGTGTGGTATAATACCCTTTGCTAAGGCATTCTGTAAATATGATACATTCCACAGTTGCTAAATTCTAGTCACAAATACTATTTCAGATCGTGAGGATAAAAACAAACAGAAAATGACCTTCACAAGGTCACAGGAAAAACAAAAATAAAAATTGTGCTTGCAGAGGCATCATACCAAGATTTTTAGTCCCAGGTCTTAACCATGCAACTTTATCAAACAGATTTTATATTAGCATGAACATGGCCCGCTAGAAGATAAAATCTGAAAATAATATGTAATATCCAAGTTAAGGGAAAAAACATATACATGTGTCTTTCCAGTGTTTCATTCTACATTAGTAGTCCAATTTACTGAAGAAAGTTTTCTACAAATAGTATTTGTCCACATCAAATTCAATTTCACTCTAGATTTCACTGCTACAATTAGCAGCATGGTGAATTGGAATAATGCCTGAATCCCAGAAATAGTATTTAAGAATATTTAAGAAAGCAGTATTATTTAAGACAATGATCATTTCTAATAAAGGAAATTCTCAAAAGAAAAACCCAAATGCTAATTCAAAATACCTAAGTTGTTATTATAACTGGCAAAATAGAGTTAAATATAAAAAACCCAATTGTTTAAAATAGAATAATACTCTGACTGAAAAGATAATGCACATTGAAAAAAAAATCAGATCCTTCACCATATTCTACAGCATACAATAAATCTAGGACACAGCTGAATAACTTGAAAGATGCAAAATTCCCCAAACACCACAAGCTGCTGCTGTTTCCAAAAGATGAAAGTCCTGAGAAGCAGAGAATACCATTGTGCACCTGCCTATTCGGAGTAGAACAACCCCCATGGTCTTTCTAAAAGACTTAGTAAGTATGCTACACTTCCCTTCCCTGAATCTGTCAAAGGACAGTTGGGCAGATTCTTGAAAATGTTTTGGAATTCAGCTATAATAATCACACCTTAAAGAAACACCTGAGATGGAAATTCTTCCTCTCGACTCTGTGTTCTTCCAGTTCACTATATTCACATTGCTCTATGATTTCTCTCCCCTGTTCAAACCCCCACTCTTGTTCTTCCCAAATTTTTCAATTTTTCTAGAAATCTCTTTCCACGGTGAACATACTTCCATTCATCCTCAGCCTCACTACTGAACACGCAACCTACATACTGCCTTCCTTCAAACTTGGTTCTTCACTGAGGACGTCACCTCCCTGCAGGGCAACCAGAGGGGAGGCTGCTCTTTTTCTTGGTGCCCTGTGCCTCTCCCTGAGTTTCCTGCTCTCCTGGTTATTCGCATTAACTTACTGATTGTTACTCGCCCACTCCCTTGTGAAGCCCTCTTTTGACATCTGAGCCAATCAACTCTGCTTCATCAATGACATCTACTAGTCTCCCTGGTCACTGAGTCCCATTTTTTGAAAACGGTCCACCATTTTAGCACCCTGACATCTTCAGTCTTGCTGTTTGACCTCAGTGTCCACATGGAAGAGTCACCTTATGGATAAATTTCTCAGTTCCTCAACTACTTTCCCACTGCAGCCCCCTCTTCCCCCTAGCATCTCCCACATCTTAAAAACATCTTAAATGACCCCCAACACTTAAATCTTAACTTCAAACATGTCCTCCAAATATAACTTCCTATCCTTTCAGCCTGTTTAGTCACCTCATCTCACCTGTTTGCTACCATAGAGGCCTCTAAAGACCTTGAAATCTCTCTATATTTGTACCTTCTTATATTCACTGATTTCCATATGCAGCTTAGCTACCACAATTCATCACTTCTTTCACTCTCTTGCAAATACCCTCAATTCCATTTCCCTATGTTTCTTACACTGCATCCCCACTTTGCAATTTTGAATCAAACAGCTATTTGCCTTGGTGGTGCTTATACCTTGGATGTTCAGCACTATTAGAGAATATCCCAAACACTCACATGTTGGTTACAAGAAAAATTTATGGTAATGATTATCAATTGTACCTTCAATATGACCAACTGATCTAACCATGCTAAAGTTTTAGTTATCTAAATGCAAACACTGTTCCCTTTTGTCCCTAGACTGTGTCCCTACTGTTCTCCCTGCTGGGTACCATCTCCTTTTAGGTCTCAGCTCAAGTGTCAGTTCCTCACAGGCCTGCATTAGTTTGCTCCCCCGTGATATCCCATATGACACTGCATGTCCTCAGTCATATTTGTACTTTATATCTAACAAACAGGATTGTAGTTGCCTGTTTTCTTGTTTGATGCCCTACTGGTTCTAAACTCCATGAAGGAAGAGACTAGAATGGTCTTGTTGAGTCTTCTATCTTCAATTCATAGCTCGGTATATAGCAAATAAGAGACACTATTTACTGGATAAATGCATAAGTGAATGCATAAGTACATGACTAATACATGATTATGTAGATGAATATATTCATAATATAACTTGCAGTTCTTTTACATTTACAAAATTTAACTCAATTCTGTAAAATGTGTGGGAAAGCAAGGCTTCAAGAAATAGTTAATTTGAATTAGATCATATTAGGTGTGTATATGCGTGTTTATTATGACATCTAGCATTAATGGCAATTTTTCTAGGAATCACACTGGAATAAGAGTCAGAATACCCTGTGACAGAATCCATCTGGAAATGTGAACAAAGGTCTTACCTTTCCCAGACCCCAACCTACCAACTTTAATTTAAAGGATGTTAATGCATTAAACCCAATACATTATACAGATAGATTACATAAATGACATCAAACAACTTAACAAAATGGCATGTTACTTTAAATGCCACAGATTTGGAATAGCTATAAAAATGCCTGGCTCTACCTACTTTCTTTCAAACAGATAGAAGATTCTAAACAAATGTAGTAAATAAGTATGATAAATGACACTGAAGTCCCAAATTGTTAGAAAAAATTCTAACCAACTAGCCAGCATTTTCTGCAAAACCAAACCAAACCAAAAGAAAACAAACAACAACAACATCAGAAATATAGGAGATCATATATTTTTTCTATAGTTTCTTTTTCTATAGTTTCATGAAATCTCTTTGCCCTTTGTAGTGCTCATTGGGGGGGCAGGACTTTTATATTTTCATCCTTTCCTAAATATCAGCTGAACACGTTTTTCTTGTTCTGCATTTATCAAAGTAATGCACTGCAGTCAATATTAAGTTTGAATCAGCATATACATTGTGCAATGTATACATAATAATTAAATGAAAGCCACTCAAGGTACTTTTGCCTACTTTTTTTTTTCACGAACACAATACTGTAAGTCAGAAGAACATGACTTTTAAAGAATTATAAACTCTCCCTAAACACTCCAGTGATGAATAACTTCGAGTTATGTAAGAATGGTCAAGCAGGGGAGTGTTTATGAAAAACAAGCTATGTGAGGAGCTAACAATTATGATTCCTGGACAAAAATAAAGTGCCTTTATTCAGATCTGCACTTTGCAGGCTGTAGTATTGTGGTCTTCAGTCAACTTTTAATAGCAAAATAAATGCTTCACTGGGCTCGTTATTGGGAAATATGGGATTCCCAACCAACCTATACTATTACACAAAGTTGGCATAAGAAAGGTTTGGAAGCAGGGACCATATGCTCTGAGGTGGTAAATGCAAAGTCACCACTCTCTTTAGTGTTTTTGAGAACACAAGAGCCTGGTGACATAGAAACTTTGACTACAAGAGTAAACCCTCCCTTGGTACATGTTACTTTACTGACATACAGATATAGAGTAAAATACTGTGGTGTAGTAACAGTATATTTGCAGTATCCTTAATTAGAATACCAGAAAGAATGAAAAGGCATTACTGTAGTCTGAAAAAGAAATTGGGGTTTGATAATTATCTTATTCCTTTGTAAAATTAGGGCATGACAAATATCGTAAAACATTCAGAAATTCTATGATGTAGGAGGAAAAACAGCCAGTGTTATTTAGCTGCTTATTTTGGGTTAGATCCAAGAATTGCTACTGATTCTGGAAAAAAAGATGTTGTTTTTCAAGATAATACATATTAAAGATACAGTGTTCCATCAGTCTGTGAGTCTAATTTTAATCTTGAAAATCACCAACTTCGAAGCAAAAATAAAACTAGATTTAATTAAACAGACTAAATACTTTAGAAACAAAAGGCTTGCGATGCTTTATGGGTATCCTGGGAAGTTTTGACAAACACTATACCAATAAATTCCATTTAAATTTAAATAAGTCAAAGACAAAGGAATACAGTTTCTTTCTCACAGTATCTTCAAGATTGCTGGAAGTATTGCTTCCCAATTTCTTTGCAATCATTACTTTTAACACCAAATCCAGATCAAGAAAACTATGTTTCTAAGAAATATTTCACAATCACAATTATGTGTGCTCAATTTTCAATTTGGAAAGTTTTGCCTATAAATCTTCCACATAACTTTCAACAAGAACTTACCTGATAAATCTCTCAAAAATTGAACACATACTTATATGAAGGTGCAAATCCTGTGGGTAAACACAACCCTTTGGCTTCATAAGTCCTTATATCCAAAATACTCCAAATTCGGAATGCCCACTGTTAATGCTTTTTTAAGACCAAATATCAAAGATATGGTATGTCTGCTTTAAGTTTCTGTTTTTCTTACTTTTACTTTGTTTGGATTTTGACTCAGTAACAAAATATACAAAATTACATTTTTTTATGTTCTCTCTAATGTACTATGTGTACTCAAAAACACTAGATGATGGGTGGTTTATCAGAAAATCAATGTTTAACTGGCATCTGAGACCAGCTCCTCTGTGAATGGCACATAACTCATGGAAATATTTCTGGAAGATCCTTGTAAAATGAAACCTTATTTCCTTCCCCTTATGTTGGGGAGTTTATTTTCCAAGAGTGACCATTTCTTCAACTTCTTTTTCTCTTTCTCTCTCTCCTTCTCTCTCTCTCCTCTTTCTTTCTTTGGAACATGGTAATACAAATGTACACGCTATACTTCTCCAGACAGGTAACAGGACACTAGTAATAAGAAAGTGTTTCTAATATTCTCCACTCACCCATATCCCCACTTACACATCCATCCATCCAGAGGTCCGTCAACATGTCACAAGGGGACAATTTGCTCTTTGGCTCTCATTTTACTATAGCTGATGCAGTGAAACACAGCTAGAGAGCTTTAGCATCACCTCTCTTTACCAGCTCTCAGCTCCCTCAACTTTCTACCTGTGTGCAGGGAGCAATCTCCACATGTGCGGCAAACTAAACCTCCTCACAGCATCTGGGGGCACATGGACCAGCCAGGGAAAGTAAGTCAGGATCAGAGGTGCAGCCAGAGAAAGCTCCTACTTCCTCTTGAGGATTTTGGCCACACAAATACGTAGAAGTCAGCAAGAGTTGTTACAGAGATGAAGAAAGGAAGAAGAAGTAAAGAGGACCGCCACTCTCATCTCAAACATATTGAACAATACTTGAAAGCAGGGTATTTCTGTGGACAAATACCAAGAGCAAAATACAGACTTATAGTTTTCTTATTGGAAACTACAAATTCAAAACAACAAACATAATCTGTTCTCACATTTTCCAAAAAAAGCGTAGCAGTAGGTGACGTTATTATATAAGAAGTTCTTACACTGCTGAGTATTTTATCCTCACAACAAACCTGTGAGGTAGGTACTCCCATTATTCCTATTTTGCCCTTGAAATATTAGAAACTTGGAGTAGTTAAGTAACTTTTCCAAGGACACAGCGTTAGTAAGTGGTGAGGCAGGATGCATATTCAACCTGACTGCATCTTAAACACTTACTACTCTGCTGCGGACCACTACAAACATACAATCATTTCATTCTTAATGTTTCTTTTTCTGCCTCCTTAATGCCTGGGTGTCCCATTTGCCAGCATTCAACATTCAAGGGACAACTGTCCTTGTCTTTAAGTAAAACTGCCCTGCATGTTAAGTGTCATTCTTGTCACCTGCTTTCCCTTTATCAAGCTTTGTCCATTTCCCACTTTCATTTTCTTCTCCACCCTACACACTCTTTTCCCGTTTACTGTTTTTTCCCTTCATCTGCTTATTCTCCTTTCTCCTTTCCTCCTCCTTATTCCACTGTCATCTCGCTTATCCTCATTTCCTTGACAACTCACTGTTACACTTTGCACTACACACACACACTGACACACACACGTGCACACATTTCAGAGGTCCTTAATGTTACTGCCATTACAAGCAAACAGAAAATAAAAATGGAAGCCATGGTTTGAGAGAAAATATTTATTTTACAATGCATATATGTAACAAAGGACTTAGAATATATGTCTAAAATATATAAAGAGCCCCCAGAAGTCAATAAGTAAAAGAAAAACTGGATAAATTTTTAAATGGGCATAGCATAAAATAAGATATCCATATGTTCAATAAATATATTAGAAGGTAAACAATATCACTACTCATGGGGGTAATATAAATTGAAACCATAGTAAGATACCACTACACATACACCAGAATGGATAAAATGAAAAAGACTGAGAATACCAAGTGTCGGTGAGGATGCAGAGCAGATGGAAATCCCACACATTGCTACTGGAAGGGTAAAATAGTACACTTCAGAAAATTGTTGGGTGGTACCAAGAAATAAACATATATTTACCTATGACTCAGAAATTCCACTCCTAAGAATATAACCAAGAGAAATAACTGCATATGTCCACAAAAAGACTTATATACAAAAGTACATAGCAATATTATTCATAATAGCTCCATACAAGAAACATCTCAAATGGCCACCAATAAGAAAGCATGGATAAATAAATTCTGGTATATTCATACAGTGGAATAGTGCACTACAATAAAAAAAGAACAAACCACTGATACATACACCAACATGGATAACATAAAAAAATTTTTGAATGATAGAAGCCAAACACAAAGAGCACATACCATACAATCCCATTTATATGATATCTAAGAAAGGGCCAAACTAATCTTCAGTGATAGGAGTTAGGAAACTGCAAGGTTGCTACATGGTTGTATCAATATATATAAAAATTTATCAAGATGTATACTTAAGATTTGCATATTTTACTGCCTGTAAATTGTCCCTTAGTAAAAATTTTTTAAAAAGTAAATGGAGAGAAAACTATTTAAGAGAAATATGAAAAGCTAAGACATTTCAAATTACTTCTTAACCAAGTTCACAGCATCTCAAGCCCATTAAAAGATGTCCCTCTTACTTCAGTGAGAGTATATATATAGCTATGAAGCCTGAGTGACTGTATCCCCTATAGAAAGCTAACTGGTAGATACATTCAAGGTTTTCAGCATCTCAGATCTTAAAATTCTGTTTTGTCATCCTTGAAAGTTTCTAAAGGTTGCTAAATCACAACGCACACAAGCTAACACCTCAGGCATATTCAAAGAAGTTGTTAAATGGCACACATTTGAACACATTCATATTGCCTGGTCAAAAAAACCCAAAGTAAAATTGTGGAACTGTTAATTTTAAAAAGTCCTCTTGAACTCGATCTCTTGACCCAGACACTTCATGAGGAAGCTAATAGCACCATCCAGGGGGGCTGGGGGTATACTCACCTTTAACAATGGGGTACTGAGACAACTAAGCTAACATAGTCTCAATTCCCCAATAGCCCTTTCTATGAAGGAATCTGGGGTTTTGGTTAACTGAATGTAACCCCTAACTTTACCTTCTGCTTCCCCTCCAAAGCTTAGGTATTCCAGAAAAGCATACATCTGATTTTTTTTATTTCTCAAATACTCAATTCACAAATAATTTTTCCTTCAGAAGGTAACAACTATCCCTTCAGTACATTCCTAGTCTTTGTTCCTTGTTGGTCACTCTTGTCCATGAAATCCCCTGTATAGACAAGTTACCTTGGTTTTATTTCTCTCAAAGACAAATTCTTTCCTCCAAAATCCTGAGGATTTTATAAAGGTAAGCACAATTTCCCTTACACTTGATTCTTAGATTCTTATTAAGAAGGAAGCAAACTTTGAACCAACAGAAGTACTACCACACAGACAATTCTGAACCTCTAAGTTTTTTGGCACTTAAGGACTATTTGTTTTTTAGTAACACATTCAAATTTAATTAAATGAATCTGACTTTTACCTTAGATTTTTAATTATACACATTGTCAACTACACAGAGATACATTAGATATACTGCATCATTTTCTTTTAATAGCAGATGATATAACATGAGGTTTGAATAAGAAATCATGGTTAGCTACCAATTTTTTTGAGATACCAAAGTTAATTGAATGTATCACAGGCTTAACTTAGTTTATTTCGATTTTAATTATAAATATAATGTCTTCTTACTCAAATGTAGAAAAAGCAAGACCATGATTCTAAGATAAACCTGCTGTGCAGAAAAGAGTTAACATCAGGCCTGTGACTATTGCCTTTAGAAAGCTTGTTAGGAAGGTTGGCCCTTGAAACTTGGATTTCCCTGGATGGGAATCCCTTGGATTCCCTGAATGGTGAAAGTGGTTCACTATGCCTAAATCAGTTCTGCCAAAAAATGTGGTTTGTGCTGAATGACTGCATTCCTTCTGGGAATCTGAAATTTAGTCACATACTAGCTACACGGTGCCTAAGTGACCAGCTCCAGGTATGGGCACTGAGTCAATTTTTTTCATTTTGTGGGTTTTTTTTTTCTTTATTGCGCTAAGAACATTTAGCAGGAGATCTACCCAGTGAAAAATTTTTAAGCGCGCGACACTGTATTGTTCTCTATAGGCATAATGTTGTAGAGCAGATCTCTAGAGCTGATTCATTTTGCATAGCTGAAACTATGTACTCGTTGAATAGCAATTTCCCATTTCCCCTACCCCAGATCCTCACAAACCCCCTTCTACTGGGTCTATGAGTTGCACTATTTTAAATTCCTCATATAAGCACAGAGCCTTTTGTGGGTTTCTCTGGTAGAAAGCTTCTCTGGTGACACATTTCACATGTGCCATCACAGCTCATTTCTAGAAGAATTAAGCACATACTATCTGACTCCACTGGAACTGGAGACTCTGGAAGCTTGTGTCTGGTTTCCTCTAGATTTTGCCCTATGTGTCTTTTTCTTTGCTGATTTTGCTTTTGTATTCTTTTGCTGTAATAAATCTTAGCCATGAATATGACTATTTCCTAAGTCCTGGAAGCTCATCTAGCAAACCATGGAAACTAGGGGTGGTCTTGGCGACCCCTGACAACCCTGATATCTGGGAATCCTGCCCTCTACACCAGTGAACAGTAGTGGTGTTAGTCCCAATGAAAGGGGAAATCAGGTTTTTGAGATAATATTTTTCAAAGAATGTTCAGGTCAAGCTGCCATATAAAATCCCCAACTGCTTTAGTGTGTTTGGTGAATAGGTGTACACTCTTCTTTATGTACATGGTTCATCAAAAACCAAAACCAATTGAAAAACAACTAAACAAATATTTCCTCTTTCCATTGCTTCAAAGAAAGAATTTGCTATATTCTTATTTACCTAGTAGTAATTTCTTTATAACTTTTAATAACACAGGCCCTTTGAACTGGTCTGTAACAATTCAAACAACTAAATTCAGTATCTTAGAGGACAGTTATTGGCAAAATTTCTCCTGATCACAACTTTTCTAACAACTTTTATGAAAATCCAGAAGTACTGTACCTTCTCTAGCCATGCCTTAAATTTGGCAGAGAATGGGGAAGAATCACATTTGCCACATAACAAATTGCTTTGTTCTTGTAATGTTAGCAAAACTCTAGAGTCTTTCCAAGTATGGGCCACTGGCTTCCTCCTTTCTTTTCTATTCAAGCTTCTTAAAAATGCAGCTGAACAAAAGAGCAAATAAGGGATATGCCCATTATTCATACTTTCTCTCACAATGTTTTACCTAGTGACATTGGTCTTAAAGAGTAAAACCATTAGTTCTCATTTGTTAAGAATTTTTTATTAAATCACATATAACCAATATTAATTTTCTAAGTCCAAGTCCCCTTTCCTAGATACTTATGATCATTTACCAATACCTTTTCAACTCCTCTGTGTAAAATGGTTTGACTACAACAGATTCCCCTGCAGGGATAGAGACATTACCTGAGGAAAAATCACCCTTCTTTCTTTTGGCTCTAGAAACCCCATTTTACTCCCACTCAAATCAAGCAATGAGCCACAAAATCTCAAAAGACAAAAGATAACAATCACCATCCGAAATACAAAATAGGAAAATGTTGCCCAAAGGCACTCACCCACTGGAGTCTGCAGAAGTGATAGCAATCAGCGGTAGAATCTTCAGGGGAAGGCTGGTTGGTCTTGGAATGTTCTCTGATTCACTTTTCAAGTCTGCTTGTTCCAACTGTCTGAAGGCAAGAGGGGGAAGCTGAACATTGCGGCAAGAAAGTCTCCGTACAAGATAGGGTTCCATTCCTCGGAAAGGGTCTTCCTCTTCATTACTGGAATGCAGTGTTTCCTCAGAGGCCTAAGGCAAGAATTGAAGAAAGTACAGTTGTCAATAAAAGTCCCAACATTGATCAATACATGATGCTCTATACTTCTGGAAAAGGAAATAAAGGGAAAAATATACATGAAAAATGATAACTATGAAGCAACAACACTAACAGAACAATATTTGGTGACAAGATTAGAATAACTGAAATCTAGATTTATTTTTAAAGCAGTAAATTCGTTCACTAGTATATTTAGATATGGCTCAGTTGTTACAGTTAACTGACATCTCCAATAATTTTAGAATTTATGAGATTTGTGCCTGAATTCTATAAAATCAAGGGCAAGTCAAAATATTTTTCTACCTTCTATAAAACAACTTATAGAAAATTCATATATATATATCTTGACATATGACATACCTATACCTACATGCCTATGAAGAGTGAGAGAGAAAATGAGTCCTATTCTGTTTCTCCATATTTAGGACCACATTTGTAACACATTTTCATATGGTATGAATGATGACTTGGATGAATATTCTTTGCAAACTTTTATAGTAAGACTTTGTGAGGGGAATTTTAAAAAAATGACATGAAAAGAAAAGAGGAGCACCCAGTAGAATTATGTTAAAATCATAGTCGAATTTTGCAAATTAGATCTATATTATCCACATGCAAAGGCAAATCAAGTCTAGAATAAAGTAGAAAATTTAGGGGCACCTGGGTGGCACAGCGGTTAAGCGTCTGCCTTCAGCTCAGGGCGTGATCCCGGCGTTATGGGATCGAGCCCCACGTCAGGCTCCTCAGCTATGAGCCTGCTTCTTCCCTCTCCCACTCCCCCTGCTTGTGTTCCCTCTCTCGCTGGCTGTCTCTATCTCTGTCTAATAAATAAATAAATAATCTTTAAAAAAAAAAAAGTAGAAAATTTAATATTTTGATGTTAGTTGGAAAAAACCTACTGTTACATGAGCAATTATTATTTCCCAGGGGTTGGAAAGTCTACTCTAACAATGTTTATTATATTCATGTCCTCAGAATGACAGAGTCATGAAATGTTACCAGGTAACATGCTGGGTTTTAGTCTTTGTGTTGCCACTTAGTTGTGTTCTTACAGTGCTGCTTCATCTTCGAGTTTTATGTTTCTTTATGGGAAACATAATAAACTGCATTGCTCATTACCTGTCATGTGATAATCATAAACAACAATTTTGCTTCCTTCTGAGTTTTACAGGTAAAGAAACTAGTCCAGGGAGGCAATGTACTTTTCCCAAAATTAGCCTGTCCATTTTAAGCTAAAAACTGACCTTGGGGAGTCTATGCCTAGCTTAGAACTTCTATTGTAATCCTTATTATACTACTATCTCTGGACAAGTAAGGTTGGTTCTCCATTTGAACATTTAGGATAATAATTTTTACCTCTCCAGGTTATTGTCTGGAACAGAGATATGAAGTATTTAAAACACCAATATCTGGCACAGTTTGTACTCAACAAAATGGCAGCTACTATTATTATAATCTAGGTTAATTTCCTTTATATTTTCACAGTACTATACCTACCACACTAGTCCACATAGAAAATTTGTCTTTTTCTGGTTTATATCTTGAAAAATGTAAAAGGATATGCAGTGGTGTACTCTATTCAGTCATTCATTTTATTATCTAATTTAACGGGTAAAAAGAATAAAAGAAGGGCACCAAAAAGGTAAAGAAGATGTCTAAGCTAAAGTCAAAGTTTATTTATTTCAAATCCTAGATATGAAGATCCAGATTCTGAAAATCTATGCTCTGAGGAATCTTCTTGATTTGTAAAACATTAACAATAATAGCTTAAAAAAGGAGCCAATCCTGACATGTGCAACAACATGGATGGACCTTGAGAGCATTACTCTAAGTTAAAAAAGTCAGAAAAAATAAAATCTGTATGATCTCACTTATATGTAGTATCTAAGAGAAAAAAAAACCTCACAGAAAAAGAGATCCAATTTGTGATTACCAGAAGCAGGGGTACAGGGAGGGGAAATTGAATGAAAGTGGTCAAAAGGAACAAACTTCCCATTATAAGATAAATATATACTAGGGATATAATGTACCATATGATAACTTCAGTTAACACTGCTGTGTGATATATATTGTGATATATATATATATATATATATATAGAAGTTGTTAAGAGAGTAAATCCTTAGAGTTCTCATCATAAGGAAATTTTTTTTTCTTTTTCCATTCAGTATCTATTTGAGATGATGACTCTTAACTAAACTTACTGTGATAATGATTTTACATTTGTAAGTCAAATCACAGTGCTGTTACACCTTAAACTTACATACTGCTCTATGTCAATTACATCTCAACAAATCTGGGAGAAATTTTAATATTAATAATGATTAATATTTGTTGAGTCCTTATTAAATGGTGCTA
Source organism: Ailuropoda melanoleuca (assembly GCF_002007445.2). Taxonomy (NCBI): domain Eukaryota; kingdom Metazoa; phylum Chordata; class Mammalia; order Carnivora; family Ursidae; genus Ailuropoda; species Ailuropoda melanoleuca. The sequence continues at coordinate 39,670,207 of NC_048220.1, forward strand.
TGTTTTACACTGACCAACTTGCAAATTTACTGAAATCCTCTGAGTTAGGTGCTGTTACTTTTCCCATTTTACACAAAGAGGAACAGAAACCTATAAAACAGCATGCTTTCATCACACAACCACATGGTTGGTAGGGTAACCCTTCCATTTTGCTTGGGACTTTCTGATCTTAGTACTGAAAGTTCCATGTCTGGGGAAATCAGCCAGATCCTAACTAGGATGGCTGACTACCCTTCAGGTCAAGATCTAAAACCAAATCTCTTTTATTAAAGATGTAGCTAATAACAACTGCATTTATAGCTAGTGCTGTATTATATACCTCTAACAAGTATGGTATGACAGGGTGCAGATTACTAGAAGAGAACAGGTACTAACTGACTAAAACTAGTAAGCTTCACATTTTCATTAAAACAACAACAACAACAACATAATAATAACAACAGAACTGAGATCAGGACAGCCTTACATAAACACTGAAAATTAATGATAATACTTGTTGATTAAACTGGGAGATAGAGCTTCTAGGATAATTACTTTTGTGGTGTTTAGAGGCCATTGAACCTTTCTGGGCTTTAGTTTCTTTAGACATAAAATTGAGAGGCTGTACAAAATGAACCTTAAGACCACTTTCAGTTTTTAATACTTGGATTTTATAATAGCCAATGGCAAAATCAACGTGTAGAGAGATGGCAAATACAGCAAATAAAAAGAAAAGGTAATAAATGTAAACTTTTGGTCTTTAGATGGAGAAAGTGAGCCTCTGTGTGTTTGTGAAGTTCTCTGTCTTCATCTCAGGACATCAGTGCAAACTGGACCCACATTCTGGGATTGCTAACAGGTCACAATTTGCCTTACACATTTCTCAAGAGCAGTTAATGACTGAAGTGTACAGATACCCTTCTTCAGGATGAACATGGAAAAGAACAAAGGATGAGTCTAGCAGAGCTGAACACTGAATGTAACTGGCCAAAGCTAATATATTTTTGTAAATGCTGAGCTGCCCACTCTGACAATAGCATTGCTACTGCAAAAATGCTTTATATAACCCAGGCTATCTGATGAAAGACTCAATGTTTGTGACATTCTCTTTTAGATAAAACCAACTTGAGAGGTAACCTCTTTTGAGAGAACCACCTCTATTAAAAATAAAGTGTAGGGGCGCCTGGGTAGCGCAGTCGTTAAGCTTCTGCCTTGTGATCCCGGCGTTATGGGATTGAGTCCCACATAGGGCTCCTCTGCTGGGAGCCTGCTTCTTGCTCTCCCACTCCCCCTGCTGTGTTCCCTCTCTCGCTGGCTGTCTCTCTGTCACATAAATAAATAAAATCTTAAAAAAAATAAATAAAAAATAAAGTGTAGTTTTTTTTTAATAATTTTTATTTTGTTATATACTCACCATACTCCCAATCTCCCACCCTCCTCCCCTCTGAAGCCCTCAGTTTGTTTCCCAGAGTCCACAGTCTCTCATGGTTCATTCCCCCTTCTGTTTACCCCCCTTCATTCTTCCCTTCCTTCTCCTACCAATCTTCCTATTTCTTATGTTCCATAAATGAGTGAAACCATAAGATAATTGTAGTATTTTTATCTTGAGAATAAAAATGATAAAACAGTATATATCTATAAGCAAACATTTCCATCCAAAAAACAGTGTAACAAATTGCTCTTTAAAAATTCCAGATCAATGTGTATCAATGATATTTCAAAAATAAATAGAACAATCTGGTAGAAGTCAGGAGGTTGAATGGCCTTATTTTGGAAAAAAATGTAAAACCGACCACCAGGACACACACATATATCTTATTACCGGGAAATGGCATTTTTGCAAAGATTGGAGGGATAAGATAGTATTTATAATATCTCTAAGCCATTATTTCTCAAAACGTGATGCTCAAACTCCCTGCGTGATATTCACAGATGGTGCTTGCTAAAATTCAGACTCCCAGGCCCTATTCTAGATCTGCCTAATCAGAATCTCTATGACCAGGGCCTAGAAGTCTGAACACGTCCCCAGGATGATTCCTATGCATACTAAAACTTGGGAACTAATGGTTTTGACATTTTTAGATATAGTGCAATAAGACTGGCAAAGATCCAAGTACAAAGATGTTCATTCCAGCTTATTTATAATAACGAATAACTGGATGTAATCTAATTGTTGTACTGAGGGATTGGCTTAATAAATTTTGATTTATCATATTATGAAATATGAGGTTGTTAATGCAGAAGGATGTGTGATTATGTTTGTGATATAAAATCAACTAAGAAAAACAGATTACAAAATGATCTTATTTTTGTAAAACAATGCTAAAACAAAACAATATGAAAAAATCAACATATTATATTCATAGAAAAATTATGAAAGGATGTATCCCAATTCTCTAAAATGGCTTTTTCTGAGCGATGGCATTGGTGGTGATTTTCATTTTTTTATTAGTAGTTCCTATATTCTTTATAAAAAATGTATTACTTGGGGATTAAAAAGTACAGTGAGAGTCTCAATAATAAAATGAAACAACACTCATCTTGTTATTAATGGGACTCATAAATACCACTTAATCGGCTTTAAGATACACAATATCAAAAGAGAAAAAAAACACTAAAATGTTTGAATGAGTTTAATGCAAACCTGTTAACTTGTAATAAAATGAAATTCTCTTTGGCAATTAAACAATTTGTTTGGAACAGCTGACTGAAAAAAATAACTGAGATAATTGTTTTCATTGTTAGGACAAATATGTCTCTGAAAAGCATACCTAAAGAAAACAATTCCATGATAATTAACACTTACAATGAATGAGCATTTAAAACGTTGTCATCCATTGAGGAAGACATAAAAAGATGGAAAAATATTCCATGCTCATGGATTGGAAGAATTAACATAGTTAAAATGTCCATGCTACCCAGAGCAATCTACACTTTCAATGCTATCCCGATCAAAATACCGAGAACTGGAACAAATAGTCCTTAAATTTGTATGGAACCAGAAAAGGCCCCGAATCTCCAAGGAACTGCTTAAAAGGAAAAACAAAGCTGGGGGCATCACAATGCCGGATTTTGAGCTGTACTACAAAGCTGTGA